>NW_020837988.1:6024461-6432949 GCF_003676395.1 Aethalodelphis obliquidens
TCCGGACGCGCAGGCCCAGTGGCCATGGCTCACGGGCCCAGCCGCTCTGCGGCACGTGGGATCTTCCCGGACCGGGGCACGAACCCGCGTCCCCTGCATTGACAGGTGGACTCTCAACTGCTGCGCCACCAGGGAAGCCCAAGTTTCTGCCTATTTTTGATTGCTCATGTGCCTTCTTATGTTGCCTCTAAGGTTTCATAATTGTTGTCTGTGCAACGGTTACTCTACCACTGTTACGACAGTTATGGCACTGTTACCAGAAGCCCGAAGCTCCCACCATGCATTTTTCCCCAGTCTGATGTTCACCCAGTTTGTACTGTTGAAGACTTAACCTTGGGGCATATGGCCTTAGGAGGAGAAGCTTCCATTCTTTATCTCCTGGAGGAAACTCAGAGGCTAGCCTCATACCATTAGCCATCAGAATTCAAAGCAATCAGTACTCTTGGGTTACAGTTATTAACGTTCTCCAAAGAATGTAGACTAGCTAAAAGGAAACCAGCACAATCCTATCTGGACCCACACTTTCTTTCGATCTTTTTGAAAATTAAAAACAAACTTTATTCTTTTCTTCCTCTCAGGAAAGAAATGATAGAACTTGAACATCTAATCAGCATCATTATCATCGTCCACTAAAAGAAAAAATTCTCTTTCAACCACCTACATGTACCAATAGGTTACACTCGTCTAGAAGCCTTACACCCCAGTGATAATTTACCAGTAGATGCATATGTGGGTGTGGAGAAATCACATTGCATAGCGGGAAAGCACGAATGCAGAGCCCAGTCCCAGCATCTTTTAGCTGTGTGGCCTTGGGAAATTTTTTTAACTTCTGTAAGCCACACCTTTCTCATCTGTAAAGTTGGAATAATAATATCTTCCCTGTAGGGTTGTCATGAGGGCTAAATGATAAAGCATGAAAAGTTGCCTCCTGGATACAGTTGACAGAAGACTCTCAAATTCTGTTCATAGAGTCCCTGAGGTCTCTACGACCAGCCACGTGAAATCCAGTTGAGGGAGAGTTCTCACCGGCAATGAAAGCTTTCCCAAATTTACCCACAGCTCATCATGGGTAATGGTTCTCTAAATGTTCGTAAATCACATAGAGGGACCCTGAGCGTGGCATCTTCAGTTCAGAACTTCTGAGGGCTACTCCGATTTCCTACAGTTTCACGGAAATTCTGCGTTCTATGCTTCCCAAACATTTCAATGAAATTCTTCAGTTTGGGGGATCATCTGAGGAATCAGTCCCTTTGAATGATCTAGTATCCAGATGAAAGGGGAGAACTATGACGTCATAGTTTCCAATGTCACCTTCTTAGTCGATAGCATCAAGGCTGCCGGTACTCATCCTTCCTAAGATGAAATTCGTGCACACCTGGCTGCATGGCCCCCCAAAACCGGACAAAAGCTTGCAGCTTTCCTGGGGCTTTTCATTCCTTTCAAATATATCTTCCATAAAAGGTAATCACTGTTGAACCACTTTAGTGACTACTGGGGAAAGGCCTTCCTCGACACTGGGTCCACCAGTGAGCATCTCCTTCCCAGAACGTCAAGTAGTTATTCACTTCTTGTTTTGTGCTAGTGCATTGCAATGTTCTGTTTCTTATACCAGCACTTTGCCTGAAGTGTCAGAACCGTGCTTATCCACAAAACAGAGGTGGCCCCGAGACTCCAATTACTCACCACTCAAGAACAAAGCCATTGCAGGAAGGAACAATGCACCGGCTGCCAAAGAGACCTTGGCTGTCTTCACAAGACGCAAGTTGCTCTGCAACTATCTGTGTGGGGCTGTCTCTACAGACTGTACCTGTCACAAGACTCGGGGGGGATTTCTTTCTGACGATGAGCCCCCTCCCCCAGGAAGGAGACTGGTGTTCAGTTAGGACTAAAAATCCAATGTGTGCCAGGGAGTGCCAGGATGCAGGACTGAATCATGCCCTGAACTACCTTCCCACTCACTGCAGATCAGACTGTGCACATCCACGGAAAGGTATCACCCTGATTCATTCGTTCGTTGAATGTGTATTTGAATGTCTAGCTCTGGGGAGACGGCAGAGAACAAGGCTACAAGAATTGGTTAATTCTATCAGGTGACATTGTTGAAGACAGGGGCCAGCATTGACTGAGTGCCGGCTTTTCACAGAAGACCCACTACGTGTCACACAAAATCCAAACTAGTGCATGTATACATTTTCTCTGATCCGTACCACACAGATTATCCAGATGAGGACGCCGAGGTTGCCCAGGTCTTAAGAAGCAGGGCTGGGATCCAAACCCCAGTGGAAGTGTCTCCACAGCCCACGCACTCCTGCCTCACACCTTCCAGAACCAGACAGGGAGGCTATTGCAGCATCATGGACCGAAGGTCCCAACGGCCTTTCCATCTACAGGATGGAGCCGCAGTACACGTGCACCAACTTAAAGAAGCAGCCATGGGGAAGGGACCATGAGAATGGGGCCGGTCTGCCTGTATTTAGTTCCTGGTTCTACAGGTTAGCTCATGGCCTCTCTGCACCTCAGTTGCCTCATCTGTAAAGTGGCTATTATTCATGGTACCTATGCCCTGAGCACCTGAGGATTAGAACAGACAATTCATATAAAGCCCTTGGTGCATGTCAGCTCATGCTAGTACAACAAAATACAATCGACTGCAGTGCTTAAACAACAGACATTTACTTCTCACAGCTCTGCAGGCTGAAAGTCCGAGATCAGGGTGTCAGCATGTCCTGGTTCTGATGAGGGTCCTCTTCCTGGCTTGCAGACGGCCACCTTCTCACTGTGTCCTCATTTGGTGGAGAGACAGCGAGTTCTATCCCGTCTGTCTCTCTCCAGGCTGTGGGTGTAGTATACTCCTGAAGAGTGATCAAACCATCTATTAGCTATAGGATCAGGCTCAACTGCACAGAACACAAAATCCGGATTAACCGTGGCTTAACCAAGACGGTAGCATCTCTTTTCCCTTATATAAAAGAAGTGCAAGGTAAGTGATCCCAGGGCTGGTAAGGCAACTCGGTGGTTATCTGAACTCAGACGCTCTCTGTCTTTCTGCTTCTGACAGCCTAGCACAGAGCTTCCATTTCAAGGCTCCAATTTGGTCCAACATGGCTACTGGAGCTCCAGCCACCCCTTTCCAGGCAGGAGGGTGGGAAACAGTGGGAAAGGCATCAAAGGGCGGCGTGCCCTTCCAGCTGAGCCAGCTTCCCTTGAGCCTCCTGCCCAGACGTCCCACTGAACGTAGCCACTCACATCCCATGAACGGAATTCGGTCCCGTGGCCATGCCTAGCTGCTTGAAAGGCCAGAAAATGGGGTTTTTAGCTGATTTCATTACCTTCCCAAATATAACAGATTCTCTTACTAAGGAAGAAAAGGATTACGCCTGTTGGACAGAATCAGCAGTTACGGCTTTTTCTTGGGTCCTGTTTCCTCTGTGCTCTGGTGGTGCCATTGTAACCTTGGTTTCTTACATCTGTGAAATGAGGAAAACCAACTCAGGCTCCTCCCCTACCTCAAAGAGCAAGCATGATAATAAAGAAGTTAATTAAAACCAAAAAAAAAAGATATAAAGAAAGAAAAGTAATTCGTAGGAAGTAAAATAAGCTGGTCGGGGGGCCAGGCACCCACCCGTGCAGCCTGGCCTGGCTGGACACTCCGTTGTGAATACCCCAGGGGAGCCTGCTAATTATGGGCCCCCTGCCGCAGAGCCTTTGGAAACATAAGAATTCTTTGGAAATGTAACTAATTACCCCCTACCTGACTTTAAGACTAGATTTTTGTGTCTGAGGCTTTTTTCAAAAGGAGCCTCACCTGGGTTGCTGCCAGCCCAGGGGGACTAATGGTGTGGAAGGGTTGGGGGAGTGAGGGAGGGACCAGGTCGAATGGGCAAATGAGAAATGAAAATCCACCCACCTCCCGGTGCCGGTAGGGCCGGCATCCTCCCCTCTCAGCCTTTGGCCTGAATTGCTAACGAGGAGTAAAACTGAGCTCCATCCCCTTTCGTCCCCATCCCAGCTCTGGTGGAGACGTTAATGAGCTGGAGGGACGGAGGGCTGAGAGATGCAACTTGGTGATTCTGTGGGACTTGAGAGCAGTTCTGGAATAACACGATGATCCCTGTTCTCCCAGGCGCAGGGGTCTGCAGATCAAGGGGATGAGAAGAAAATGCCACTGTCACCGCCACTGGAGGAGGAAGCAGAGGAAGCAGCAGAGAAGGAAGGGACCACATAAGGTTCTGGTTTAGGAAGTTAAAAATCAAACTCCAAGACCAGCGCCCCGCATAGGGCTTCATTCTAAGATGATGCAATACAGAGAAAGCAGGCAGGAGGGAAGAAAGAGGGTGAGAATAAAGAGGGTAAGATGAAGGCAGTTTGGCTATGTCTGCAAAGCCTGGGAGGATGACAGACCCTTGACTGAAAGAATGTTACTATCCCATCTCTGTGTGGAATAGGCCCAGGGGATGTCTTTCCTGAGTTCACACTTCCAAGGAGCTGTAGTGTAGACAACAGTGAGATCTGGGGGAAATCAGGTGGTAACAGGCAGGGATTCCACTAGGCAGCGGGAAGAACTTCCCAGCTGTAATAGCCTTCCGAAAGAGGGTTCATTTGAAGGGGTCTTGTAGGATGAATAGGAGTTCACTAGATGGACAGGAGGAAAGAGCATTCCAGTCAGAGACAATACCATGCCTAAAGCCCAGAGGTGTGAAATGGCCAGGGATGGCCAGGGAAGTGCATTTGGTTGGGCGTGGCTGAATAGGGGTTTGTAGCGGGGAGAGTGGCTGGGGATAAAGCTGAATCAATGGGCAGGTCCTACTCCTGGGAAAATTATGTCATACAAGGAATGTGGGCTTTCGCTGAAGGTCACTGGGAGCCATTGAAAGTGCTAGCAAGGGAGCAGCCTAATCATAAACACATTTCAGGACAATCCCTCTGGCTACAGAAAGGGAAATGGACTTAGGAGATTTGCAGCGGGAAGACAAGCTGAAGGAACTTTGCAAAGCTGTGGTGACTGCGGGATAGTGGGAACAGAGGGTGGAAGGGCCCATCAGGCGGATGTTGATAGCACTGGCGGGACGTGGGGGAATCTACAGTGACTCCCACGTTCCTGGCGTGGGTGACAGGGCGATGGACACCACTAACCAGGTAAGAAATAAGAAGGAAGATGTTTGACAGTGAGGTGATGAGTTTCCCTTCTGACATCTCAGTTTTGGAGCGGCAGGGGGACCTTCAGGTGGAGACAACGAAGAGGCAGTTGGATATGTGGGGCAGGAGCTATTGGCATGTGGGTCATCCGTGTACACGTGACCCTCTGGTCTTTTCTTTTTTGGCTGTGCCGCGTGGCTCGCGGGATCTTAGTTCCCCAGCCAGGGATTGAACCCAGGCCACGACAGTGAAATCTCCACGGCCTAACCACTGGGCCGCCAGGGAACGCCCTTCTCTCGGGCCTTTTAAATCGTGGGCCTGTTGTCTTTTATCTGGGCCCCCTGGAATGCGGTTACACCTAGAGAAGGAAAGGTGAGCCTCTTGGGGAGGACAGACTGTCCTCTGGGATGATGACGACGGAGGTTGAGTGGGAGTCCCCAGGGAGGAGCCCCCCTCTTGTGAGATGCAGTTCTTTAGGACCAAGCAGCATCCCACACGTATGGCAGAAAGCCTTTCATCGGAGCTCTTCCCGGCCCCGCTGGCTGAGCAGCTGCTCACACATGGAGCAAAATGACTACAAGAAGCAAATGGTCTCCCCAAGAGGCCTTTGGTTGAGAAGCCCAGAGCCCTTCTGCGATCTGATGGCTTTAGGAAGCACAGACCCAGGAATGGAGGGAGAGAGGGAGGAGACAAAGATGGGAGGGAGAGAGGAAATCAGAGGTGGAGGCCTAGTGTGGGGGAAGGAGGCAGCTGGGAAAATGGGGACTGGGGAAGGCAGAGAGATGTCAAGCCCTGGGGGGTGGGGGTCACCAACAGGCTGGACCAACTGATGAACAATTCAGACCCCACCATCTCTTTCGGTGTCCTGCGCAGCGTGAGTAGCTCCCTCCCGTCTGTTGCCAGGCACCCACCGACAGACGTGGGAGGAGACCCACGTACAGTCTCCTCTGAGTTCCTGGACCGCACGGCCCCCTCCAGCCGGCCCATCTTTGCCGTTCCTGAGGCAGAAGCCTGCTGACAGGTAACCCTGGCCGGGCAGATTCCTCCTGCCTCTGCCGTGGGAAGTAGAAATTGAATCAGCTTCTTCGGACTTGCTACCAAACAGTGCTGGGAAATTGTAAGGCTATTTATTCCTCTCTCCAGCCGGAACCCTGGATGCAAAAGCCCACTTTAAGGGACACCGCCAAAGTCAAGAGGCCGGTCACGAGGCTTGAGGACCAGACAGTGCTTCAGACGATAGCAGTGTCTGTCAGTCTGGGGTCACCAATGCAGAACAGGTGATGTAGGACTTCGCAGATGAGACCAGAAGGGAGGGTCGGTCACAGGGACCCTTCCCGAGTAAGGGTTGCGGTGGGAGTGTCTCTGGGGGAGGGAAGGGGAGACAGAAACAAAGGATGTTTGAGACGCGAAGGAAAAGACCACTTTCCCCTGCTCAGCCGCATCTCCCTTGTCATTGCAGAGACCGTGGACCAATTATTCCATCAAGTCCGATATTAGAGAATCCAACTTCATTAGAGCTTCGAGGCGCATGGAACGTTAATCATGGAAACGTTGATATTCTGCAGGAGTGACTTACTCTGGGAAGAAAAAAAAAAAAAAACACTTTCATTTTCCTTGGAGGTTAATAGAAGGCTAATTTGAAAGCACTTGGTTAATGAGAAAGCTAAAAATACCTCTGGTAGGATCACATGCCTCAGTCCTGGCCTTGGCAGCTCCAGCCTCTCTGGAGCACGAAGTCAGCTTCAGGAAGGAAAAGTGGCTCCGCCCATGAAGGACCAGCGCCCACCCTGTGCCAGCATCCCCACATGGGGCAGGTGGTCCATCTCGGAACGGTTGGTGCAGGAGGGAAAATGGTGGGCCGAGGAAGTGGAGAGAGGGACCACTCTCTGTGGGCTCCCAGGATGGAATCTCAGGGGCTACCGGGAGTGGGAATGGGATTTCCTGGCCACTCACCTTCCCTGGCCCAGCCCTGCTTGCCCACGGGGGCCGTCACCAGGAGGGTGTTCGCGGTGGAGGACAAAGTTTACTTCCCGGTGAAGGAACAGTAACCCCTGGGGGGTAGTCACAGCAGCTCCCCAAGTGCCTCAAGCCACAAGGGCAAGAAAGATAATAGCTTATGGGAAATGAGGAGAGGTCTGATTCAGCCTCGAGGACTCATGTGCGTGTGTGTGCGCGCGCGCGCGTGCGCATGCCCGTGTGAAACCCAGAGAAGAATTGGATTTCAAAGAAGAGATGCCCTCAGGGCGGGCAGCTCTGGGAGCTTTCAGAAGGAGAGAGGAAGGTCCTACGTGTCTGAGGAAGTGATCTGGGGAGCTGTCTCTTCCCACGCCCCCCTCACCGGGATTCCAGGCTGATGGACGTGGCTTTGGAGCTGGCAGGGCGGGGGGGACTCTCCCCACTGCAGCCCCAGACCCTGGTCTCCAGGCGAGCCATCTGTGGACCTCGGCGTGGGCCTCTCTGCTCATAGGATGCTGTGATTCCCTTTGCTCTGCAGCCCTGGCTTTGCAGGCAAATGAAGAAAATGGAGGAGGGAAGGAGGGGTGGAGGGAAAAGGAAGGGACCTGTGCCCACTCCACCCCAGACACATGCACGTTCTACCTGGAGCAGCTCCTCTGAGGGCCTGGGTCTGCGCCCTCCTCGGGTGGTACCGCCAGCACTCCCTCCACCACGGCCCCACCCCTGGTACAGCTCCCACTGGCTGAAAGATGCTCCCTTTAAACACATGCCGGGCTCCTTACTCCCTCCCTCTCCCCCCAAACTGGACCCAGCAGAGGGAAAGACAGGACAAGTGTAGCCACAAGCAGGTGGAAGGCGGAAATGGGGACCCCTACTTTGAATTCCTCTCTCCCGGTTCCAAGGTCAGGAAACCGAGGCCCATTCATTAATTCACACAACCAGCCTTTTTTTTTTTTAATATATTTATTTATTTTTGGCTGCATTGAATCTTCGTTGCTGCTCGCGGGCTTTCTCTATTTGCGGTGAGCGGGGGCTACTCTTCATTGCGGTGCGTGGGCTTCTCATTGCGGTGGCTTCTCTTGTTGCAGAGCACAGGTTCTAGGCGCACAGACTTCAGTAGTTGTGGCACGTGGGCTCAGTAGTTGTGGCACGTGGGCTCAGTAGTTGTAGCTCGCGGGCTCTAGAGCTCAGGCTCAGTAGTCGTGGCGCACGGGCTTAGTTGCTCTGCGGCATGTGGGATCTTCCCGGACCAGGGCTTGAACCCGTGTCCCAGGCCTTGGCAGGCGGATTCCCAACCACTGCGCCACCAGGGAAGTCCCTCACACAACCAACCTTTATGAAAGGTCTCCGGCATGCCGGACCAGGGATGTCGCCATCAATAAGGAAAGCACAGACGCTCGCATAGGGAGATAGGAATTAAACACATACGTTCAGTCCATGTATTGAGGAGTCTTGGCGTGCTCCAGTACACAAAGGAAATGGTTTTATGTGTCCCTAACTACATTCCGCCAAACCTCCCTTGCCTGCTCCCTTAAAGAAGTTTGGCCAAATTATATACATTTTCAGCTGTGCCCAGTTGTTAGAGCCCTAATATTTCCAATATTTAGTCCGCTTTATTTAAAACTGCAGTTAGAACTCTCTTCGTCCGGACTTCGCCGTGGCTGAATGGATGTGAGGGTGGGGATGCGGTCTGCTGGTCACCCCCTCCCTCTCTGCTTGCCTACCTGAGGCCATCCCCTTGCTGGCCGCCTCTCTGTCTAAGTCTGACCAGCCGTCCCTGACCCCACCATTAAGGTGTGGGGGGAGGGACGTGGGCCCTGCAGGGACCCCTCCTGCAGCACCATGCGTTGGTCTGGGAGGCCCAGCTTCTGTTTCTTCCTCTTTCTCCCTCTTCCTCCTCCCCTCCCCCATCTCTTCCAGCCGGAGACCTTCTCTGGTGGGGTCCCTGCAAAACGGCTGAAGCCCAGCTCCCTTCCATGGGTTCACTCCATCCAAGGCGGGGGCACGCAACCTCGTCCACCAACCGTGGGAGAGCAGACAGCATCATGGCTGCCCCTCCCGGGACCCAGCATCTCTAGCCAACCCTGTCCCCACCCTGCTCAGGTGCAAGAGGCTGCCAGAAAACCCGTTGGCCTCGTTAAACGGCCAACCAACTGGGGAGCCACCTTGATGTGGGGGGTGAAAGCATCCCCCTCACCCCGCCCTGCTCCGGTGGGAAGGGGGAGCCCAGGCTTCCTTCACAAACTGCACTTGAGCAAGGCCGGCTTCCTCTTGTCTTTGGCTGATTTCGGGTGGGGGGAGGGGCATAATGATAATCACAGTAACAGGCTGACATTTATGAAATGGTACCTGCTTTCCAGGCAGAACCTGTGATGTAGGTCCTATTGGTACCTTCACCTTAGCGGTGAGGAAACTGAGGGACAGGAGGGGGACGCAGTGTCCAAGGTCACATGGGAAGTGCTGGAGCCCCCCCCCCCCCCCCAGGCTGTTTCTGCAGCCACGCCCTGGGCCGCTGCTGCAGGGATGCTGAGGGCCTTTCCCCTCCTTCCGGGACAGGTTAGTCCTAAAAGCAACGCTGCATCACTGGGAGGCTTTTTTTTTTTTTTTTTAAACATCTTTATTGGAGTATAATTGTTTTACAATGGTGTGTTAGTTTCTGTTGTATAACAAAGTGACTCAGCTGTACGTACAACTTATATCCCCATATCTCCTCCCTCTGCGTCTCCCTCCTACCCTCCCTATCCCAGCCCTCTAGGTGGTCACAAACCACCGAGCTGATCTCCCTGTGCTATGTGGCTGCTTCCCACTAGCTATCTATTTTACGTTTGGTAGTGTATATATGTCCATGCCACTCTCTCACTTTGTCACAGCTTACCCTTCCCCCTCCCCGTGTCCTCAAGTGCATTCTCTAGTAGGTCTGCCTCTTTATTCCCGTCCTGCCCCTAGGTTCTTCATGACCATTTTTTTTTTAGATTCCATATATATGTGTTAGCATATGGTATTTGTCTTTCTCTTTCTGACTTACTTCACTCTGTATGACGGTATCTGGGTCCATCCCCCTCACTACAAATAGCTCAATTTCGTTTCCTTTTATGGCTGAGTAATATTCCATTGTATATATGTGCCACATCTTCTGTATCCATTCATCTGTCGATGGACACTTAGGTTGCTTCCATATCCTGGCTATTGTAAGGAGGCTTTTAAGCAGAGTTAGGACAGACCCCGAAGCCCAGGTCTGGAGAAGTGGGGTAGCCAAGGTACACACATGCTAATGGGCCACCTTGAGCCCTTGCCTTCTTTCCTGCAATTCACCCAACCTCATTTCTTCCAGGGGTTTTGGGAACCCTCCTGAAGTGACTCGGAAGGGCTCTGCAGCCCCATTGGACCCCGCAAAAGGGAAGGGCAGCAGGTTCTTCCTTCCTCGCGCTGGCCCACGGGCACATGCAGCTCTCTGGGGGATACACTGTGCCTCGGAACGTAACGTGCAACTAATGTTCTGTGGATTCTTAGACAGCAGCCCCGCTGCAGACTAGGCAATGCCGGGCGGAGGGATGCCACCCCTCCTCATTACCCCTCCCGCACACACTGTGTGCCCTGCCTCCCAGGAAATGGGAAGGGAGCCCGGATGCCAGTCCTAGGGCAGCCTGGAGGAGCCAGTCCCTCCCGGAGCACAGAGCCCAGAGAGCCCTTACCACCCCCGGCTCTCAGGTGGAGACCGTGGGGCAGTGAACCCGGGGGTTTCAGGCTCCTGCCGCCGACACCCCTGGCTTTAATTCTGACTCTGCTCCCCGTCCAAATAGCTCTCATTTGCTGACTGCTTTGCAGATGTCACGCTGTTTCACACCTCCCGAATAACCCCACGGGGAAGGTGTTTTCCCACAATATGATTGAAAAAGCAGAGACCCACACTCGTGCTCCCGCATCATAACTGAAATTCAGACTGCTCTGACGAATTCCAGAGCTCTCAACCCTTCTGCCAGCACGCCAGGCAAGTCGCCCAAGTTCTCCACACCCCCATTTCCTCATCTGTAAAGAGGTGGACATTAGCTCCTACTTCCCTGAGCTCTGAGAAGGTTCTGTGTTGACAGAGGACCTGGCACGGCGCTTGAACATGGTTGTATCAGTGTGGGTTTTCTAGAGAAACAGAACCAACAGGATGTGTATATAAATAGAGAGACAGAGAGATTTATTTTAAGGAATTGGCTTATGTGATTGTGAAGGCTTGGCAAGCGCAAAATCTGACGGGGTAAGGCCGGCAGACTGGAGACTCGGGGAAGAGATGCAATTTGAGTGCAATGACTGTCTGCTGGCAGAATCCCCTCTTGCTCTGGGGAAGTCAGACTTTCTTCAACTGATTGCAAGGGGCTCACCCACCTTAGGGAGGGCAATTGGCTTTACTCCAAGTCCACTGATGTCAATGGTCATTTCATCCAAAAACACCTTCACAGAGACATCCGGAATAATGTTTGACCAAATTTCTGGGCACTGTGGTCCAGCCAAGTTGACACATAAAATCGACCGTCACAATGGTGAACGTCTCCCCCACTGCGGCAGCCGTTCCGGGTGGAGGCGCTTCCCCCTGCCGTTAGCACCCATGGGTCTTTGTCGTGGGATGTGGTACCCATGGCTGGTGTTTGTATGTGCGTGGTGTGTCCATGGGAATGGGGAGGGGGGTTCATGAGTGAACACATGGGCATGTACACAGCTCTCAAGGCATAGGACACCCCCAAGGGGGTGAGCCAAGCTGTGCACAGACTCTGGAACAAAAGGGACCACTTCACTGACCCATTAGGACCCAGGGAGTGGGGGCAGTTGAAGGATGCAGCCAGAATGGGATACAAATCCTAACATCTGGCCATGACTTTAGATAGAACACGGAGCCTCCCTGAGATTTGGTCCAGCCTCAGTGAAACGGGAATAATGAACCCAGCCGCACGGAGCTGTTGGGAGGATGAAATGTACTAATGGAAGCAGCTAGCTGGGCCCAGCCCAGCACAAGCAAACATAAGAGCCTTCCCTCCCCAACCTTGCTGAAGAGACGAGCACGTCCAAAGCAGAGCAGAAACTTAATTAGGATTGGAAAAATGTGAATTCCAAGGCTTATTAAATTCATGATATTTTTACTTACCATGTACCCAGAAATATATTTAGCAAAGCAATTTACACCATCACTGGCTGATGGATTGTGGTTTTTTTCTAAGTTAAGTTTTAAGATGTAAATGGGCTCCAGTCAGGGCTTGGCCAGGAGCAGATGCTCCCCGCCATCCCGTCCTGGTCCTCTGGGCTCCAGCCTCACCTGGGCAGCCTTCTAGAATGGATAGATGGTCCTGCGCTCCCACCCTCCACGGAGGCTCTGCTGGGATCATCTCTGCCTGGCAGGGAGAGGGGTGGGGCGGGGAGCAAAGAGGCAACATAGTAACAACGGTAACAACCATTTCCCAGGCACTCACCGTGTGCCAGACGCTGTGCGCTTCCCCGCGGGTAACCCAGTCACCACGCCCAGCAGCCCCATGAGATAATGAGCGCACAGACACCTCTTCTTAGCAGCTGTGTGACCTTGGGCATGTGGCTTAACCCCTCTCTCTTTCTCTGCCTCAGTTTCCTCATCTGCAAAGTGAAGATAATAAGAGCTATATGTGATAAACGCTAAGCGTGATTCCTGGAACGTTCTAAACTCTCAACGTTAGATGTCAGCGAGTCTATGAAGGGGCAAATGACTTGCTCAAGATCAAATGGCTGGTAAGCATGGAATCGGGATTCAAAATCAGGTGCACAGGGCTTCCCTGGTGACGCAGTGGTTGAGAGTCCGCCTGCCGATGCAGGGGACGCGGATTCATGCCCCGGTCCGGGAGGATCCCACATGCCGCCGAGCGGCCGGGCCCGTGAGCCATGGCCGCTGAGCCTGCGCGTCCGGAGCCTGTGCTCCGCAACGGGAGAGGCCACAACAGTGAGAGGTCCCGCGTACCGCAAAAAAAAAAAAAATCAGTGTACAAACTCTGAAGCTCTAAACTGCAGGTGGGGATGAACCCACAGTACATTCATCCCCAGGTCGGGCCTCTCACGTGTCATCTACCTTTCATGCCCGAGTGTACAGGGTGGAGGAGTGCGAGAAGGGAGTCAGTGAGGTTTGGTGGGACCTCCCTGCGACACACACCCGGGAAGCCCAGGCGTGAGTCGTGTCTTGGTGACCTGCTGATTCCACGTGAGATGGCGGCTCATTCCCCAAGGTCCAGGCTAACCTGGGGCAGGCCAGCGCCCTTCCTTTTCTGTTTGTCACTGTCCTCCCTCCTGGAGTGCCCTTGCCCAAAACAAGGGCGTGCTGGAGTAGGGTAAGCAGCTGGCCTTGGGATTTTGTTTACTGAAACGATTTGTTTATGAACCAGCGTGTTGATGCAAAACTGAATATCACTCCTGCTCAGATTAAATCATCACAGGTTCCAAATGAATTGATTTGACCATGCATAGAACACCGAACTGCGTAAGGCTGGTGAGCTTAGGTCCTCCTGCCCTGGCCAGCAACCCTTTGTCAGGAGAGGAGCTGGACGGAGATATTGCTGGAGACCAGGAGAGCCTGGTGGGAGGGAAAGTGGCTGCCTCTGGAGGAGTGGAGACCAGCCCCCAAGGATACTGACCAGCTGTGTCCTTCTACTGCCACTGGGAAACAGGCCAGTCTTCCAAGCCTCTGGGATTGTGTGTGTAATACAACCACCCTCCCTCTCTCACTTTCTTCTGTGCTGATCCCCAGGACCCGTGGAAACCTTATGTGCTTCCAAATGACACCTCCACCACAAAGCCACCCTGGATTTTCCAAGCGGAATTACTCCTTCCTTCCCATAACTCATTCCATTTGTGGTTTTCTTAAAATTACACACTCATCTGTTGCTCTTTGAGCCTGAAAACTGGAAGCTCCTTGAAGTCAGAGACCTTTGTCTTTTATCATCTCCAAGACTAGCTCCAGTAAGTGGAGTCTGTAACAGGTCACGCCAGCAAGGCCTGCATTCTCACCAGTGAAATCGGGCCATTACCTTCCCTTGACCTAGAGGGTTGTGCCTGTATGGGGCATGGGGTTCCTCCTCTGCGTGGCTGGGTTTCTCCACTAGTTCGCCACGGCAGGAGTAGAGTGACCCTGGGGGGCAGATAAGCAGTGGCTTGGCTGGGGGCTGACTTTACTCTGGCCCCAAGGCACTAAGCTCTGGATGTGGAATCCTGGCCTGTTTACCAGTTCACCAAATGCCCCAGAGATGAGCAGACACTGTGAGGGCCCGTCAGGAGGGCACCCAAGATGTACACCCTCTCACTTCTGGGGGATCACAGGAACCTGGCCCCCAAACAATTAGGCTTGCCTTTGCTCCACCCCATCCCTGGGTCAGCTGTCCCCATGTGGTCTTTCCCCTCCAGAAATGACAAGCCCCTCTCCTCTTAGCCTCTGCAGGCATTAAATAATAATAATAACGATAATAATGACACAAAATAAAAAACCATTAACACGGTTTTTATTTTCACGTTATAAAAGTAATACATACTGATTGTAGGAAACCTGGAACAAAACTACAATCATATAATCCCCACTAGAGGTAAACGTTAACGTTTTGGTACTTATGTATCAAGACTTCCAGAGTGCGCGTACACCTACGTCTCCATATTATAAGGCGCAGTTAGGATCACACCGTGTACACTTTTCATTAGCACGATATTGCGAACCTTTTCTCACATGACTAAGGGTTTTCAGACCTCCCTCCAACGGTAACCTCGTCTTTTCTCCTTGTGTTTTGGTCATTCAGAGGGGCCAGGAGAGAACGCCCAGCCCAGGAGGGAAGGGAAGGCCCATCAGGCATTAACCGAGTCAACCACTTATAAAGTTAAATGTTTGAAAGGCAAAGAGATTCACAGTTAATCAAATAGTCAATTAGTCGGGAGGTTGAAGGAGATAGAGAAACTGTTTCAGGAGATAGAGCAACTGTTTCAATTTTATGCTTTAAATGTTTAACAAGCGAAGTCGCCTCCTGTGTAATCCCACAGTAATCCCACCTCTCTCCGGACTATAACATCCTAAAATCTTGACCATCAGGGACCCCCATCCTGGCCTGCTCACCCCTCCACAGCAATCCCTTTACCTTTACTGTGTGGATTTGTTAAATCAAACTAATCAACATTCCTGACCACCCAGAGCTCCCGGGGGCTAGTGCTCAGAGAAGGTGCCTCTGGGAGGTTGGTGAAATTAACAGGGGCCCACGGCGGAGAGCGTGTGTGCAGAGGGTGGTCAGGGTGGAAGGTGGGAGCTGAGACACTAAGGTCGAATGGAATAGCCCAAGGTCAAGGGCTGGGGGCCAGCACATAGCTCTGGTGACCCCGCCGTGAATTCAAAATAAATGCAGCAACTCTCCAACCACTTCTGTTTTCCTTTTTCTCAGTGGTTCTCAACCACAGATACTCTTGTCCCCAAGAGAAATTTGGAATGTCTAAGGATGTTTTGGGTTGTCACAACTGGGGAACTGCATCTAGTGGGTAGAGGCCAGGGATGCTCTAAACATCCTACCGTGTACGGGATGGTCCCCACCACGCAAAAGGACCGGGATCCACGTGGCAATAGTGTTGAGACTGAGGAACCTACTTTCTTTTCTCTCCTTTTGTTCCTGTGATGTACACGCAGAACCTTCCAGATTCACAGATGTAGATTCTCATGAATCCCAGAGGCAAACTGGGTGGCTGAGACTAAAGCCACTGAGATTCAGAAAAATAAGTGGACAGAGCCCTTCTTGGTTGGAGCAAGGCATATCCTGCCTATGAAGGTAGAACACGGTCTGGGGAGCAAGTTGCCCTTGGACAATTTTGTAGGCTAGAAAGAGGAGGGGACAGAGGTGACAGGGTCTTGAAGGTACGCCCTTTGAGCCTTAAAGGGATTTGTTCTTCTTGGGGCTCCGTCCACCACCCCAAACTCTTGAGACAACCAAATGGCCGCCTGCTTTTCATACACAGCTCTTGAAGGGACGTTGGGTTGACTTGATGGTGTTTGGAGAGGTTGTCCTGTTAGGTCACAGGTTTTAAGGCCTCACGCCTGCCCGGAGGGCCAGGACCCATGGTCCAAAGAGGCAGCATCTCCTCAGACTGGAAACTGAAACACAGAAACGGGCCTCTGGCCTTTATCTCCTGGCCTCACCTTGAGGAGGGCCGTTGTCTAGGTGACAGCTCCTGGCGGTAGATGCCAAGGTGATGTCACTTACCTGTCTCATCCTAGGAGTGGAGATGGAAGAGGGCCTGGGAGCTTCAGAGAACAAGCCAGAGCTTGAATGCCAGTTCACCAGGTTCTGCCGCTCCCTCATTTTTCTTTCCTTTCCGTATCCCTAAGTACCGCCTTGACTAAATGCCGCTGCCCAGCATACATGCGTGGCCTGGAGGGTTAAGACCGGGGCAGCCAGCTGGAGACTTTAACAAGAGGCCCAACTCCAAGGTGGATCTCGGGACTGGAGAGAGGGAAGCCTGTTCTCTCATCCCACCCGAGATACGTCTTCTATCGCCAGAATGTGGGGAGTGGGGTTTCCTGACTGCATTAGGGAGAAAGGCAGTTCCTCACCTAGTAACACCTGAAGGCTTCACTCGTTGGGATGATTCCGTTTTTAACTAAGAATAGGAGCCAGGAGGACTGAATATGGGCTTGAAGGTAGAGCTAAGGAGAGACTCCAGGACAGGATAAGTGAGGATCAAGAGAAAGAGACTGGAGATGAACTTTGGAAGAAGAAACGCATCTGAAAATCAGCCTGCCGACCCCGCTTAGTGATACAGAGACCATTCCCTTCACAGCAGAGATGCAGGATGGAGTAAGACACTGGGGAAATATGGCTATTTCGAATACCTGTCATCCTCCCTCTTTTTGCAAAGTCTCTGGAATCTCCTGGAACCTCCTAGAAAAGGCCTGGCATTGACGCAAACTTAACAGCAGAGACTCATTCATATACTAGGCGTTTATATAATCAGTACGTGTACACAGCCTCACTGTCCACAAAGCGCTGTGCCCTTCAGCAAGGATAGTGCCTGGTATACAGTAGGTGCTTAACCATTATTCGTTTGGGACATATAATGGTGACTAAGAGATTGTCCCTGAGACCAAGGAGTTTATAATCCAGTGAGGGAGACAGACGCGCCAGCCAGTGATTCAAAGCAGAATGAAATAAACACATCGCCTTCCTAGCCACCTGCTCAGCTAACAGTGAAGCATGGATCCCGGGGGCCCAGAGAGCTTAGAAGATTTCTTCTTTGAGTGGCCCCTGAGAATTAATCCGGAGACTCTTCCCAAGATAAACCAGTTCACCCTTCTACTTCCCTTCTGCTGAGTTAAGCCTTCAGAGCAGCACGCCGTCTTTTCCTACTCCTTTCTCCACTGAGGCCGCGCTCCCGGCTGGCAATGGAACAAGCTTGGCTATGGGGACCGGCTGGTGAGGAGACCACCCGCTGGATGGGGGACCTTGGGTACTGAGCCTTGGTTGCCTCATCTGGAAAGGAAGCTGCTTTTGTCTTCCTTCGGGGGTGGTTGTGAGAATCATGGATGCAAAGTGGGGGGCACACCGTGGTGGGCGCCCAGTTAACTGTGTTTCCATCCGTTGATGGGCTGTCTGTGTTCTAGATCGTGCGTGTTAATGTGCTCTGAGCAGAGGGCCCTCGTCTGGCTGACTTGCCCACAACCCCCTAGTGTATTTGCCCCCGTGGGTGTTGAATAAACATCAGTCGGCCAAATATTTGAAACCACGGGGACTTCCCTGGTGGGCTAGTGGGGAAGACTCCGCACTCCCAATGCAGGGGGTCCGGGTTCGATCCCTGGTCAGGGAACTAGATCCCACACGCATGCCGCAACTGAGTCCGCATGCCGCAACTAAGAGTCCGCATGCTGCAATGAAGACCCGGCGCAGCTAATAAATAAATAAATAATAAATATTTTAAAAAATATATTTATATAAATAAAAAAATAAAACCACGTGCCTGCTGTTACAAGGATCGTATCTTCAAAACCAAAAATTGCTACATGCCTAACGCGGACACACACACCCAAGGCAGAGACCAATGGGACACTTTTAATAAAGTCGGTCCTGGGAGGTCTGGGTCTGTAGATGCAACGGCCACATCATGGCTCTCTCTTCCAGAGAATCTGGGAAACCAGATGTTGAAGGGCTCCCTGCTCAACACAGCTTTAGAGCTTTTGGTGCATGGCGTGGAATCTGGCCTTTGTAAATTGAACTCAGGGGAGCACGGAAGGTTTATCCTTCGTATTGTGGCTGAGATAAATCAGGGACAGGCACTCCCGGAACTAAGACAAAAGAAGTCCTCATTTCTGTGGTGGAATAAAAAAGAACGATTGGGAAGCCTAAGGCTTGTAAAAAGTAAAAATATCTGCACAGTGTGCGTGGGCAGCCTGGAGAACATTGCTTTCTGCTCCCCTGGCAGTTTGAATGTGCTGGTTCTAGAAGCCTGAGAAATCATCAGAGGCCTCCGGGCTTGGAGAAGATTTGGCTGGACCTAAAAGAAGCCAGACCGCGGGGAAGACAACGTAAACATGACCTGAAAACACACAGACACGTGTTCCCAGAAGCCGCTTCCATTCATTCATGCAATATTTATTTCCTGCTTATTATGTTCTGAGCAGTAAGCGAGGGACTGACAAAGTCAAGTTGAATAAGACCCAGTGCCTCCCGGCAAGGAGCCCGGGAGCGGGTCAGGCTGGCAGGTTCAGCTTGGAAAGGGATCTTAGGAGCAGGAAAAGTTGTCAGGTATCAGGACAGGCGTGCTCCAGGGGTGCAGCCCGCACAGTCACTGCCCCCTTGTGGATGCGGGAAGTGCAACCTTCCCGGGTTCTAAGCGTCTGGCAGGTACCCAGTGAGAGTGAGGAATGATGCTCAGTGGGTCTGGGGGGCTGCCCCACCTCCACATCAAGCCTGCCCCCAGGAGAGGGGCAGCCCTGAATTCTAAGACCGAGGGTACAGCTGAACTTCACCTGCCGAGCCTCTGTCTCTCTTCCTGTTCAGAAACTCTCCACCCTGCCCTGCTCTGCAGAGGGAGCTGCCCCAAGAAGGTACCAGCAGGGGGTCTGGAGAGCTGGGTGGGGAGATCAAAGGGAAAAAGCCAATCAAATGTGCAGCCTCTCTGCTCTGGAGTGATCCCTCCTGCCTGGTCAGCACCCTGTCGCTGGCATTGAGGGTTTCATTTTTCTGGGGAGGAAAAGACCAAACACAGTAGATAATTGTAGTGGAACGGCTGATAAGTAACGTTGGGTCTCCTTTTTACAACCAATCCCTAGGGCCCCATTATGTTAATTTTTCTTCTATAACTGGCAAATTGTATAACAAGTCAGATGATAAACCAGCAAGCAAGGCAGAAATTTGCATTTTAATACAAGTGCCGGTATCACTCCCCCCTCCGCCATCTTGGGGAGGTCAGGCCCTCTCTGATCCTGGGTCCTCCGTGCACCCTGCCCTCCTGGCTCCCTTCTCGAGTTCTGAGTGAGTGAGTCTGGAGCGCTCAATACGTGTAGCTTTCCGCTTTCTCCAGATATTATGTGGCAGAGAGATGAAGACCCAGGGCCCTGGAGGCAGCCAGCCAGGCCCTCCCCCAGTTTTACTAGAAGAATGGGTGTCCTTGGGCCTCAGTTTTCCCTTCTGTAAATGGGGATAATTATGCCACTTACATTATAGGGTTTTTTTCAATGAATGCCTGACACAGAGCAAATGCTCGATAAATATTATTAACGATATTGTTGTGTTGGTGACGATGGTGAAGGGTTCTGGGGAGCCCCCTGGGTCCCAAGGGCAGTGATTCCTAGTTGAGACTGTAGATATCACATCGGTCTCTGCTCTCTTTGCCCCTCACCTTTACTCTTCTGCACCACCTTCAATACCGCGTCCTTGGACCATAGCTCTCTGCCTTTTTGTTCAGAGCCCAGGAGTCCTTGAAAGGATCTGCAGTGAAACCAGCCATGGGTTATGGAAGATCTCCTTCTCTTTCTCTCTCTCTCTCTCTCTCTCTCTCTCTCTATCTCGCGCACGCACACACATAGCACCGCCATCACCAAGCCTTCTGCTCTGCCATATGGCCACACCCTGGGCAAGCCCAGTTTCCGGAATTCTAGTAATAGAACCATCCACCCATGTAAAGAGGTGACTGAGCCCCGGCCTCTGAATCACAGGCTTGGCCTCGAAGCTCTGCTCTGTCCCCTCCAGCCGGATAACGCTGGAACAGCAAGCACCTTTCTCTGTCTGTAAAGTGTGGGTAAGGGCATCTACTACTGTGAGCACCGAATGGGTTAACAGACGCCCGCGCCTGGCACCCGCCAGACACCAGTTGAACACACCGGTTAGTTGACTCTGAAGGGCTCTTACAATCTCAGCCAGCCTTTCGGCATGGCGGTTCCAACTGGCAGGGACCGTCATCCTTTCGTGCTCAGGAGAAACCAAGCGTTATCCAGAAAATCCTGCCAAGAAACCGGGATTATTATTTGAGCTCCAGGAGCGAGGCCTCTGGGGACTTGGCTTGCCCTATTGTTTGACTTTAGAGATGTGGGCCCCTCCCACAGCCAGCAGGGAGGAAAGGGTTGTTATTGCAGCGGATTTGAGGAGGGTTAGTTTTAGAATTTCATTCACCCCCTTGAGACCGTTGGAGAGTCCAAACCAGGATGGGGACTGGAGTTCGTTTTGGCTCCTGATGAGGTTCTTGTCCACCTCACTGGGGAGGAGGCGAGGGGCTGCTGTTCCTGCACAAAATGAGTCACAGACCACGATGAGGACTTTGGTGGTGATGTCATAGCTAAGATCATTCATTCATTCATTCATTCATTCATTCTACACATATGTATTGACCGCCTAGTAAGTTCCAGGTCTGATCTAAGTGCTTAAGATACATTAGGGGGCTTCCCTGGTGGTGCAGTGGTTGGGAGTCCGCCTGCCGATGCAGAGGACACGGGTTCATGCCCCGGGTCCGGGAAGATCCCACATGCCGCGAAGCGGCTGGGCCCGTGAGCCATGGCCGCTGAGCCTGTGCGTCCGGAGCCTGTGCTCCGCAACGGGAGAGGCCACAACAGTGAGAGGCCCGCGTACCGTAAAAAAAAAAAAAAAAAAGATACATTAGGGATCAAAACAGACAACATTTCTCACCTTCATGAAGCTTATGTTCTAGGGTAAGGAGGCACACACACACACAATATACCCAGGTCTAGGAGAGTCAGATGGTGGAGTTGGTGGGAGTCCCATGAGAACCACGAAGGCTCTAATCACTGTCTCTGGCTGGACTAACTGGGAGATCAAGGAGTTGTTAGGGGCTGGGAGGTGGCAAGTGACATCCACCTAAGTCCTGTCCATGTGTGTAGACCCCAGCACCTAACACCATCCCACAGTAATGTGAGGTGTAACAGGAAATGCCTGCTAATTGATCAACAACTCAGAGGACTGTGTCTCACCTCACCACCTCTCCTAGACCAGGAGGGGCCCCCGACTTCAATAGCAAAGCAGAGATGAATGACCTTCTCAGGATGACACACATCCCCAGAACGTCATTAGGTTGAGTTTCTACTCATTCAATCAACATTTGCGGGACTGGGTGCAGTGTGGCCATAAAGGTGGATGAGATGTGGCTCCTATCATTAAGGAGCTTGCCAACTCGGAGGTAATATAAGATACGCAGGTAGATAACTTGGATTAAAAAGGAAAAATGGATGTGTACCCTGACAAAGTATGGAGAAAGTGTTCCAAGAATTCGGAGGAGGGAGACGACTTCCTGCTTGGGCAGGTGGGAGGGGATGGAGAGGAGGTGGGAGGGGATGGAGAGGAGGTGGGAGGGGATGGAGAGGAGGTGGGAGGGGATGGAGAGGATGTGGGAGGGGACAGAGAGGAGGTGGAAGGGAAGCCATCAGGGCAACGTGGAGGGGATGGTGTTTGATTTGACCCTTGAAAAGATCTGAGGAGAGGCATCCTGGTACGGGGTCTGTGTGAGCAAGCTGTGCAGAAGGGCGAGCGGGGCCGGCAGTGCTGGGGGCAAGGAGGGTGGGGGAGATGAAGTTGGGCTGGAGCCTGATCCTGGAGGGTTAAGCAGTTGGGATGAGTTCTTTAAGTTCATGCCGCTATCGCTGCTCCCTCCCTCTGCACTCAGGGGCAAACGATAGGAGTTCTGTTTAGACGCTTCCAAAGATGAGACTAGGAGGACTTGTCAATTATGTCTTGTTCTGAGAACCTTAGAAGCCCAAGCTTTTCGGGCTGGGAGGGATATTAAAGCTTACCCCTTCCACCTGACGCTGCATCCCTGCCTGCCCCAGCATCCCCTGCTCCAGCCCCTGCACATGCAGCAGACCCATCTTCCATCTACACCCTGGCTCAGGACCTGCTGCCGCCATAAGCAGGCGTCCTGCTCAGAACCCTGGGTCTGCGGGGCTAAGAAAGACCATTCCTGTCGTGGCCAAAAATCCATCCACCCTCCTGAGCCCAGCCTGATGACTTCCTGCAGTGGCCGGTTCACACACTCAGCCCCCACACACCCTCTGTGGACCAAGTGGAGGGAGGGAGAAGATGGGAGGGGGGAACAGCATCTTTCATCTGCTGGAGACAAGGCTCTCCTGGCTTCTCTTTCCATCCATGCATGCTTGAGTGTGCCCAGAAAAGCCCTTCCCTGGGAGCCTCCCTTCTCCTCCCTGCCTCTCCGAGAGGGGAGACAGGTAGCTGGAAGGCTGGAAAAACATCCCAAACCTTCCAGGAACAAACATGGGGGCTTGGTCCTCACGGGAGGGACAGAGCCTCTTGAAGCTTGGGAACAAGTAGCTGCGTTGGAGGGGGGAGGGCGAGGGAGGGGAAGGAAGGAGCGGAAACCTGAGCCCAAGTGTATCCAGTTCACATGCTTCTCTCAAACCCTCCTGTCAAGTTGAGACAAACTGTTCTTTCAGAAATCCAACCAGGGAGATGTTAATAAAAGCGCCGGAGCTTCCCCGGTGGCGCAGTGGTTGAGAGTCCGCCTGCCGGTGCAGGGGACGTGGGTTCGTGCCCCGGTCCGGGAAGATCCCACATGCCGCGGAGCGGCTGGGCCCG
Source organism: Aethalodelphis obliquidens (assembly GCF_003676395.1). NCBI lineage: Eukaryota > Metazoa > Chordata > Mammalia > Artiodactyla > Delphinidae > Aethalodelphis > Aethalodelphis obliquidens. The sequence continues at coordinate 6,047,603 of NW_020837988.1, forward strand.
TGAGCCATGGCCGCTGAGCCTGTGCGTCCGGAGCCTGTGCTCCGCAGCGGGAGAGGCCACAACAGTGAGAGGCCCGCGTACCGCAAAAATAAATAAATAAATAAAGATAAAAGCGCCTACTGAAAATGGGGAGGGGAGCCCACGCTAAATAATTGAAGGTCTTCGAGAGCTGGTGTGGGGAGACGTGGTGTTCTATGCTGTGTGGAAGGAAGGTTAATAAACACTCGTGACACAGGGCAGCGGCTGAGGCCTTGCAGTGCGTGGGGCCGCTTCCCAGAAAGACACGTGTGCTCCGGCTCGTGTCCAAGGCCGGAAGCATCTTGCAGGCTTGGTTTCTCTCGGTTCTCCTCCTCGCTCTGCCAGCCCCAGAAGACTGAGAGGGGCCCAAGGACACAGAGGACACAGGGAGACATCCAAGACCCTCTAAATCAGAAGGCTGGGCAGCGTCCCTCCCAGATCCCCTCACTCAGCCACAGAAAGGGTGGAACCCAGCCTGTCTTTGCTTTTCCTTAAAGGGGAGGAGAGGAAGGGGAGGAGAGGGTCCCAAGCCCCTGGCCTCCTTCTGGGTATCTGATCCCCAAGATGGAACCATTGAGATGGAGCCTTGTAGGCAGGATTGCCTCATCTTCTGTGGCCCCATCTTCCCTCACAGTGATGTTCAGCCACGAGGCCCACAGGCAGCCGTAAGAGTGAACGGCACCGTGGTCCACGTCCCAGGGGAGCTTGGGCGCAGAGAGGCGTGCACCCAGCGTGCCCTCTGGTAGCTGGGGGAGCCAGTGCTGGAGGCGAGGGAAGCCCTGCAGTGAACCAAGTTCGTCCCAGGTGTGCTGCTTTCCACCTGGGGTCTGTACTCAAGCCGACACAGTCTGTACACTGGCCTCATCTCGCCTCAGCCCAGAGCTGCCAGCACTTGGCAGCCGGAAGCCCAGGACATCTCTGGATGCTGCCAGCGGCTTTGATCTCCTCAGCAGGTGCCTGGCTGCAGCGGTTTACCACCTAAATACCGCATCCGGAATCTAACAGAGAAACAAGCGCTTGGGTGACACCCAAATGCAGCATCAACACAGACGTGCTGACTTTTCCATCTGCCCCTCTGTCTCAAGAGCCCCTCTGTGTGAGCGAAACCACAGGCAAAAAAGTAGGTCACCCTGCTCTAGGCGGAACAGGGCAGATGTTTACCAGATGCTCAGCTACCTGCTTTTTGTGGGGGGGTGGATGCTGTAGGCGTGTGATGAATAAGGGAGGGGGCAATTCTTTGCCTAACTCCCAACAAAGTGCAGCTGGGCAAATGGGAATAGACTTGGGTCTAAGCCAGTAGTTCTCAACCCTGTCTGCGCGTAAGAACCTCTGGAGGAACTTTATTTTAGAAAAAACAAACAAACAAACAAAACAACAACAAAACAGAAACAAACCTTGGTCTTAGGTCCCACCCAAGACCAAGTAATTTAGAATCTCTGGGGGAAAGGCTGAGGCATCAGTAATATTAAAATCTCCCCCAGGTGTCTAAGAATGTACAGTCATGGGTGAGCAGCCCCTGGGCCAGGCAGAGGGAGGGCTGCTCTTCCCTTGGTGATCCCAGCGAGGGGAGAAAGCACTGGGACGGAGGGTGTGGCTGTATACGGAACATTCTTGCATTTTTCTACTTCCTCTGCCTCAGACAGGAAGCTCCCTCCACCTGGACCGCCTCTTTCCTCTCCACTTACCTGCGCTTAACTGACTCTTCAAAACCCGATTTCATTTCCTCTCCCTCTAGTACCTGCAGCACGTGGTGTGCACGTGCTCGCCAGGAAGCTCACGTCGTTGTCTGTCCTGATTTCTGCTGCTGTCTCATTGCCCCTGCTGGACCCTGAGCTCCCAGTGCAAGTCTCTGTCGCAGAGACCAATGACTCTTGAAGGGTCATTTCCCGACTCCATCACGGTCACCTGGGCAGTTGTTAGAAATGAAAATTTTCAGGCTCTCCTCCAGACCTACTAGATTAGAAACCCCAGGGTGGGACCAGCAATCCACATTTTAACATGTCCTCTGGGTGATGCAGAATCACTGCTCTGGGCTCTAGACCCTGGCTACGCAAAGTGTGGTCCCTGGACCCGTAGCCCCAGCCTCACCTGGCAAGTGGTTAGAAAGCCAGAATAGAATCTCCGGCCCCATCCCAGACGCACTGAATGGGATTCTGCATTGATGCGCAGGGGATGTGCGCGCGCAGTCAACCGTGAGAGCTGCTGAAGGAGGCTGTGTCCGGCAATGCCTCGCCTGGCTCATCAAAAAGCAACACCGTTCCCTTGTCACGAGGACCTTATTCCTCAACGCTGTTCGGAAGATCTCAGCCTCTAGCACAGGCTGCGTGTGCTGGGGGCCCATAGGGAGGATCTAGAGAGGTTATCAAAACCACAAATGGCCTACCCTCTAGCCCTGAGAAAGACCGAGTTGACAAGATGTGGCTCCAGGGTTGCTGTACCTGGTCCTTGCATCCTGGACCCACGCCCTGAATGAGAGCGAGCCCCCGGACGCCGTTCACGTGGTCGGCTCGCTTTCAAGGCACCACCTCTGTGGAATGATGGTCTGATTGCCCCAAGGTTGTCATCGCAGCCTAGCCTCCCGCTTGCTCGTCCTCTCCCCTGCAATCTTGCCCCTTTTGATGTTCCCCAGCCACGCTCCCCTTAATTGCACCCAAGGGGAATGGCATCGGACCTTAGTTCCAGGAGTGGGACTCAGCCACACCGGGCAGAGACAGGAAAAGAAGAGAAGAGGTGTCGTGGGAGCGCCCCAGACTCCCAGCCCACTGCTCATTCAATTCCTTCCCACAAATCCTAGGCACCCACTGTGTGCATGCCAGGCGCATTCCTCCTGCTCATTGGTCACCTTAAAAGTCGTTAAAAATTTATCCAGTATGTGATTAATATTGAAATGCCAGCTTCCCCTGACAGGTTATAAATAGCTGCTTTGAGTCCAATTTTGAGGTTTTGATTTAAAAAAAAAAAAAAGTAAGTAATTGTGCATTCATCTGTGATTGAATCAGAGATGCCTTATCCCTCCTCTCCCGAAACCCACGGTCAAAGGCCATCACCACCTTCCTCGCTCAGAGAATATTGTGTTTGGAGCTTTTAATGTCCCCCGGGGAAGTAAGACCATTATAGGAAAAAAAAAAGACGGATTTCCATCTCTGTTCCAATACACACACCTAATTAAGATTTTATAAACACTCACCCAACAGGAAAACACACACACACACACACACACACACACACACACACACACACACACACACACATTCACGGGCACCTAAATTAGCAAGGCAAATAGCATCTAAATGAAGTGGCTTCCTTGCCTGTTTCTGTCCAGCTTTAATTAGGTGTCTGTCACAGGGAGGGGGGCACACAGTGGAATTGTCTCATTTCGAGTCTAGGTTTGGGCTGTCGGGTTGCTGGATCCCCCTGCTTGTCCCTTTTCCTGGGAATCACAACTTGGTCTCCTCTGAGCTTCCCTCCTCACAGCCCTCAGCCTCATGGGCTCTGGGAGGACAAGAAGGACCTTGTTTCCCAAGTGGCCACATTTCAGGGGCCTCGCTGTGGCACTAGCTCCCCAGGGGCAGCGATGCTGTGGAAATGACCTTGGTGGAGTCACACCTGTGAGATTGCCTGGTGGGAGCGGCTCAGGATGCCAGCTCGGGGGACATGAAGCACAGGCTCTGTCGTTTCCCCAAATGCCAGCAGGGCAGCCTCCCTGCACCCCAAGGTGCAGGTGACCTGCCGATTTCTGCTCTCCCATCCCTACTGGCACGCTGTCCGGGCTAGAAGAAAATCCAGGAGATAATTAGCTTTCTCCCTTTCTTGCCCCTAAGGCTATTTGGAAAAGTACATTTTTTTTCACATGTGTCAAAAATGAATTCTGTTTATGTTTTTGAGGAGCAACGGGAGGGAGGGGTTGAGGAAAGTCTCTCTCGCTCCTTTGGGCAGAGTTGGGGGTGCGTGGGGTACAGGGCAGGGAAAACTCGCTCCTCTGAAGCCAGATCGAATGCAGGGAGAAGGGAGGGCCTGGGAGGAGCCAGTCCACCCATACTCTGCACGTGGCCTCCGGGGAAGCCTGCTCCTTGGAGCGGCTCTTTGTTTCCTGCAACAAAGCAAGAGCTGCACCCACCAGGTGAAGCTGCATCAAAACTTTCCAAGAGATGGCTTCCCTGGTGGCGCAGTAGTTGGGAGTCCGCCTGCCGATGCAGGGGACGCGGGTTCGTGCCCCGGTCCGGGAAGATCCCACATGCCGCGGAGCGGCTGGGCCCGTGAGCCATGGCCGCTGAGCCTGCACGTCCGGAACCTGTGCTCCGCAACGGGAGGGGCCACAACAGTGAGAGGCCCGCGTACCGCAAAAAAAACAAAAGAAAACAAAAAAACTTTCCAAGAGAGACTCCGGGGGCAGGGCAGGGGCCCCAGCTTCAAAGGAGACCAAAGGTGGTGACTTCTGAGTGTGCTCGCCTTCGTGGCCGTCACTCTTAATTGGACCCAGCACTCAGCAGTACTTATTGGTCTGAACCATCCCTGCCATCTTCAGGCAGGGACCCAGACTGGGAGCCCGATGAGGGTGCGTGTAAAGGTGTGGGGATAATGATCTCATTGCAAAGGTGATCCAAGTGAGGCCCAGGGAGATTGTGAGACAAAGCCAAGATCTCCAAGCTCCCGGCTCAAAGAGAACTCACTCGTTCAGAGCTTCCTCCACCACGGAGGTGTGGGGACTCAGCTCATCTCTCTGCCCAGCAAAGACAGAAAGAGTGGAAATCTATGCAGAAAGAGCAGAAGCGCTGTGGAACTGACATGAAGAAAAGACTGCTGGTAGGGATTTATTTTAACTCAATGTTAATGTCTCAAGTTCAAGTCTCTTGACACGAGAAAGGAGAGTAGCACGGCCTGCCTTTAGGGTATCTACAGTCCGCAAGGAGCATGATTAAACCTGAGTAATGATGGCCAGAGAGCCAGGTAAGAAGCCAGGTAAGGCTCTAAGAAAATGTGGGCCCATGATGCCCAGGCTGGATGCCTGAAGCCTTGCAGTCTAGCCTCCCGCCAGCCGCCCGCACTTCCTGCTGGAAGAAAGGCCACCCGCTTGTGCATCCCACTGTCCTCCGGGGGCCCCTGCTCTGCCGGCCCCCACCCCCACCCCCGGGTACAGCTGCAGCAACTGGCAAAGCAGCCAGGCCCTCGTGAATGAGCTGAAGTGACACTCGCTTAGCGTACACATGTTTACAATCAGGGCCAGATGGTGAGGGATTGGCTCCATTTCAACGTCACTCCAGGGTGCCCGGCTGAGCGGGCTCTGCACGTGGCAAAAAGATAACGTGGGGAGAGGGCAACCCCTTCCTTCCCGAGACTCCGGCCCTGAATCTTCTCTCCATCTGACGAGCCCTCACTTAAAAGCAGCCTTAGCTTGCCGCTGTCGGAAGTTTCTTTTGATCAAATCCCCTGGAATTCTACAGACAGAAGAAGCATAGCCCACTCAGATATCCTCCAGAGTTTCTTTCCCCTTTTTCTATTTTTATTTTTTGAAAAAAGAAATAAATAAAGCGTACTTGATGGAAAGGAGCTTGCGAACGATCACCAATGACAGTGTTTATGTTGCCAAATTATTTGTACTGGCAGGAAGAGAGGGCAGACTGAACACGACTCAAGCAGAGTGACTGTTTACCAAACTAGAGAGACGTTCCTAAGTGACATGATAGGAAAAGGGGAGGAGGGGGAGGATATTGGCCACATGCCAGGGACAGATTCAGACACGTCTGTGTGTTTCCATCTGCTTCTCCCCAAAAAAGACAGTAAAAGAAATCCATCGGGGACAGCTGTACTCTGAGGCCAGAAGGAAGGTCAGGACAGGAGGCCTTCATGGACACCTGAGCCAGGGCTTCCAAAATGTGGTACCTTCCAGAAAGGTGGTGGTGATTATGTGAGGACGACTAGTCCTTCCCCCTCTGTTCTTAACCTGAAAAATCCCCTCCCAACAAAACCCAGGAAAACCAGATACAACACCAAAAAAAAAAAAAAAAAAGAAAAACTAGAGGTAGACTTTTATAATCTCCAACAGTGGGAATCATAAGGTCTGAGGAAAAAGCAACAGAAGATTTTGGAAAGAACATTCCAGAATTCCTCCATCAGAATGAGGGCATCTCACTCAAATTGTCCCTCTGGGAGGTTGTGCTTTTATTCCAGGGATGTAGCCATCATTCAAAACATCTTATTTTGAAATTCACTTTTTCAAACAGACTTTAGATTTAGTTCATGAGATATATCTCATAGTCTAATAGCCATTACTTTAGCTGTGTGTGTGTATGTGTGTGTGTGTATATGTGTGTGTATGTGTGTGTGTGTTTGTGTATGTGTGTGTGTATGTGTGTGTGTATATGTGTGTGTGTATGTTTGTGTATGTGTGTATATGTGTGTGTGTATGTGTGTGTGTGTATGTGTGTGTGTGTGTGTGTGTGTGTGTGTGTGTGTGTGTGTGGTGTGTGAAGGTAAGGGTGGTTGCTGGTGGCAGAATTCTAAATTCGTTTGCACTAGAGAAGGTTCAAATGGTGATTCACGGACCCTCCCCACCTAAACAATCTGGCCCAATGACACAGCTGTGCTACCTTTGAAAATGTTTGAAGGAATCTGCCTGGACTTCTTGTTCAAGGTCACTCCAAAAGGGAGCTCTGGAAATGATTTCCACTAGAGCAGCCCATCTGAGCATTGCAGAGTGATAACTATGACAGAGGAAAGAGATTACATTCTCTTGAAAGTGTGCACGCGCACACACATACAGAGTCAGGACGCACATTCAGAGACTGTCCCCCAGGCATCCCCTCCCATCGAACTGGTCATTTATCCAGACTTACACAGAAGCACAGGTCCAGTCTGGTGTTTGGGTCTGTTTTGGTCACTGACAAATCCCCAGAGGCTGGAACACTGCCAGCACATAGCAGAGGTGCAATGAATAGTTATTAAATGTGGGTCAAAGACCTAATATTAGATGAGGTTTGAAACAGGGAAAGGTAAGCGTGGTAGCTAGCCTCTAGCATGACCCCAATGACCCTTCCTCCTGGTGTTCACGTCTGTGTGTCTTCTCCTCCCAGATTGTGCCAGGGTTGGTCTCTAGGACCAAGAGAATACGGCAGAAGCGATGGTGTGTCATTTCTGAGATGAGGTTACCAAAGACACTGAGGACTGTGGGAAACCAGCCGCCATGTCACCAGCATCCTTATGGAGAGGCCCACATGGAGAGGTGCTGAGCCCTCCTGCACACAGTCAGCAAGGAACCGGGACTTCCAACAACCATCTGAACAAGCCGTTTTGAACATGGAACCTCAATCTTCAGCTGACTGAAGCCCAGCCCACACCTCAAGATAACACAACAACTTGGGGCGATTTGTTACGCAGCTTTTGATAACTAACGCAGTGAGAGGATGGGGAAAAGCACGGGCTAGATATGCACACTTGCACTCACCCACCAGGCTGTATTTTAGCCCAAACCCTGATCCTTTTATTCAAAATCTGTTGGGAAAAAAGGAAACAGTGATGTAGCTGGTAATACCTATCTTGTAATAGGGGTTACAAATGCTGCGTGTTTTGGGAACCCTTTCCACCCATCTCCAGCCCTCCTCAGCTATTTCCCCTTCAGATCAGGACAGCTGGCTCCATTTCTTTTACAACTTTTCTTTTGTCTTTTTTGTCATTTGACTTTCCAAGGTACTTCTCGGTCCCAGCTACTACAATTGCACCTGGCCTGTAACTGGGTACTCAATAAATATTTGTTGAATGAATGAATGAATGAATGAATGAACAGCCTAGGCCCCCATTTGTGCTACTTACCACGGAGCTGACCAGGGTGCCTGGCCAAGCTCTCTTCACTGGCTCTCTCCCCTGGAATCAGGGCCCAGGCAGTATGGAAGGGAGAGAAAAGGAAGGGATGGACCCACTCATTACTGTCGCTCTGGCTAATGAGCTGGGATGGCGACGTAAAACAAGAGAACTGTGGATTGAGAGAAAGACTGGAGACTTTTCCAGCTACTATTATTTAGTAGGAGACACGGTGGCAGATTGAGAATGAGCTGGTTTTCATTACTGGATAATGAACCCAAATGATGGAAGAAAGGGATGGCTGGTTGGGAAAAGGAGCAGAGAAGCTTTCCCACCCTGCTTTGTCAGGCAAGAGCCAGGGACAATCTGGGTACCAGAAGACAGGTGCACCTGGCTGGGATGAGAAGCATCCAGACGGCCTTCTCTCTCCTTGGTTCCAGAGAGAATGAATATACATCCTCTCCTTGAACATGGAATTCAACCTTTGGGCAGAGCCAGCTCCCTCCTCTGGCCGCAGCCATCAGCTGGGCCCCTGCAGAGAGCTTCCTGAGGTCTTGGGAATCCTTGCTGACCACAGACCCCAGAGTCCCTGCTGCCCACGGTGGAAGGAACATGACCTCTCTAAGCGTCAGGACATTGGGAAGAGCGTTCGGGGCCTTTGGCCTCTACTTTTTAGAGTTTCCAGATTATACAAATAAAAACAAGGATACCCAGTACAATTTGGATTTCAAACAAATGACAAATAATTCAGTGTAAGTATAGCCCAACTATTGCATGGGCTATACTTATTCTAAAATTTATCATTGTTTATCTGGAATTCAAATTTAACTCAGCATCTATATTTCCTCTGGCAATCTTATGACAATCCTTCTCTTCCACCCACCCCCTTTCCATGGTCTCCTGTTCCCAGCAACTACGGGGAGTGGTTTGAGATGCTGCAGTTCATGTCTGGGCCAACCTTTGGAGAGATGCGAAGATGAGTGGTGTGTTTTAGTAAGAACGGCAGTTACTAACAGGCCCACTTACTATTGCCGTGTGACAAACCACTCTAACACTTAATGGCCTAAATCAACCATTTTATTATGCTCAGAGACTCTGTGGGCACTTAGACACGGCACGGCAGGAATGACTGGTCTCTGCTCCACGATCGGGGGTTTCAGCGAGGCAGGTGCAATGGCTGGAGGGTCGTCATCACCTGTCTGGTGGATGATGCCGGCTATGGGCTGGGACCTCAGCTGGGCTCTGCAGGGGCACGTGCTCATAGCCTCTTCATGTGACATGAGCTTCCCCACATCCTGGTACTTGAAATCCTTACCTGGTAGGTCAGGGAGCCAAAGGTGAGTGTCCCAAAAGACCCTAGCAGAAGTTGTCTGGCCTCTTCTGACCTACTGTTACTTGGTGGGGAACAGTCACACGTCGGCCCAGATTTAAGGGAAGGAGGACAGACCCATCCTCTTGGTGGCTGTAGTGTCAAAGGATCTGTGGGTGTGTTTTAAACTCTGACAGGTGGAGGGGAGACCTCAGTGGAAGGAGTGAGGGGATCTCACGGTGAGATGGTGGATGTGGGAAGGTTCTGATGATGACGGAGGAGCTCCAAGGAGAAGCCTCCCCAGAGGAGGGATGCTCCCCTGGGGAGGGGTGCTCCGAGAGGTCGGGGACCTCCGGGAATCATGAGAACTGGGTGTCAGGAGGAGCATGCAGGCTGGGCTGAAGTCCAGGGGGATGGCAGGGATTGGGTTCCAGAAGAAACAATTACGAAATAGGGGAGGAAGAGCAGAGAGGGGTGGGAGGCATCCGAAAGCACCCCAAAACACTCCTGTGCCAGGGAAGGTTTACACTGTACTTCCTCAAAACCGTCTGCCGCTGACATTGCATTTGACTGACACCATCTGTATTGATCTTGCTTCCAGCCCCGCAGGTTCCGTCTCCACTCCCACCCATCTGCACACACCGAGGCCCTGCGTCCCCCGTCTCCACTTGAGAACAGAACATCTGCCTGCGGCCAAACGACCTCCTCCCAGCTTGTCTATGATGGGTTTTGGCTGCCAGCACGGGGCCAGGGACCCATTCTGCAAACCTGGGAACAGCCTCCCTTTGAGGCCGGGAGATGCAGGCACTGGCTTACAGAGAGGAGAGAGTTTGATGCCAACAAAGGGGAGGGGAGCTGGAGGCTCTGGGGGTGCTGGGGGTGGGAGGCTGGGCAGCCTGAGACCCCACACAGTGAACTGCACACCCCCCATTCCTCCCCACTCCCCCCGCACTGCCAAGAGGAGCCAGGAGTGACCTTAACCTCGGGGTTTTTTGCCTGGGCCATCTGGATACGCCCAGCAGCCCCCTCCCAGTGCACCTGCCCCAGAAGCCACGGCGGCCTGACTGCTGTTTGCGGTGGTGCGAGTTGGCACTGCATGGAGACCGTGCCTTTTGAAGCCGGAGTTAATTGGATTTGACAGCATCCTCTCTTGCCTGCCCCGTCCTTATTAAATGACAGAGGAGAGAAGAGAGCAGCTGATGTCGTACAGAGAAGGAAGAGGTTAGGACACGGCCCCTTTGTGGAAAGCAATCAGTGCTCAGCCTTCCTCCAACACGCCTCACCGTGTAGGAGCTCAAACAGTGCCCAGAACTTGGGGAGAGTGCCAAAAGGTTAGCTGCCTGTATTACTATTCCTATCAGTACCGGCTTCAAGGAGAGCTGTAATCTCAGCCCACACCTACACAACACCACGCGTGTGCATGCATACGCGTGTATGTGCACATCCCATGCATTCACACCCTGCTAACCTACGGTCTGGGATGACCTGTGACGGCCCACAGGACCCAGGAGTGCCGTGCCCCGATCTGCTGTCTGGATGGAGAATTGCCTCTCGGGGCCCAGAGCTCCAGCAGCTGAGTCACCCTGGGCTTCAGCTGCCCCGTCTGTCCCGCCCGACCTGTGATAAGAGGGTAGGAGGAGCATTACAGAGTTATTCCCTCTCCTTGCTTCCTAGGCCCATAATTTAAAGAAAACGTGTGGCTATTCAAGGTTATGTCGGTGAAATTGACTAGCATGATGGATGGAATTTCGGGCTGGGTACTTCTCTTCCCTGTGGTGTGAGATAAGTCCACGTCTCTGCCGTGGCCTCAGGGGGGGCAAGGTGACTTCCCCCCACCTTGACTTCAGGTTTGCCCGTTGAACTGGCTTTGGCCAGTGGGACAGATGCAAAGGCTCGCCACCCCAAGGAAAGAACATACCCTGGTGTCCTGCTGGTCTGGGGACGATGGAAACCCATGGAGCAGACCTGATTCCAGCCACAGCCCAGAGTCACGCTCAGCTGGGCGCCCGCTGACCCACAGAGAGTAAATGAGCTGGCTGGTGTAGCCCACTGAGACTGTGTGGTTGTCTCTATACAACTCTACCACGGCCATGAAAAACCCATAGAGCACACCTCATCCTGTCTACAGAAATCCATTCTAGAGGTTTTGAAAATTAAATGAGAAAAAAATCAAAGCGTAAATAAATTTTTTAAAGACGCAAATGCAATGGAAAGTTAGGAAGAAGCAAGACCCATGGATTGAATTACAGAACTAGTAACAATCTCTGTGTCATAGAGCCTTACGACAGCCTTATAGAGCTGAAAATGTAACGTAATGTCTGCTCAAAGCTCAACTTAATTTTTTGTTATAAATACAATTTATTTCTTTGGCCTCAGTACGTGGCATGTGGGATCTCACTTCCCCAACCAGGGATCGAAGGCAGAAGGGTGGGAGAATACTTTAGACAGCCATCAGGATGTCAAGGGGGAAAAAACAGCTTCTAGGGTCAGGAAGAGAGAGAGCAGATCCCCAAGGAGAGAAGGGGAGGAAGAAGGCTTCGTGCAAGGTTAAGACACAAGCAGTGTGCTTTGCAGTCCTAGCCCAGAACTACAGCAAGGATATGGCTTGTGCAGCTGAAGCTGTTTGACACGGAACCATTTTCCCCACAAACCCGTGTATTTTTGGGGAAAGAACCTGCTATTTCTTTTGCCTCAGAGACTTGCCCACAGATGCCTGGCTGTCATATTAATGGGAGCTTTCATGGCCAGCACGCTGAGCCTTTACACGTCAAACTGGTGTCTAGGAAAGATGCTTTCATGTCCGGAGTCCCACATGTGCCCTAAGGAGACCACCACAGGAGAAAACCCCTGCACTGGAACTCTGGGACAGGAGGGGGGCAGCCTACAGTGTCTTGAACCGGGGAGAGAGGGAAACAGACATCGTCATTAGAAAAGAAATCAAACTGTGATATCAAAGGTCGTCATCACTCAAGGAAAATTGGGATTAAAAAAATGATACAAATGAACTTTTATACAAAACAGAAAGAGATCCACAGACATAGAAAGCAAGCTTATGGTTACCAAAGGGGAAAGGGAGGGGGGAGGGATAAATTAGGAGATTAAGATTAACAGATGCACACTACTGTATATAAAATAGGGCTTCCCTGGTGGCGTAGTGGTTAAGAATCCACCTGCCAGTGCAGGGGACACGGGTTCGATCCCTGGTCCAGGAAGATCCCACATGCTGCAGAGCAACTAAGCCCGTGTGCCACAACTACTGAGCCTGCGTTCTAGAGCCTGCGAGCCACAACTATTGGGCCCACGTGCCACAACTACTGAAGCCCGCCTGCCTAGAGCCTGTGCTCCGCAACAAGAGAAGCCACCACAATGAGAAGCCCGTGCACTGCAAGGAAGAGTAGCTCCCACTCACCGCAACTAGAGAAAGCCCGTGTGCAGCAACAAAGACCCGAGGCAGCCATAAATAAATAAATAAATAAAATCTACGTTTAAAAAAAAAAAAAGATTACCAACAAGGACCTACTGTATAGCACAGGGAACTATACTCAATATTTTGTAATAACCTATAAGGGAAAAGATTCTGAAAAAAATAGATATATATGTATGTATAACTGAATCACTTTGCTGTACACCTGAAACTCACACAACATTGTAAATAAACTATACTTCAATAAATTTTCTAAAAAGGCTACAGAGTGAATCAATTTTTAAAAAGGGGAAGAAATAAACGTTTGTGGCATAGTTAAAAAGAAATGACAAATTATGAAAATATGTTTTAGCTTACATTTAACCAGAGTAGGCTGTGAATGCAACTCTTTTTTAATTCTTCCAATGAACAAAAAATAAATCATAGGGAGGGTGGGAGGGAGGGAGACGCAAGCGGGAAGAGATATGGGAATATATGTATATATATAACTGATTCATTTTGTTGTGAAGCTGAAACTAACATACCATTGTAAAGCAATTATACTCCAATAAAGATGTTAAAAAAAAATAAAAAACTGAAAAAAAAAAATAAAAAATAAATCAAATGTTGATTTAGTGGGCATAATTCTTCCGACAAGATTGTCTGATAGTGTGATACATCCTTGATTTCATGATTGACTTTCACGGCACTATCATAAGAGGACATTTTTGCAAAAAAATATTTAAAGGCATCGTCAGTTTTCCCAGTGGCCTGTCTTAATCCTCCAAAATTCAAATCTCTCTCTTTTGAAGTGCCTGTCATTTCATCAGCCTCGCAGGTTTTCTCTTCTGTAATTGTTAACTAGCAGAATTCTGCTTTATTCTCACTTGCCAGTAGCCTTCCATGGGATTCAAATAATTCTCCATAATCACTTTGATCAATCTCAGGAAATGTTGCATCTCTGGAAAAATTTGAAATGGTTTTGCATGATACTCAAGAATGTTTATAACATATGGCTAACAGGAACAGACCAACCCACAAATCTAATGATGAAGGATGAAAAATACGTTAGTGTTAAGTGTGAGGGGTAAGGGAGCAGGGGCAGAATTTGTAAGAGGGCAGCACAGGAGTGGCCGTTTTGGGGTTTTGGCAAATTTGGTTTTCCTATGCAAAGTCCCTATAACTTCAGGGACTTCAATCCTGAGAATGTGGAAAGCCTTTGTCTATGATCCAGGGACATTATCTATAATATGTAAAGAGCTCATACAAAGCAATGAGAAAAAAAATGGGCAGAAACAAAGACCTATTACGAAAAGCAAGAAAGAAACACAGGAGGCTAACAACCGTAGGAAAAAATATTCCACTCCACCGTAAACAAAGAAACACACGACAAAGCAATATTTCCCCATCAAATGAACATTTTTTAAATTATAATTCTCGATGCCGCTAAGTTTATAAAAAGCCAGACCCTCCTTATACACTGCTGGTGGAGTGTAAATTGGTACACGCTTTCCAGAGAGCACATGCAAAGCTATATCGAGGCTTAAAATCATTTCAGCAGCACCATATTTTTTTATAAAGTCCCACGTTGCCTGTTCATATCCTCACATCATTCTTAAAATGAACAAAGACTAAATCAAATGTTGATTTTAAGGGCGTAATTTTTTCTGGGGGAAAAATCGTCTAGTGGCACAAAACAATATCCTTCACTTTGAGCGAAGTTAATTGCTTTTTCAGCTCTCTCTAAAGTTTGATCTCTCACTTGGAGTCCACTTTGCACAGGAAATAAAGACTTTCCCTCGGCGTCCCCGTAGGAAAGGCCAGGGAGCCAGGCAGAGCTGCATGAAAGCCTCATCACTGAATAAGAAGCAGCTCCTGCCCCACCCAGGGGACGCCTAGCTCACCTGCCTCTGTTTCCTTCCTCAGCAAAGTCCAACTACTGTAAGTTCAGGCCTGTGTGTGCATCCCAGGTAGCGAGAAGCTGGGATGTTAAGCTCTTGACAGCCAGGACTCCACCCATATGCCAACAGTGGTTATTTCTGGGTAACGGGGGTTAGGGAGCTTTTCAACTTTCTTCTTCAAACTTTCTGTGGGTGCAGAAATTTCTACAGCGAGAACCTTCACATTTACAATCATAAAAGGAGATTATTTTTTTAAAGGGAGAGAGGGGAATCTCATGAACAAAGCACAGAAATAGAACTGAGAGGAGGGATGAAGAGAAAATGTCAAGACAGTTCCGAGGCTAGAAGCTTCAATAGCAGGTGGGTTGGGTGGATCAGACGGTGAGGGTCCAAATTTATCTGCACTGAAAGAGCGTTTATCTCTGTACGCAGTGAGGAGCCAGGCATCGTGAGAAGAAGGCAATGCTTGGGGGTGGGGGCAGTGGGGAAATGGAGAAAGCATTGAGCTGCTGAATCAACCCTCACCTGAAGTACACCCTACCTCTGGATTTTTCAGACACGTATGCCAATTAATTCCTTTTATTTTTTTAAGCCACTTTGAGCCAGGTTTTCCATTTCTGGCGACAGAAAGTATTCCAACTGGTAGAATTTCCAAAGGAATATGGCTCAGAGCAAGATGTTGAGGTGGACCTGCCACTCCTGTCCCAGTTAAAAATGGACAAGTCACTTATAATTTGCTGAGTCTTAGTCATCCCTACAGATGGAACAGGATGTTTCCGTTCTCTCTCACCAGCATAAGAATAAACATTTTTAAGATATAATGAGACTCTTTGATGAGCAGAAGATTTGAATTTTGCAAGTCCCACTTGCAGGCACAAGAGCAGTTGGTCCAGCTTCAGGGACTCAACTACTTCTGAGGGTCAGATCTGCGGGGAAGTGTGCAAGAGATACGAAGGGTCAGCTGCGTGCACAGGAATCACGGGGGGATGCAGATTCTGATTGAACAGGTCTGCGGTGGAGCCCAAGACTCTGCACTGCCAATAAGCACCCAGGGGCTGCAGAGACAGCCAGGAGCTGAAGTCAGATCACGGAACACAACACCTCTTACGGCTCCCTTTGCAGGACGCTGAACACCACGTTTAAGAACTTAAGCTCTGGAGTCAGACCTTCCCTCCCCACCCCCTTACCAGCTGTGCAACCTTGGCACATCACTTACCCTCTCTAAACCTTGGGTTCTTCACATGTAAAAGTGGGGTAACAACAGTACCTAACTGCTGGGACTGTTATGAGAAGACAAAACACGTAAAGAACTTAGCATAGTGCCTGGCACATAGTAGATGCTCAATAAATGACAACCATTTTTCTTATTCTAACCCAGCAAGAAACCCATGTGGGCTGAGCTCTGAGGAATGTCCCAAGTGGACACCACTCTGCTGGCTGAGAATGAATGAAAGGCAATTAGATGTAAACTGTCAATAATACGTCATTTAATGTACAGCCCTCTGTCTCAAAAAACTTATATAAACTGTGTCTTGACTTCTCATGGGTGGAACAGTTCTCAGAGCTTTCTGAGATACTCTTCCCAGGTTATAATCCTCAAATTTGGCTAAAATAAAAATTTCCAGTTCTTTCTTTAAAAAAAAAAAAAAAGAAAGGCAATTAGCGTGTCTGTTGGAACCTCTCAAAAAGCACCTCCCGGGGCTTCCCTGGTGGCGCAGTGGTTGGGAGTCCGCCTGCCGATGCAGGGGACGCGGGTTCGTGCCCCGGTCCGGGAAGATCCCACATGCCGCGGAGCGGCTGGGCCCGTGAGCCATGGCCGCTGAGCCTGCGCGTCCGGAGCCTGTGCTCCACAACGGGAGAGGCCACAACAGTGAGAGGTCGGCAACTTTAACTCTCTATTCCCACACTCCTCGAGCTCCAGGCTCCCCCCTGCAACCCCCCACCCGTTTAACAATATATGTGATCCATCCCTTTAACGCCTCGAGCTTCCTTCTTTGTTTGGGTTCTGTTTTGCTCTGTTAGGGTGGGGACACGGCTGTTCTTGTGTCTTGCCCATCCCTCAGATTCAGTACAACCTGGAAGACCAGAGAGCTGATGGAGTGGGTTAGTTGGGTCCCCTTAGGTTGAACACTGACAAAACTCAACCCAAGTTGACACGGTTAAAAGAAGAGAATTTTTAGGTTGACATAACTCAAACGTCTGGGGGTGGGGGGGAGCGTCAGTGGGACTGATGCTGTGCACACCTGGACTCGGGACTCAGCGCCTCTTCCTCCCGGCTCTGTCTCCCCTGGACCTAACTCCAGCTCCCAAGCCCCAATCCCAAATTCAGAGTGAAAGCCTACTGTTCCGAGAACTGGACTCAAAAGCCCAGAATTCAGGCTCGTTGGCTCTGATTGGCCTATCTTGGGTCATGTGTTCATCCCTGACCCAATCCCAGCAGCCAGGGGGTGGAAGCTGCTGATTGGCTTAGCTTAGGTCATGTGCTCCACCCCAGACAGAAGGGTGGGACCAGCTTCTGCAGAATGAGAGCGTCTGAGATGGGGGTAGGGGGTGGATGCCCCTATGAGAATCAGGATGCTCTTGTCATAAAAAGGAGAATGATGCTGGCTGGTAAAAACCCCACATGCCGGTAATGCTCTATCCTGGGAAGTCTTTCCTCCTTGGCGGGGGTGTAGGTGGGGGAGGAAACCCCTACAACCAGCCTGCAAGGGGGTTATGTCAAAAGCGGAGATGCCCTGGCCGTGCTCTTAAGCGTGGAATCCCCGACAGCCAGTATAAGGACAGATTTCCATATCGCAGCGTGTTGGTGTAGGTTACGTAAGTCCCAGCACACATCAGTACTTTCCACGTGTCACTCCCCTGCTCAAAAACTTGCCATGGCTCCCCTTGGCCATCAAAAGCAAATTCCTCAGCCTGAACTCAGAGTCCCCTGACCTCACCCCATGTGGATCCTTGACATACGCCCTTCAGCTCCTTCTGCACTGTGTCATCTTTCTCCCTGCCACCCAGCACGACCCATTTCCTCTCTGCCCTTCTGTGCCACAGCCCCCAATCCTAGACGGCCCCTCCTTCTCTCCGCCTATCCGAGTCTTGGTGGAAAGAGCCCTGGAAGAGGAGACGATGAGGGTCTCCCGATTCTCACACTAGTTGTGCAGCCTTCCTCCAATCACTCAACCTCACAGGGCCTCCGTTACCTCCCTAGTTCAGCCTTCTGCCCTGGTCACATGAAAAAGAGAGGCTGTGATGAGGCACGTTCCCCCAGGAAGATCTTCCTTTCCTCTGAATGTACAAAACCGTAACCTACCTCCGCCTCTCTCTGCCTCCTCCCCTGCCGTTGGCTCTCTGAGAGATGCTCTGCATATAGGAGGGACCCATCTCCTCTTGGGCATCAAGTCCAAGCCCCACACCCTAGAGGTGTCCCTAATCCCTCAGTGCCCTTGTCCTGCACTCCTCCTGTCCTGAGCTCCACGCTGAAACAAGACAAGAAACAAAACGAGGAGCAGGGACCAACAACACACCAGAGTGGCACCAAGCTCACTCTAAACTGAAGACGTAGATACAGCAGATGCAGCCTGAAGCCGTTCCTGAGCTTCCTTTATCTGACTAAAGCAGAGCTCCCTGAGAATTCAGCTGCTGTAACCTGCTCTGAGAGCATCTCCAGACAGGGAGGCCACTGACCTTTAACACGGTGACATCCCAAGACAATTGGGTAAACGAGCTGTCTCAGTTGTCTTGGGCCACCGTGACAAAATACCAGAGACTGAGGGGCTTAGAGAACAGAAGTAATTTTCTCACAGTTCTGAAGGCCGGAAGTCCAAGATCAAGGTGCCAGTCTGGTCAGGTTCTGGTGAGGGCTCCCTTCCTGGCTTTCAGGGGACCACCTTCCTGATGTGTCTCCACATTGCAGAGAAGGAGCAAACGCCCCAGTGTCTCTCCTTGTAAGGGCACTAATCCCATCATGGGGCCCCCACCCTCATGACATCATCTAACCCTAATGACCTCCCAAAGGCCCTATGTCCAAATATAATACCATCACACTGGGGGCCAAGGCTTCAATATATGAATATGGATGGGGAGGAGGCATGAACATTCAGTCCAGAACACAAGCCTTGTCAGAACCTTCCATACTTTCCCATTGAAGCCCTAAGCACCTCCCCCCTGCCTCCATTAAACTGGTATATAAACCCTTGCCCTTGGCTGTCTGGAGAGCTACTCCTTTCAGAGCGCTCCCGCAAACTGTGTCTTTTCTCCTGTTAATCTGTCTATTGTCCATTCATTTGCAGGCCCCTGATCACTCAGACCTAAGCTGGTAGAGGAAACATTTTCCTCCCAACAGAGTTAAGCACTGTACGGTTTGCAAACATACAGTGTTTGTCCTTTCCTTAATAAGGTTTTTGAGAGGACAGGGAATATGCCTCACCCATCTCTGTGTCCACAAATAGCTCGCCCCACCCCCATCTTCCTCTGAACATACAAAACCTTAACCAACCTCTGCTCCTTTTCCCACCCCGTCCACTACCATGGCTCTTATGCCTGGACCTGTGTTTGCTTTTGCCCAAGCCCTGTCTCCCCCATCAGACTAGGCTCATTGTCAGAGACCTTCCAGTTCCTCACAGGGTACCAGGTGCCCTCGTGGAGGCTGGTGTCAAATGAAAACAAGTTCAAACCCAGTAAGGAGAGGCTTTATTCCAAAGGATTATTATTGCAGGGACAGGAAGGTACTGTGGCAGTAAAGGCAGGGGGCCGTTGCCACAGAGAGGATGCTTTGACCGGAAGATCTGTAAGCATCTCCCGGGTTCAGCAAAGAGAGTTTTCTTTTATGGAGAGGAGAAAACAAGGCTGGAAGAGCCAGGTGTGGGGAAGTGGGATGAAAAAAATGCCACGATGGAACCGGAGATCAGAGGGTGTTTTACCCTGAGGCCAGTCTGTTCTCAGGAGGGGCTGTGAGCCGGGGAGGGTGAGGGCAGGCCAAAGGTCAGGAGCTGGAGAAAGGAGAGAAGTTTAACCACAGTTTGACAAAGAAGCATTTCGTTCCAATGGATCAGTTAGGACAAGCAGTTCGGTTATTCATTTACGGGGCAAAGAATGAGAATTTGGAGGGTCCGTGTCTGGCCTTTTCACAGGTCCATGAGTCTTATTTAAGTCATGTAGGGAAGGCTGGTTCTTTGCAGTGAGCTGTTTTCCAGAACAGAAGGGTGAGGGGATTCCTTGAATTTTTGGTGTTTTCCAGGGACACAGAGCCTGGACACACACACACACACACACACACACACACACACACGGGGGTATACACATGCACACATACACGTGCACAGATAGACAATAGACCACAAGGAAGTCTTGTTTTTATTTTTTATTTATTTTTTTTTTGTGTTGCTGTACGCGGGCCTCTCACTGTTGTGGCCTCTCCCATCGTTGCGGAGCACAGGCTCCGGATGCGCAGGCTCAGCGGCCATGGCTCACGGGCCCAGCCGCTCCGCGGCATGTGGGATCTTCCCGGACCGGGGCACGAACCCGCGTCCCCTGCATCGGCAGGCGGACTCTCAACCACTGCGCCACCGGGGAAGCCCGGAAGTCTTGTTTTTAAAGGCTTCCTGAAGTTGCAGCTTTTCTTTTTATCTGGAGACACAAGTTTGACCTTCCCAACCAGGGCAGATTGGCCCCTTGTTTGGGGGTGTTACCCTCTTAATGGGCCTCATGGTTTTGCAAAGCTAACATCCACTTCTAGCGTGAGAATGAGTTTGAGATGGAGAACAAATGCCCTGCATATCAATGAAAACATCCTCTGAGATTATGATTGCTTTAAAATAAAAATAAAATTTCCTCTCCCAAGGGCACTTCAGGGGACGGGGGGCTCTGAGCTCTAAGGAGGAGAGGGGAGGCATGAAACCAGGCCAGGGCTGGGGCTTGAGGAGGGGACCTCATGGACCCTGGGAGTAAGCAGATCACCTGTGTTTGCCCCAAGTCATTGTCATTCCCTCTGCCTGCCCCAAGCCGTCAGGAAGGTAGTCTAGTCTATGGGTAACTAAGGGGGGTTTACCCAGGGGTACACCACCCAGTGGTGAGCTGCTAAATGTTTAACAACTGGCTCTCTGGAAAGGTTGTGGGGAGGTGGAAGCCTTAGTTGGTAGAGTTTGCTGATTTCCATGGTGTAAATACTCCCGCCACAGTCAACTTAAATCTACCAAACTCACAAAGTTCCTGCAATGTAACAAGCAGTGCCCACGTACTGGAGTAAGCCAGCTCCGGTGCACACAGGTGTATTTGTGTTGGATGTCGGGCAAGTTGCAGGGGAGGTCGTGGGCAGCAGCCTAGGGAAGTCGGTTCCAAGATGACCAAAGGCACAGAGCGGTGGTCAAGCTTGATGACCGGCTGAGATGACCCTACTTGGAAACGTAGAAGAGTTTCTCAGGAGGTCCCAGCATCCTTGGAGTGGGGGGCCTGGAACAGATGGCGCTTCCTGCCATCAAGTGGGGGTGGGGACTCTTGGGTTATCAGGGAATCGAGGGGGCCAAACGCTGGACCCCGAGTGGTTTACAACAGCTGCTGGGAATTGCCTTACGTGACCCTGACCCTGAGGTCTCCCCAGTCCCAGTTCACTGCCTGAATCATGGGCGGTGTGGTGGCAACACCTGAGTACGTGCTTGCACAGGATTAGTTTGCCCAGAACAGGCATCCTCCACTAGCTCCGCGTGTCTCAGAACCTGGAGGTGAACTCCAGGTGCACGTGCGTGTCAACCACGTAGTAAACACTTTTAACCAAGGCCAGAAACTGCCACCACTTGGGTCACTTCCCCTCACCAAGTCCATTAACTGGGCAAGGTGGAAACGGATGGAGCCGTTGAGAGGCCTGGGAGCTCGGAGACATTGGTTTAACGAAAGAACCTTGCCTCCTTCCAGGGTTATGCAGTAGAAGAAGTTTGCAATCTCCATCTCAAGGACGCAGGAAATGGTGCTGGGCTTTATTTTCTTTAAGTCAGGTTCATTCTAACTCCGAGACCGACCTCCGGTGCGGGGGCAAGAAACTCAATCTCGTTCAAGGTTGGGGCTCCCTCCCTGCCTCTCTCTGCCCAGGGTCTCAGGAAGGCACCAGCGATCCTTGCAAAGTTAAAACATTTGGGGCGTCTCTGGTCTACCCTGGTCCCTTGAAGTCCGGCAGCCCCCAAGCATCTGTGCCAGGTAGGTCCAGGCTGGGGCTCTGCTGAGGCAGGGAGCCCTGGTGCCTGGCCCCCCACTTTCCACAATCCCCACCCCCAGGGTACCTCAAGAAAGCAAAACCCAAGGAACCTCTATCTCCTCCTTCTTGTTCTTGGAGAATCTCCCTCCTTTTGCTACTTCTACATCTCTCCCTGCAAAGCCTCAGCCGTCTCTCTTCCACTCTGGGCCTCCCAGCACCCTCTGCTTGGTGAGCCAAGGCTTTCCCGGGAACCAGGAGGAGACAGGGTGGTCTTCACAGCTTCTGCTTTCGGCCCTGCAAGTGCCCCAAGTCAAGCACGCAGAAAGACTTACCCCGCAAGTGTCCTGTACCCATAAGCTCACCGGTTCCTCACAGCCACTCTGCCCATGGCAGCATCCCCACCTGACAGTGAGAAAACTGGTGCACAGAGCACTTGTCCCTGTCTGCACACTCCACAAGCCTTAGAGGAGAGAAAGCCCCATGTGTCCAATGCTCTTTCATCTTACAACTTTGTTACGGGATCCGGAGGAGGGGAACACATCAGCCCCCTATCCATGAGGAATTAGCCCAGATGCACTTACCAGACTACACGCGAGCAGACAGGAGGGAGCAGACGGAACCCTGAACGAATGCACGTGGAGGGCGGGAAAGCAATGGGAAAGGACGGAGTTGTGGGGAACAGCCCGGGAGGCTGGTGGACAGAGGCGGGCTGGGTGAAAATGTGTTCTGGTGCCATTTGACGTGCCACTTACAGTTTCCAAAGTGCTTTCATGTAATGCATCCTGATTCATCCTGACAACAACTGCGCGAAGCGGACAGTGAGTATGCTGAGGACACTGGGTTGGTGGGGGTAAGGGCTTGCCACACAGATCGGAAGGGCGGGCGCTCGGACCACACCCACCATCCTAGCGGAGGGGCGTGCGGGGGCAGACCGGAAGTCACAGGCCCCCTGGGAGGGGTATAATTTGGAACCTGCACAGCACGTGCAGTGCCCGGGAGAGTTGGCCCAAACAAGCTTTGCTCTCTGCCCACTGGGGCAGCACGCCTCACACTGGGATGTGCACTGGAAGGCCCCGGGGATGTTGTTAAAATGCAGGTGCTGATTCAGCAGGTACGGGGTGGGGATTGAGGGTCTGCATTTCTCATAAGCAATCAGATGATGCCGTGGCTCCTGATCTGTGACCATGCGTCGCGTAGAAGGAGGTTGTTCCCATCTTGAGAAGGTTAAACTGCCAGGACGAGCAGACCGGGGCAGCTCCGACTTTTCAGAGCCCCCTCCTGGGCTCTCAGAAGGGGGCTGCAGATCCCCGAGGCCCGTCTGGCCTCTGATGGGGACTCAAACCCCACCCCACCCCCAAGTAGGACGTCCGCACGCGATCGGCCCTCGCCATACTTGGCACTGCAAGTGCTGGCACCAGAGCAGCTTAGGGTACCAGAGGGACCGAGGAAAGTAATATCCTCACAGCCCGGGGGGTGTAAGTAATGAAAGTCGGATCCGTGAGTAATTACTTTTTAATTAATTAGGAATGATGAATAGCGAAGACCCGGGGACTCTGGGTGGAGTGGTGTTAACTGTAATAGCCTTGATTTGCTGGGGGAGGGGGCAGAGGGGAGGGAACACCCTGGGTCTGGGGGACAGAGGAAGGCCAGGCAAGGAGGGAGGGGCAGCCTTCTCGCAAGGCCGATGCCCCAGAAATTCTCTCCACTCCACCGAAGGTTCTCCTCCCTGTGGAAGGGACCTGGAGAGAAAAGGGCTGCACTTCTCACTTCCAAACGCTGTAAGACTCACCTAATTAATCTTCATACTCTTCCGGGGGGAGAGACCCCTGTGATTCTCCCTCTCCGCTCTGCGGGAGCAGAGCTACTGCCCAGGGGGGACTGCTCAGTCCCAGGACGGCTCAGCAGCAGGGGAGACCCTTCCCGAAGGCAGCCCCCGGGTCCGGGGAACAGTCAGCAGGCGAGAAGGAGTGAGGCCAGGTCAGGTCCCTGCCCGGGAGGGCAGAGGGGTCCAGTTGGGTCACGCCATCCTACACACGCTTTTCTCACCTGGTGCCAGGAGCATAGTAGACCCCCGGGGCCCCTGCACCACATGTCCAGAAAACAAGACCATTCCGGATCTTCACCACCACCACCCCCTACCCCCATCTGCCCTGCCCTCTACTTCTGTTAGGAATCCCATCATTCAAAGATGTGAAAGGCAGACCTCTAAGCATCTGGCTAATAGTCTGAAAAGTGGGCAGCAAGGGATTGTCACAGCGTGAACACGGGCTGGCATCTACCATTGGTCCCCTCCCCTCCACTGCACACAACCTCGTCCCCAGGTCCCTCTCTCAGCCTCGGAGGATAGTGAGGGGGTGGGCTGCCCATCCCTGTAGTTCCACCAGGGTGAGCAGCTGGGGAGGGAGGGAGGGAGGAAGCGGGGAGGGTAAGAGGTAAAGATTTTCTTAAGCGTTTGAAGAAGGCCCAGGGCTAGGGTGAGGCAAGAAGGTATGGGCCTCCAGCACGAAATTTAAGGGGCACTCAGAAAACTCAGTCTGTCTCCCGGGCCTGTCTCCCTGAGAAATGAGATTGCTGGAGGCCTCGCCACCAGACACATGAAGCAGCCTTGCACCTGTAGGTTGCTGAAAGATGAGTGATCCCAGCCCTATTGGATCCTGTCTTTATTTGAAATTTGGATAATTTTTTCATCATGAATAGTTTGCATTAATTTTGATTGTTCTAAATATCGTGTGAAAATATTGTCTATGGTTACTGAGTTTTGACCTCCTCCCTTAAATCCAATGCCCAAGGGCACTCACTGCCTCACCTCTCTCTCCCTAGCCCTTGGCCCTACTTGGAAGCCGTATGGGTTAGTGAACAAACACCACTGATTTTGGAACCAGACACAAAACCAAGCTTAGCTTTGCCAGGACTCCTAGCCAAGCTTCAATTTCCTCCTCCATAAAAATGGGTAACTAGTGGGGTTTCCCTGGTGGCACAGTGGTTGAGAGTCCGCCTGCCGATGCAGGGGACACGGGTTCGTGCCCTGGTCCGGGAAGATCCCACGTGCCGCGGAGCGGCTGGGCCCGTGAGCCATGGCCGCTGAGCCTGCGCGTCCAGAGCCTGTGCTCCGCAACGGGAGAGGCCACAACAGTGAGAGGCCCGCGTATTGAAAAAAAAAAAAAAAGTTCCTTCTGGGCTTTTCTTTGGCAAGTTAAGAAACGAAACGCAGATGCAGGGTGAGAAGGGAAAATTGATAATTGCAGTGATGTCGAATCAATTTGTTTGTGTTAATTGGAGCCAATTAAAGTTTGCTCTTTGTAAGTTACCCCAGGTCAGGCTATCTTAGAGAAGTTGATTTCTGGCCAGATGGTAAGAAATGCCCATATCTACCCTCACAAGAGGTGGAGGGAGACAGAGAAGTTTCACAGGCGTCCCGAAATGATGAATAGATGGACAGAGGGCTAGACAGGACAGGACAGATGGAAATGGGTGAGCAGGACTGTCTGACAACCCAGCCCCCGTGAGGGGCATGAGAACACGGGGGAAGGAAGACCTAGGCTGCCCTAGGCTGGCTACTCTGTGTGTGGTCCATGGACCAGCAGGGGCTTCGACTGGCAGCTTGTTAGAAATGCACCCTGCTTCCAACCTGCTGAGTCAGAGTCTGCATTTTAACAAGATCCCCGGGGGGGATTTGTACATACCATACAGTTTGACGGTGCTGGGCTAGACAGCCCTGAGCTCCAGCCACCCTGGCTCTGTCTGCCCAGGCATCCCATAGAGGTTCCTTACACTCTGCAGTGTTCTCTGCATCACCCCATCCACTTCCGAGGCCATTCGCTGAGAAAGGTTCTATAATCTCTGATCCAACTCCACTCCCCACACATCAGTTCTCTACCTGCTGGGGCTCCAGGAGCTGTTCTCAGGTGTCTGCTTGGCTTCAGCCAATGGGAGGCCTGGCTGGAGATGAGAGACAGGAAGAGAGATAAGCAGGGGTGTTTCTTCCCCCGCTCTCTGCCTGCAGGGCTGCAGCGTCACGATAACTCTGTTCCTCTCCTTACGGCCACATCTGTCAGGCACCCTCTCCCAAAGTGACATCTTTTGCTGGCATCTGTTACGGATGCCCCTGCCTCTTGCCCCTTCAGACCTACCTGCAGGTAGCGATGGTTTCCTGGCTTCTCCCCGGAGAGCTCTGTATTCTTTGTTGTTTCTCTTAGCCCTATTGTTTTCATTGCTTTTTATTATTATTTAGGTATGGTAAGGCCAACAGATCAGGAGACAACGCCATCGGCAAGAGAGTTTCTTATACTCACAGATCCTGAGAGAGGCACACGGCGCGCCGCAGGAGGGCCACGTGGAGAAGCACCAGGGTGAGTCACAAGGCAGAGGAAGGAGGAAGAAATGTGGGCAAGAATGGCTAGTTTGAAGGATGTTGGTGGGCTCTGGGGCCATCCTGAGTTGCCTGGTACCTGGCGCCTGTTCCTGGAGTGATTAGAGCAGGTGTATAGTCGTCTGGAGGGGGAGGATGGGAGACCCCAGTAAAAGAGGTCGTTGGGGGCGTGGGCCCCAAACAACATAAATTTATCTCTCACCGTTCTGGAGGCTGGAACTCTGAGACCACCACCTGTCATCCTGGTCAGGTTCCGGCTTGCCTTTAAAAATTATATCCCCAGGGAGGAGAACTCGCCCCCCAGGAGAGGGGGTGGCGTAGGAGGCCAAGGCCAGGTGACCCAGGCCTATTATCCAGACGAGAATGTGATGTGTTCAGCCGGTGCCTGCAGGGCAGATGTTGAAGCATCCAGTTCACAGCAGCCAGAAACATGGCTCACCCACCTGTACCTCTACCTGTAAAACAGTCCTTCCTTAGACTGTCTTCAGTGATCCCTGTGAAGGCGCCAGCTGCTTCCTGCAGGGCCCTGACCAAATCAAAAAGCAGCCTACGCTCGTTTTCTTTGACTCTGTTCTCTCCAAACCATGAGGACACCTGGATTCTCTTGACCTGGACCCTGGGCCCTTCAGTCATTAACTAAACTTGTAACGGAACGAGCGTCCCTTTAGAACACCCTTTAGACGTGTGTGCGTATCTCCCGGTCATTCTCACAGGTGATTATTCCCTGCTTCCAGTACACACACAAAGGAACTGGGGGCTTCAGTAGCATTTTGCACAGGAGAGCAGGAGTCAGGGCTTCTTACCAGCAAATGGCAAGGGGTATGTTGTGGGTCTAGACCTGGTCCCCTCCGATCCCCTGAGAAAGCGGGGTCATCGCTCCTGCCCTGTGTCGTGTCCACCGTTCCCCTCCCTGGATTTGATGGTTCGGATCAGGAGCTGGGAATGTGCTGAGCAGGCTGCCTGGAGCTTGCGGGCTAATGACGATCAGATTTAACACTTATTACTGATCTGCACGCTTTCTGCAGCAGATGAAATAATTGTAGAGGAAGGCTGGTGGAAGGAAGAAAACCATAAATGTCTTTTCCTTTCAGCATTAAACCACTATATCTATAGAGCTTGCCACAATTAATTAGCACTCTGTCTTATTAGCGCCCTTATCCACTCATTCCCTGCCCCCCCCCCCGCACACAGCAAACGCGATGCAGCAGCCGGCAGTCCCACTGCCTTCTGTAGCTAAAGGAGCCCCAGACCTGGGCAGAACCAGGGAGGGGGGAGGGGGCACCTGGGGGGACGGGTGTGTTACCTGGAGATAGCTGCACCTCCAACAGACAGGAGACTGAGTCTCCTGGGCCCTGAGCCAGTGGGCGTCACCCAGGGAATCTTGCCCAGGCAAAGAAATGCCAAGTACCAGCAAGTGGCCGGGGAGAAAGGGCAGCGTGTTTGCATCTGCAGAAGCACACGCGCTCCAAGACTCGCTGTCGAGACCAGCTTCGTGGACGTGTGATGGGTGCAGTCACATGGGGCTCCATGCTTGGAAGGGCCCTTCTCAAAATTCTTAATACGTTTAACTTTGAACTTGCCATTTCTAAGTGAAGTCTGATGGAACAAATGAGCAAAAGGAGCATGCGTGGTATGGACTGGGGTGGGGGGGGCGGTGTGGAGGCTTCTCTGCTTCTACAGCTCCCTGGGGGTGATTCTCAGCCGCCCACTCTCCCATCCCCTCCCATCCCTGGTGGGAGCCTGGGTGGCAGCGGGCCAGGGCCCGGTGTGTGCACCCCATGCTCTGAACTGTGGGGTCGGGCCCTAAGCATCTGTCAGCAGCTGCACTCACCCTGCAAGTATCCCCACACCGAGGGAGAGCAACATCATAGAGCAAAGAAGACCATCCTGATAGGAAGGGAAAAGCTTCTCCTCTGCTTTTAGTGCAAGGAGCTCTGCGTTTTTATTTTTATTTTGAACCAGGCTCTACAAATTATGTAGCTGGCCTCGCCTGCTGCCTCTGGGGCAGGATTGAGGGTGTTTCAGAGGGCTCCCCCAAGTCTGGGCGGCTGAAACTACTACATTTGATCCTTTGATGGACACACTGAGACCCTGCCCTGTGCAAGGCTCTGGGTGGTCCCATTGGGGGTGAAAGATGGAAGTCACAGATCCCTCAAAAAACTGCAATCCTGGGCTCAGTCACCCTTTCTGTGCAACTGACCACCCATCCCAGGAAATCCAAAACTACTGGTAAATTTCAAAATACAGACATAAATAGATCCCCGTGCCAATGTTTAAAACCCTGAGCCCTGGCTGGAATTTCCTTAGCTGGAGAGGTGGGCAGAGAATGACAGAGTGGAGGCCGTTTAGGAGAAGTTCAAACTTAGTAGGATTAGCCAGTTTAACTTTAATAGTTAAACTATGTAGCTCTGTGAGACTGCCCTGTAGTGGTTAAATATGGAATTAGTCAGAGCAGCTTCAATTCCTTTTTTCTTTTCTTTCTTTTAAGCTGGTTCAATTCCTGATTCTGCTACATACTACGTAACTTTTTTAAGTCCATTAAAGTCTCAGAGCCTCACTTTTCTCACCTGTAAAATGGGTGCCCTTGACTCAAACCAAAAAAGTTTTGGATTAAACAATATAGGATGCCTAGCATATAATAGATGTTCGCTGACTGTTTTAGTCAATTCATGCTGCTATGACAAAGACTGGGTGGCTTACAAGCAACATACATTTACTTCTCACCGTCCTGGAGGCTGGAACTCTGAGACCACCACCTGTCATCCTGGTCAGGTTCCAGTGAGGGCTGTCTTCCAGGTTGTGGGTGGCTGACTTCTCACTGTGTCTGTGCGTGGTGGAAAGAGGGCAACAGAGCTATCTTGGGTCTGTTTTACAAGGACACTCATCCTATTACAGACAGAGACCAGTCTGAGCCAGAGGCATACTCTTCCCCTCCGTGAAGTGGGCCCAACAGCCTCTACTCTGATACCTCACAGAGCCTTGGCCTTGAAGTGAGACCAACAAGCATGAAAGTGAGCAGAAAGGAGAAAGCAGAGGTACCACGCAGGCACAAAGAACCAGCATGAGTGCTAATACAGAGGGAGTGCCCGTTTGAGCAAAAAGAAGACAAGAAGCAAAGAACTGGAAGACAGACCTCAGCAGAATTCCAGGCGTTGGGTTCCTGGCTTGCTTCTCTCCCAACAGCTGCTGTCACCCTCCTAAGTCTGGGAGCCCCTCAACCTACCCCACCCCATTCCTGAGAAGGCAGAACCAGTGGGCACAGCTGGTGGACGAGGGCACTGGACGTCTGCACTGCTCGTGACGGTCAGATCATTCCCTGGGAGTTATTCAGCAGCTGCATCTCCCAGTCCGTCTGAGCCAGGGTACCGCAGAAGTTAAAGCCTGTGGCATCTATGTCGATGACAGTGGTGGTACAATGACAACAGGCCTGCTGACGTCCATGGCATTCCTTCCCGCCCAGCCCAGGAGCCCAGGAAGCTCATTTAGAGTGGACGCTTCCCCCCAGAGGAACAGCTTCCTGCATCTGTCCCTGCCTGGGGTAAAAGGACAGAAACACTCCAACGAAGATAGCTTTCCCTGGCCCTGGCCACATCCAGTCCTAGCCAAATCTGGGAGAACAGCCAGGACCATTTTTTAATTCTTTTGCAATAAGCATTTTCCTTTCTTCATATGCTAGTTGAATAATGCAGCCTGTAAGAAAAGGGCCCTCAGCACAATTCTCGTGCTCGTTTACAATGGAAATTGGGAAAACGGCGAAACACATACTGCAAAATGCATTTAAAAGAGATGATTCAATTGGATTTGGCAGCTCTGATATTCGGCACCAGAAGGAGGAAATCTGTCTATGACTTGAACATGTATAATTAAGATGAAAGCCTTAAGTATCGGGTGCATTTCTTTTTTTTTTTTTTTTTTTTTGCAGTTTGCGGGCCGCTCCCTTTTGTTGCCTCTCTTTTTGCGGCGCCCCGGCCCCGGACGCCCAGGCTCAGCAGCCATGGCTCACGGTCCCAGCCGCTCCGCGGCATGTGGGATCCTCCCGGACCGGGGCACGAACCCGCATCACCTGCATCGGCAGGCAGACTCTCAACCACTGCGCCACCAGGGAAGCCCTCGGGTGCATTTCTTAAGGTGTCACCAGCTCTGTTGACTTCAGGCGTTCTGATCAGTGGTAAGGAGCATTTATTTCTGAAATCTGAATAGCTATGAGTGAGATGCCTTTGTAAAACCAGCTCTGTGGAGCCAAGTCAAACCCTAACACTGCACAGCTCATCAAGTGGGGCGAAGACAGCCAGAGGAAAGGGAGACTCGGGCCCAGCTTTGGTCTTTCCCCAAGGTGCCCCCCTAAACCGTGCAGGCTGAGGTTTAGGCAAAATTGGATCCATTTGGCGTGCTCTGTTTTCTGTTGGGTGTGTTCTGGTGCCAACGGAAGCACCAGTGCCCTGGGAACTGTTCCAGCCTGAAAGTAGAGAACCTGCTTTGAATGTTGGAATTGAGGGCTTTCAAAGAGGCAAACAGGCATCATGAGAAAAGCGAGGCAGTAGGAATCAGGAGACCAGGGCTCACACCCCATCTTCACTCCTTGCTAATTGTGTGATGTCGGGCCGGTTACCTAGCCCCTCCGTGCCTCAGCTTTCTCATCTGTAAAATGGGGCTAAATAATAGACCCGCCCTCATAAGAGAGTTAAGAGGGTTAGGGCAATTAAATGAGGTTGCCCACGTAAACTCCAGCATCTCGCATCTAAGCAGTGCTCACAACACGTGAGCTGTTACTCTCTTTGGCCCTCTTTCTCGAGCCACCCAAAGTAATCTCCACGAGCCAGACTCGCTCGCTGGACCTGCTGGGCCTCTAATCCGTGTGGAAGCCAGAACGTCATGACAAAGTTCCTGCAGTGTGAGATGACTCAGCGATGGAATTTCTGGCAGCCCAACAGCCTCCTCCAGGGAGAGGGGAGGCCTCACAAGGATGACTCACAGGCGGCATGGGGGAGGGGGTGGGGGACAGAAAGCTGAAACTGATGCAAGTCATGTGACCACGCTGTCACATGACTTGAAAACTCGTCTTCCTAAGCAGGGCTGGAATTTCCCTGGGACTTCTGGGGTCTCCGTGCTCTCTCTCTCTCTCTTTTTCTTTTTTTCAGATGGGAGATGAAAGAGGAGACCGGGTCTGAGCTGTGGCCACTCTACTTAGAGGTCTGGCCCTCTCTGGACAGAATGCGGCCAGACTGTGTGTGACAAAGGCGCTCACCGCACGCTCTCCCTGAGCAGCCCACCCTCTTCTTGGGGTGAGAGGAAGGGGGAGGGAGGGAGCGTCAGAAGCCACAGTGCAAAGAAAGAAGACGAAGAAGCTGTAACACAGGGAACACGTGCAGGTTCCACATCCAGATATCTCACAGGCTGCTTCAAAGTCCCCAGAGCGGCCACACTCCCTGGGGGGCCGGCCAGTGCTTTCCTACGCATGCCTGCAGCCCACCCAGTGGGAGCAGCCCAGCCCCGGTCCCCAAGGCCGAGCGACCTGCATCATGTGACCAGAAGAATCAGCCCCGTGTGGCCCCATGGAGCAGGGAGGAAGCCCCTCCCACTGAGAGTGGCAGCCAGAAACAAGCTCAGGCCAGTTCTGCACAGGTGGGGAAACCGAGGCCCGCTGTGGCTGAGACCCAGTGGGGAGCCGGCACTCCCCGCCTCCTTCTGGCCCAGACCATTGGGCCACACTGCCCACCTGGATCCCAGGGTGCTGGAGTTACATGCGGGTGGCTTCAGATCCTCCGGCTCTGCCTCTTACCAGCTGTGTGATTTATGGCAAGTTACTTCACCTCTCTCATCTCTCTGTCATCACCTGGAAATGGAGCAAAAGTGCTTTCTTCGGAGGTGTACAAAGAACTTAAACAGTTTGCTCTCTTTCCTCTCTTTTTCCTGACTTCCTGTCTTGTCCCATCTGTTCTTCTTTCCTTCCTCAAAGCTGCCTAAAGCTCAGTAACACTCATGCCTCTGTGACCACTCACCCTTCAGCATTCCACCTGCGCAGTGATGCACCCCCCCACATGACGGTAAGGCCCTCAGCTATCTCATCTGATGGAGAGTCAGAGGCTGGAAATATGCAAGGACACACCCTCTGAGTCTTAAGGGAAGCCCCAGGGCTTCGCTCCCTAAGGGAGAAAGTGCCTGAAAGCCCCCAGTCCGGAGCTTCCGATGTGGTGTAGCGTGAAAAATTAATGTTTCTGGTTTCACGAGTTTTGCTTATTGCTTTTTACCTTCCAAATCAGGCATAGCTTATAGGAACCAAAGCAATCTGAAAAGAGCAGGGAGAAACAAAGACAGAATCAGAAAAGCACAGCGGCTGGGCTCTCTTAGGGAGGGGACACAGGGCAATAGGTTCCGAGGACATGCCTGCCGCTTCACTAAACAGAGGGTGACGTCCATGCTCCTAAGCCGTCAGGAGACAGGGGCTAGCTAGGCTGCTGCGGGGTCCCACAATGCTGGGGTTGATGGTCTCCCAGAAGCCAGAGGCAGCACCCCAGCAGGTGGGGGGCCAGGTTGACAAGGGAGTGGTGCTAGGAGAGTCCCAGAAACCGGGCCTGCCGTCCCAGGCAGGCTCTCACTGTCACAGAGGTGGGTTAGCAGTTTTCTTTTAGCAATTTCGTCTGTCGGAGAGGCCAAACCAGAAAATATAAAAGGAAATGCCCTCTGAATGTGGAGGACCATCCCACCGGACTATGTTTTGAGACTTGATAACCTAAGAAAGGAGAGAAAAGATATTTGGGTCCCCAGCCCAGAGCTTCTGATGTCATAGAGTGTGAAAAGGTAATGTCTCTGGTTTCACAAGTTTTGTTTCATTTCGTTTGTTTTTAACCTTCCAGATCAATGGAGTGATGAGGCTGGAGAAAGGAGACTGGCTCCCTGTAAGAGGCCCAAAACTGAGCAGAGGGAACAGGGCTTAGGACACAGTGGAGAAAGATTTCACTCAAAAGTGTGAACTCGGGGCATTTTCCCGCTGGAAAGAGAAAGTCCCTAATATCAGACATCTGGTGCCCTGATCATAGTAAATTTAAAAGATATTAGTACTTTCTGTGAGGTTGGGCTTATTGGGAACATTGGTTTGTAAGAGTGTTGGGGTCTAATTTTTTTTTTACTCTATGCATGGCATTCTCCCTCAGTAGATTTTTGGGCTTCAAAGTGGGGAGGCTGATTCTTGCTCTTCATACACTCCCCATCACCCAGAGGAAGACTCTGCAGTTGGGCTTAAGGGTTCAGAGAATGGGCTCTGGGGGCAAACACAGACCCCCTCCAGCCACTGCTTAGATGATGGTCTTGGGCAGCGTGTTGAACCTCTTGATGACAACTGTCCACGGCTGCCCATCTGCCATCCTCCCATCCTCTCCCTGCAAAGCCCACCTCCTGCTGCAGATGCCGAAATCACCAGGGACTCATTTCCCTGCCTCCTTACAGCTCGGACACGGACACGTGACCAGTCCCGGTCAACGAGGGAATCTGTTTGGGGATCTCTGGGAAAGATTGTCCTGCCTTCTGTCTTAAGAGGGAGCAGGGAGAGAGACAGAGAGGCAGAAAGCCAGAAAGAGGCAAAGGAAGCTCTTTCTTGCTCCCTTCTCGCTACCTTTGAACATGGATGGATGAGCAGGCAAGGCCTGGAGCTGCCGCTGCCCTCCTTGGATGAAACGGAAAAACCTCAAAGAGGCCGACCAGAGCCCTGGCATGACTGTGGAGCTGAAGTAACCCCAGAGCACTCACCTCCAGAGGCTTGTGTAAGGAAAAAGAAGACCTTCTGATTTAAGTCACTTCCGGCTGGATGTTTTTACTTGCAACTGAACGCACCCCTCTCCAAGCCCAGACATGCACAGCTGTAGAATGTCACCCTGGGTAGGCACCTGCCCGGTGGCCCAGGGAGGCAGGGGAACAAAGCCTGAGCTTTTGGGAAGAGAGAGAAACTGTCAAGGAAGCGAGCTGGAGAAGCCATGAACATCTGACCCCTCCAGAAAGTGCTACCCAGGCAAAATGCCAGGCGAGCTGCATTTCCAACCCCTGATTGATTCATAAGATAATGATGAGTCATTTAACTCTGCCTCCGAAGAGTGAAGCAAATTACCTGTGTCTATATTGCTTAATGATGGAGGCACTAACAGGATCTTTGCCGCCTGCAGAACTGAAACTGACCCATCCCAGGAGGCAATTTTCCGCCCGTGGGTTTGCCACTTGACTGAAGCATCCGTCAGACGGGGACTGCACCCCCAGCGTGCACTCCACGTTAGCTGATGTCCTCCATCCACTGTGCTCCCCCTCCCGCCACCTCATGGGCTCTGGCTTTCTTAACCCGATGAGATTGATGTCATTAGTTATTTCCTGGACATGAACCATTGGGTCCCCATTAGCCAACACTCAGGTATCCGGGTGTGAATTTTCCACTTTGGCTACGTTTCCCAAGAGGAGTATTGAGTTGAGCCAGAGTCCTGGACTCCTCTACATCTGCAGCAAATGCCAACGCCCCCCATGGCTTCCAAGCAGAAGGCAATGAGAGAAATCAGGGTGCAGCGGACCTCACAAGCCCTCCAAAGGCCAGAGGGGCTCTTTGGGGTTTTCCATCATTCAGGGTCTGTAGATTTCTTTTTTTGTTTCATTTCCTTTAATTAAGATACGATTTCCATATGGTAAAACTGACCCTTCTAAAAAGTAATGGCGGGCTTCCCTGGTGGCGCAGTGGTTGAGAGTCCACCTGCTGATGCAGGGAACGTGGGTTCGTGCCCCGGTCCGGGAAGATCCCACATGCCGCGGAGTGGCTGGGCCCATGAGCCATGGCCGCTGAGCCTGCGTGTCCGGAGCCTGTGCTCCGCAATGGGAGAGGCCACAACAGTGAGAGGCCCACGTACTGCAAAACAAAACAAACAAACAAAAGTAATGGCTCTGGGAGTCTTAACAAATGCATAAAGTCATGGAATCATCACATTTGAGATGCAGAATAGTTCCATCACCCCGAAAAGTTCCCTCACGCCCTTTGTGTCATGCTGTCCTCCTTCTCCCAGCCCCTGGCCACCACTGATCTGTCTTCTCTCCCTAAAGCTTGGCCTTTTCCAGCATTATATACACTGCGTCACCATTGAGTCCAGTTTCTTTCACTTAGTAACCTGCCTTTAAGATGAATCCATGCATAAAGAAGATGTGATACATATATACAACGGACTATTACTCAGCCTTTAAAAAAAGAATGAAATGATGCCGTTTGCAGCAACATGGATGGACCTAGAGATCATCACACTGAGTGAAGTAAGTCAGAGAAAGACAAATACCGTATGATATCACTTATATGTGGAATCTAAAAACTAATACAAATTAATCTATTTACAGGACAGAAACAGACTCACAGACTTAGAAAACAAACTCATGATTACCAAAGGGGGAAGGGGGCAAGGGATAAATTATGAGTATGGGGTTAACAGATACACATCACTGACATTCACAGAAAGATAGACAAGATGAAAAGGCAGAGGGCTGTGTACCAGATGAACGAACAAGATGAAACCCCAGAAAAAGAACTAAATGAAGTGGAGATAGGGAACCTTCCAGAAAAAGAATTCAGAAGAATGATAGTGAAGATGATCCAGGACCTTGGAAGAAGATGGAGGCAAAGATAGAGAAGATGCAAGAAATGTTTAACAAAGACCTAGAAGAATTAAAGAATAAACAAACAGAGATGAACAATACAATAACTGAAATGAAAACTACACTAGAAGGAATCAATAGCAGAATAACTGAGGCAGAAGAATAGATAAGTGGCCTGAAAGACAGAGTGGTAGAATTCACTGCTGCGGAACAGAATAAAGAAAAAAGAATGAAAAGAAATGAAGACAGACTAAGAGATCTCTGGGACAACATTAAATGCAACAACGTTCGCATTATAGGGGCCCCAGAAGGAGAAGAGAGAGAGGAAGGACCCGAGAAAATATCTGAAGAGATTATAGTCGAAAACTTCCCTAACGTGGGAAAGGAAATAGCCACCCAAGTCCAGGAAGTGCAGAGAGTCCCAGGCAGGAGAAACCCAAGGAGAAACATGCCGAGGCACATAGTAATCAAATTGACATAAATTAAAGACAAAGAAAAATTATTGAAAGCAGCAAGGGAAAAACGACAAATAACATACAAGGGAACTCCCATAAGGTTAACAGCTGATTTCTCAGCAGAAACTCTACAAGCCGGAAGGGAGTGGCATGATATATTTAAAGTGATGACAGGGAAGGACCTACAACCAAGATTACTCTACTCGGCAAGGATCTCATTCAGATTCAACAGAGAAATCAAAAGCTTTACAGACAAGCAAAAGCTAAGGGAATTCAGCACCACCAAACCAGCTCTACAACAAACGCTAAAGGAACTTCTCTAAGTGGGAAACGCAAGAGAAGAAAAGGACCTACAAAAACAAACCCAAAACAATTAAGAAAATGGTAATAGGAACATACATATCAATAATTACCTTAAACGTGAATGGATTAAATGCTCCAACCAAAAGACACAGTTTCGCTGAATGGATGCAAAAACAAGACCCAACTATATGCTGTCTACAAGAGACCCACTTCAGACCTAGGGACACATACAGACTGCAAGTGAAGGGATGGAAAAAGATATTCCATGCAAATGGAAATCAAAAGAAAGCTGGCATAACAGGTACACATCACTATGTATAAAATAGATAAACAACAGGGATCTACTGTATAGCACAGGGAACCATATTCAATATCTTGTAATAACCTATAATGGAAAAGAATCTGAATATATATATATGTCTAAATATATATATATATATAACTGAATCACTTTGTTATATACCTGAAACACAATATTGTAAATCAACTAAACTTCAATTAAGAAAAAAAGAATGACGGGACTTCCCTGGTGGCACAGTGGTTAAGAATCCGCCAGCCAATGCAGGGGACACAGGTTAGAGCCCTGGTCCAGGAAGATCCCACGTGCTGCAGAGCAACTAAGCCCGTGCACAACAACTACTGAGTGTGCTCTCTAGAACCTGCGAACCACAACTACTGAGATTGCGGGCCACAACTACTGAAGCCCGCGCACCTAGAGGCTGTGCTCCGCAACAAGAGAAGCTACTGCAATGAGAAGCCCGCACACCGCAACGAAGAGTAGCCCCTGCTCGCCGCAACTAGAGAAAGGCTGCACACAGCAAGACCCAACGCAGCCAAAAATAAATAAATTTATTTAAAAAAGAGAGAATGAATGTGATAAATTCCCTTTAAAAAAAAAAAGATGTATCCATGCGGTTTCATGTGCAATAGTTTGTTCCGTTTTAGTGCTGAGTAGCATTCCACTGTGTGGACATCCCATGGGTTGTTTGTAGGGTCCGTGGGTGTACGATGGGCTCTTACCTACCCTAAGCCAAACACTTGAAAGTGTGTTGTTTCACTTAACCCTCAGAAAAAACTCGGAGGCAGGGGCTGTGATCTCCATTTAGAGTTTCTTGAGCAAGCAATTCCTGGGGCCCCTTTCAGGGCCCGGGCAGTGTGCTGGGGTACCAGGTATCCACACACAGTCCTGCACCTGGGGGGCTCCTGTCTGGGACCCTCCATCTGCCCACCTTGCAGGATGGGCGCTCCAGGCTTTCTTTCACCTGATGCTGTAACACCACATTCCGTGGGCGTGTGGCCCTGGAAGAATGGTCCTTCTGGTGTGCGTAAGGAGGAAGACACTCAGCCAGCCGTGAGACGGTGGGGAACTGACATCATGAAGCAGAAAAAAGAGGCGATCAGAGATGTGTCTTCCTGGTTTGTGCCCTGGAAACCATCAAATTGCAGGTTTTACTAGACAGACATGCCAACCACTGCCTGCGGGTAATTATAGTTATTCCCGAGGCCTGCTGCCCCCTGAGGTCCAGTCTCCATCATGCGTACTTAGGCCATAAAAACAGGAAGAGGGAGGGAAGGGCAGGGAGGGGGAGGAGCCAGAGTTCCGGGTACAACGGTCAGGACTTTTCTCCCACCTGCTGCTCCAGGCAGCACCTGCCCTGAGAGGGGCCATCCTGCTGGGAAAGACAACACCCACTTCACTGCCTCCCATGAACAGCTGTGGATACAGTTGCAGAATCCCAGTACAAGCAACAATTTGCCAATTTACATGTCCCCAGGGGGAGAAGCAAGAGTGGCTTCCTGAAACCCTACTTAGGGGCTTGGGCTCCTGGGATTCTGCCAGCTTTCTCTGAGCACTGACTACCCCGTCACACTCCCCTTCTTGGCCTGAGCCGTCGAAGGGTATCCCTGAATGGAGCATCTGAGGCAGGTGTCTCAGATCATTTCCTCTTGGGAGGTCCCAGGCAGCACCTACACTGGGCAGGAAGGTGTCCCAGACATATGTGTTCTCTCTGCCCCCAGAAGAGTTTAATAAAAAGCAACGGAGCAATATTTAATAGAAGAAAGGGGTATGGGATGGAGAGAGGGAAGGAGGGAGGGGCCAGGGAAGGGAGGGAAAGAGGATTCCATAAATCCAGTGTCAGTTCTTATTTGACAGAGAAAAAAACTTCATCTCACCAATGTAATAAAGCACGAGAATTTTGATTCAAACACCAGGTTGGATCCCTGTTCTACCACTTCTGAGCAAGGCAAATGACTTGACTTTTCTGAGACCCAGTTTCCTTGTCTATAAAACACTGATGTGGGAGCATGGGAGGGAGACGCAAGAGGGTGGAGATACGGGGACATAGGTATATGCATAGCTGATTCACTTTGTTATATTCACTTTATTATAAAGGAGAAAGTAACACACCATTGTAAAGCAATTATACTCCAATAAAGATGTTAAAAAAACACAAACACTGATGTGTATCTCTCAAGATCTAGTAGAGGACTGCAGGAGATCATCTAAAAGAAGACCTCAGCCCATCTCAGGGCACAGAATACCTGCAGAGAATAAACGGCAAGTACTGCCGCTAGTTTGGTTTTTGTGGGAGCCCCCTGAGCTGGCCTTGGTGCAGGCCGGCCAGACACAGCCAGTGCCTCCAGGTCAGCCGTCCCAGCCAGCAGCTGCAAGGCACGTGTTTCTAAGACCTCTCCCCGAACCAGACCCTGTGCGTCTGCACACATCGCCTGCCTCACCTGTGAGCACGGGGCTGGGGCAGATGGGGATGCTTAGGGTTCATTGGAGCCCAGGGGCCCCAGGCCTGAGCTGGAGGAGGGCAGGAAAGGACTTCATTAAAATGGATGTCAGAACCCCGGTCAGCTCTCTTCCAGCAGCTTAAGCTAATTATTAACCACCGCAAAGACGCCGGGGGCTTTCCACTGAAGCTCGGTAAGTCTTCTTGCTGTGATATCAATGCGGGATGGAGCACAGCCCCGGGGGCTGCAGCACTCGAGAGGAAACCCCACTGTCGATGGCCGCAGACACTGCCCACCTTGTCCCTGCAAGCTCCTTCCGGGAGCCACCCACCTGCGTCCAAGTTCCCGTTGTCTCCGCCCCCCGGCGGGGGCTCTCTCATTCAACTGGGCCACCAGACCTGTCCACGGCAGCAACTGCGATGATTAATGTTGCATGAGGGCCTACTTTGCACTCAGCATTTCGCATGCATTGTTTTATTTAATCTTCACGGTGATACTTGGCTGGGGAGATGTCATTCATATCCTTTTATAAATGAGCAAACAAGGCTCAGAGTGGGGAACCGCCTGCCCGGTGCTGCGCACTGCTGAGTGACAGGTCCCTCTGACATTCACGAGCCTGCTCTTAACCACTCCCCTGCACTGTGCCCCGGGCCCCTGTCTACCAGCTCCCGAAACCCTTCGCAGCTCTCCCTGGCCTGTACCCCAGATCTGAGAGTGCGTTAGCAGGGTGCCCAGGGAGACTTGCCAGCGTCCTCCCTGGAGACCCCAAAGGAGGAGATGGAAGTGGGAACGAGAACGATGGAAAGAGAGCTTAGCCCTCCCGTCGGGACAGCCTTGCTCGTGAGGGCGGGACCCAGAGAATGAGGACAGGCTGTCCGCCAGGACCCAAGACGCTTGCCTGGCGGGGCAGCTCTCGTGGCCCCAGCCCTCCGTGCCCTGGTCTCCTGAGGAGGCATCAGCCTGTCCCCCGTCATCACTATTTATTGTAATTGCTGCATTCTATTTCGCAGCTACTCTCTGGTGGTCATCAGGATGAAAGCTGTCTCCTTTACGTCATTACACAGCAGACTTGTCCTCAGGAAGGGAGGGTCAGTGAAGCCATCTGACTTTGGCAAATACTTAGGTCCCTCACACTCAGTGGCCAGTACAGCACCCTTGATTCTATTTACTTTGCAGCTCAGTGGAACCATTTCAGGGTAGAAATCCCAGGCAGCAGCCGACTGACTTCTGACTCTTCCAAGAGCCCCAAGCAACCCCTTGAATGGGAGGGATGGCTCAAGTTCTCAGAAGGGTCCGCACACTGACTCTGGCCCCTCACCCTGACCCAAGGCCCTTGGGGGACAGAAGGACACCAGAAGGGGCTCTGCCCATCCCCCCCATCTCCTCAAAGACCACTCTTCACCTCTCTCAGTGAAGACCCATTTCTCCATGGAGCTTTCCAGCTCTAGAGAACCAGCTTAAAACCTTTTGTTCAGGGGACTTCCCTGGTGGCCCAGTGGGTAAGACTCCACACTCCCAATGCAGGGGGCCCGGGTTCGATCCCTGGTCGGTTAATTAGATCCCACATGCAGGCTGCAACTAAGGGTCTGCACGCTGCAACTAAAAGATCCCGCATGCCACAACTAAGACCCGGAGCAGCCAAAATAAACAAACAAACAAACAAACAAACAAATAAAACTTCCCGGTCAAGAATTCTCACAAACTTGTGTTTCTTTCACTTCCTTGCGGGGACCTCTTTTTTCCCACTGGACGCTCACATTCCCGGCACCCACTCCCCCTCCGCCCAAGCCCGGCAAAACGCATCTGAGCCAAGTTTTTGTCCCAGGGTGGAGAGGGGGAACGCTGGCTAGAAACTGCTTCCTTTCCTCTTCCCACCGTCACTTCTATCAGGAATTTTTTTTTTTTTTTTTTGGCGGTACGCGGGCCTCTCACTGCTGTGGCCTCTCCCGTTGCGGAGCACAGGCTCCGGACGCGCAGGCTCAGCAGCCATGGCTCACGGGCCCAGCCGCTCCGCGGCATGTGGGATCTTCCTGGACCGGGGCACGAACCCGCGTCCCCTGCATCGGCAGGCAGACTCTCAACCACTGCGCCACCAGGGAAGCCCCAGGAATTATTTTTAATGGGTGCCCCATGGCCCTTCCCAACCCCCAAGGGGGAATAAACCCTTAAGGCAATTGTTTATTAACAGCCCTTGGTGTCACTAGCAGCCGGCACAGGTAAAGTATAGATTAGAGAGGGAAAGCCAGGAATCGCACTGCCATCTGTCCTGTTCTGAATGTCATTACGCGTTCCATCGTGCCGTATTGCCGAGATGATTAGTGACATCAAATGACTTCTGAAAAATGATTATGTGCCATTAAAGGCATTAGTCTGTCTGAAACCAGCACAAACAAATGGCCGTGTACAGATGACTCAGCTGGGGAGGCTGGGTGATGTGACAGAGCGGCCGGGGTGCCAGTTAATTAGCGCTGCCTCCAGGTAGGG
The DNA here is from genome assembly GCF_003676395.1 of Aethalodelphis obliquidens. NCBI lineage: Eukaryota > Metazoa > Chordata > Mammalia > Artiodactyla > Delphinidae > Aethalodelphis > Aethalodelphis obliquidens. The sequence continues at coordinate 6,089,161 of NW_020837988.1, forward strand.
GAGGGGCCAGGGCCACCAAGTCCAGAGCTGTGCCCTAGCTGCGGGAGCCCCGGTCCTCAGGAGGGCAAAGGGCCTCTGGGAGTCAAACTTCTCCTGGGGAAGCCTGAGGATTTGGGTTTGCTTAGCGGGACCTGCCCGCCCCACAGCTATGGTGGAAATGTCACAGCGGTCCCCAAGATAAGGAGCAGAATGAGGCCGATGCTTCTGCAGGTTACAGGAAGCCAGATTGGTGAGAAACAGAGGCAGGAGTGAGACAGAAGCAGAGATGGAAGCGTGCAGGTAAGACAGAGCAGAGGCCCCTGGGGGGGAATTTTTAATTGCCACCAGCAAAACAACAAAACAAAACAATTGGCTCGGGCACTCACAATGTAATTTACAATGACAGGAACATATAGAGAAGCTATAATTTGGGAGATTAAAAAACATTTCTTGAACGTATACCAATAAAATAGCTTTGCTGTGACAGCAAAAGAAGGAAGGAACAAGTAAAAATGGTCGTCTTCGTCTGTTTTTTTTTAAGTAGCCGAGCTTAACACCGGTGTTTGGGGTGCTGATGGCGTTTTATGTTGAATTTCACTCACCGGGGTCAACGACTTGGTTTTGAGAAGATGTCGGGGGGGCGCCCCTTGTCTCCCTCTCCCTTCATCTTCCCACCTGTCCAGGCTCGTTCTGTGGGGACTACATCCCTGGAGGGGCCATTTCGAAGCAGACGGGCACATTTCTGCCATTGGTCAGGTTCTGGAAGTTGTGGGTTCTTTCCTTCTCTCTTTGTCTCTCTCCCTCTCTCTCCTTCCCCCACTCCCTTTATTCTTTTTTTTTTTCCCCATCCATCCATACATTCACACCAGCCCTGCCCTCGTGGAGTGTGTGGTCCAATCAGGGAACCAATAATAAGGATGCTGAGGGATTTCCCTGGCCATCCAGTGGTTAGGACACCACACTCTCACAGTCGAGGGCCCGGGTTCGATCCCTGGTTGGGGAACGAAGATCCTGTGAGCCACGTGGCATGGCCAAAAATAAAAAATAAAAAAAATAAAGATGCTGAACTTTATTTCCAGGCACTAGGTGCTGCCCTGAGTTCCGTGGGTGTTTTTGTTTGTTTGTTTGGCTGTGCCCCATGGCCTGTGGGATCTTAGTTCCCCAACCAGGGATTGAACCTGTGCGCCCTGCAATGGAAGCGTGGAGTCTTAACCACTGGACCGCCAGGCACTGCCCTGAGTTCCATGTTTTATTTCACTTTCCCCTCACCTGTGAGGCAGGTGTGATTATCATCCGCATCTCACACATGAGAAAGCAGGTGCAGAGAAGTCACATCCCTGGGAAACGAGGCAGTCAGGCCCCAGGCTGACGCCGCAGACCCCTGAGCTGCAGGTGCCGGTGACTTGCCAGGTCCCTGGGGCCGCTGCATAATCCATGCGGCCTCCCTCTCCATGGATGTCGAGGGTCCCTGGCATGACCCCCGTTACCAGGATTCAAAGGGTCCTCGGCTGTTTCTGGTAGAGAGACCTGGGATTGGGCCAGGGTGGCGCCCCGTGGGCTTCTGTTTTCTCCTTTCAGAGACTGTCAAGGGCCAAAGTCCAGCTATGCAGACTCCAGGCCTGTGGTTCTCAGCCTAGCTTGTGAGCAGTGCTGGGGCCCAGCCCTGCCAGTGTGGAGAGCCACGGGTCTAGCCCACCCCCTGCCTGTTACAGACAAGGAAACTGAGGCTCACGGAGGGGCAGTGACCAGCACAGTCAAAGCACTGCTGAGGCAGAACCAGGCCAGGAGTCAAATGCTTCCAAAAAGCAGGTCCCACCCCCCTGACTTCCCCTCTCTCTTGATTCCCCAAAGCTCTCCCTCACACCTGCCACTCCAAGGCCAATTGCAGTCAAGGCTACGAGAGGCTGTAAAGCCGCAGCTGAACCTGGAGGCTGTCAGTCCTGATTGACACCTGTCACAACCCTAGCTTCTCTGGAGCCCCCGGGTCCCAGCCCACGACAGCCTTCATCTGTTGTGGCTGCTGCCTTTCTATTTCCAGAGCCAGAAGTGTCCACCTTCTCAGAAAGGTGGCCGATTTCCAAAAGCCTTTCATTTCTCTCTTCCCTCCAGGCCTCGCTGGGGACGACCAGCTCATTCCGGCGAAGCCCAGACACACAGTTCTTCATCTTTATCGAACTTGGCTTTGTGGTTCTTGTTGCTTTGAGGGGGTGGGGATTGGGGGGGCAGTAGCTGTGACAGAGGCTCAGAAGTGCTGAGCAGAAATTGTTTTTTCCCCACTCCTTACCTTATTCTATTAGAAAAACATGAAATCTCTTTTCTCCATTTGTTTTTTTTTTCCTTCTCGCTAAGACAGAGAGCAAAGTGATATTTGATGATGGCTCTGTTTGTGTCTCAGCTACAACAGGTCATGAATGTTTGTGAGGTTACGCTGTTGAAGACCGAGTCCAGCTGCTACAGAAGATTAAAAATAGCCATTTGTATGACCCCTGATTCCATGGATGACTGCCCTCTATCTACATCTTCTTGAGACTCAAAAAATTTATTAAGCTTGGAAGTTCTTCCAGATGTCTAACTTCAGTCTCTCCTGCTGCAGCTCAGCCTTTTTTAGTCAAACCAATTCCCATCTTCTCTGCAGAGGTTAATGATGTACAAGAATGTCACAAGCAGTCTCTCTTCCAGCAGCGACTAGCCACAGGCAACTTTCTACCTGGTTGGGATACTGATTTCAAGGCCTGCTATTCCGGGAAATAGTGAAACAGCATCTGGGGTGCCCACCAGTTCCAAGCACTCTATAAACATGTTGATATTGCCTCCTTGCCTACAGAACTTTCCTCAGGAACAGACCAAGGACACAGGCAGACACAGCTTGAAAGATTTGATTGTTGTACCTCTCCAGACAGAATCTCCCATAATTCTCAAATTCTAGGGAACAAGAGACTCACCTACTGACTCAGTGGGTGTTAGGGACTGAATGTTTGTGATCTCCTCCCTCCAACAAAAAATTCATATGTGGAAGTGCTAACCCCCAATGTGATGGTATGCTTTTGGGAGGTCATTAGGGTTAGATGAGGTGACGAGGGTGGGGCCCTCATGATGGAATTAGTGCCCTGATAAGAAGAGGAAGAGAGACCAGAGCTTTCTCTCTCTCCACTATGTGAGGACATAGCAAGAAAGCAGCTGTCTGAAAGCCAGGAAGGGGGTCCTCACCAGAACCGGACAATGCTGGACCCTGATGTTGAACTTCCAGCCTCCAGGATGGTTGTTTAAGCCCCTTAGTCTAGGATATTTTGTTATGGCAGCCTGAGCTGACTATGACAATGGGTCTGGGATGAAGTCTGGGGATCTGTGATTGCTAACAAGTCCCCAGGTGATGCTGATGACATTGGCCTATGGACCACATTTTGAGAATCGTGTATCTTAACTCTCCAAGTAGGTACTCCCTCATCTTGGGCGGGCTCCTGCATGCCTGAGAGATGAAGCCAAGGTGAGGAGCCTGCCAGGTTGAGTGTGAACAACACGCAGACTTTGGAGTGGGACCAACCTGGGTTGAATGCTGCCCTGTGACTTTCTAGCCGAGACACCACAGGCAAATCATTTAACGCAGTGCCTTTCTCATCTGTGAAATGGGAGTGAAAATGCTTACCTCCCGAGGTTCATACTGGATGGGATGTGTCATCTGCAAAGTGCCCAGTTCAGTGTTGACACAGTAAGCTTGCTTGCCCATTGTTTTTAGGGTGAGAGAGAAGGATGGGTCTTCAGGAGCCTGGGGTGGTATTGGCAGCATCCCTATCACTGTTTCACGATCTTGGAAACCCCCAAGTCCCCACATGTCATTTCTTACGTCCGTTCTTAAGTAAATGCCATCTGGACTCACTGACAATTTTCCCCCATCAGCAGCGAGTCCCCTGTTCTCCCAGCAACCAGAAAAGATGCACAAAGCATGGGCAGGAGACAAACCCCAATGACCAAGAGACTCAGCTGCCTCTCACCCCTGGACAAAGGGGAAAAACTAAGAAAGGTCTCCTCCCTGGCTAAGCATTTGGAAAGTCTGGGCCAGGAGTCCCTCCCGTGGGTAAGTCAGCCCTGCCTGCAGGGTGTTTAACTTCAGGAGCTTCTCCAGTCCCTCTGCCCTCATCCCCTTAGACTTTTAGCATCCTCTGCTGTTCTTTTCCTCTTGGCCTCCCCAACTCCTGCTCAAAGAGTCTTCTGTGCGTCTGCACTCCTGAAATAGTGACCTTCACCCAGGGTCTTGCAGGTGACCCATCAGTCCTATCACAGATAGTCTGATTATCGCCATGCCCGTCTGCCTGAAGTACCGCCCTGAGTCCTCCCCGGAAGCAAAGAGAGGCGTGGGGATACGGAATTGGGATGTGCAGTGTGCAACCTGTGCGGCTGCACGCAGCCACCTTGAGTCCAAGGAGGACTTGCCCAAGAACCAGAACTGGGGGGCTGCTGTCTGGGAGAGTCTTTAGACAGAGCTTATGTGCCCAGCACTAGTAATAAGAACTGACCCTCCTGTATCATACCACTGACTATGTCCCAAGCCCTGGTTAAGTTCTTTGCACATATTAAATAGCTAATTTCATTCTCATGACTGCCCTATGAGGTAGTTACTCTTATTATTCCCATTTTACAGAATAAACACTGAGGCAGAGAGACACTGAGAAACTTGCCCAGGGCCATGGCGGCAGCAGCAGAGCTGAGGTTTGAGCCGAGGCGATCTGGCTCTCAAGTGCATTTCCTTATCCACTACATCACATGGAGGGAGAGGCTTAGCCATCGGCGCATCAGGCATGTGCTTAGAATTTGTGAAGCTTGACTTGTCAGGCATTGTTTGCAGTTTGGAGAGAAAGGTTTACGTTTCATTTATTTTCTTTACTTTTTGCTGAAATTCCTTTGGGAAACTGTAGTCTCTATCAGGGAAGTGGGGGAGCAAAAGGAGATAGATAGATACATACATAGATAGATAGAAAGATAGATAGATAGATAGATAGATGATAGATAGATGGTAGGTAGATGGTAGATAGATAGATAGATAGTAGATAGATGGTAGATAGATAGATAGTAGATAGATAGATAAATGAATGGATAGATAGGTAGGTAGGTAGGTAGGTAGGTAGATAGATAGATAGATAGGTAGATGGGGGGATGGATGTGTGGGTGGGTGGATTGGATTAGTGGGTAGATGGGTGGATGGGTGGGTGGGTAAATGCATGGATGGATGGATGGAGACAGAGACATATAGATAGATATCCAAAACTCAGGTTACAAAGGAAGGCAAAAGGGATGGGAAAAGGGAAGACCCCTAAAGCCAAGCTTGATGGTCACCACAGACAACAAAACAAAGGCAGAAGGAGTCCCCCTCGTCAAGACCAGTCAAAATCCTACTTTAGTTCCAAGGCCCAACAGAATTGCTACGTCCCCAAGGGGCGCCCACGAAGCCAACATCAGATCTACCTCAGGGGGGGAGGGGGAGGCTATGGGGATGGCGTCACTTGCCTTTTTCCAGAAGAAGGGAGTGTACGCTGGAGACTGGTACCCTCCTGAGAGGTCCTGCTGACCAGCAGCACTGCTGGGGAACGGCTTCTGGGAGCAGCAGCTGGCGGGTCGCCATGGGTTCAGGAGTCCTAGCTCGCACAGAGTGGTTGCCTTGTTGACGTTGGAAGAGTCTGGCCAGCCCAGGTAAGAGGAGAATCGCCAGGCCATGTGGAGAGGGCCACCAGATCACTCACACTGCTGCTTCATTTGTCCGTAAGAGATGCGTTCTGTCTCCACCAGCTCCCACTAGCAGGGTGGGGCAAGGAAGTCCTTCACCGCAGCCTCATCAGATCCGGTAACTGGGGTTTCAGCAACTCGGAGCCTGCTTGGATGACTTGGGTAAATGCAGGCCTGGAGGTTGGCACCATGATAAGCTTGGGAGTGAGTGGGACAGTGGTGTAGCTGGGTGTGTCCTCCACCCAGCAGGGACAGCCACCCCTGCCTCTGGGAATCTCCTTGGTCACATGTCTTGCCTGAAAAAGTCCACGGTCCGTTTGCCTGGCCATCATTTGTCATCTGTACCTGCGGTAAGTCACCATCTGGCTCTCTCCTATTGTTACAGACCAGGGTTCTTGGCCTTCCCCAGTTGGTAGAAATCGATCAGAGGCCAGACAAGACATTCAGGCTAGGCTTTTTGGGACCCCTGCTGCAGCAAGGGGGGAATGAGAACAAGTAACAGGTTCCCTTGCTAGCTCGCTCCCTGACGGGGAGAGCTGGTTCCTTATATGCGGTGAGGGAAGGGGTGTGTCCAGGGGGCGGGCCGGAGGTGTGGCTTAGGTGGCCTACCCACCCCTCTCGCGGTGCTGTGTGCACAGGGCATGCGCAGTGCGCTGCTTTTGCTCCCGACCCCCTGCCTCTGTTCCTTGCTCTTTAGAAGAGGCAGTTGTGTTTTTGAGGTCTTTTGTGTCTTGTTGTCCCTCATTTGCCTCAACTGGGCGTGCACGCAGTTATTTTTAGGCCCTTATACTTTCTTTGTATTTTTGTGCTTTGAGGAGACTCCAGGTGGAAGCAGTGCAGCAAAGGGTCCCAGGTCCCAGGTCCCAGCCTGTCTCACTATGGGTCAAGACTCAAAGGCTTCCCTGCCACACACACTAAGGAGCAGTAGTGCACCCCATCGGTCTCCGACCCCAGACTCTCTGCAGGATCACCTGCCACCTTCACCCAGCCCTCCTCAACTGGCCAGGGCGACTCTCATCTAGCTGGCTGCCCAGCGAGCCATCAGCCACTTGGAACAAGTGGAAACCGAGGATGACTTTGAGAAGGGAACGTTCAGGCTTCTTTCTGGCCATCATGCTGGGTTGCCTGGCTGGTCTGGATGGTCTCACCCAGCTGTCACTGGGCAGGAGCAAGGTGCTGTCGGGAATCCAGAGGAAAAAGTCTCATTAATGATGTTCAGACCGTTGCTGCTCTTCCGCAGATCGAAGCCAGGGAGGCTGAGAGTGAGGAATGGGGCTCCAGATAGAAGCTGCTGGACAGTGTGTTGAGTCCAGGGGGCTGCGGTAGCTGCCACCTGGCATGCAGCGTGGTCTTCCTCTTAGCCAGAGAGACTCCTTTTTTTCACCATTTTTTTTACTGAAGTATAATTTACAATGATGTGTTAGTTTCAGGTGTACAGCAAAGTGATTCAGTTATGCATGTATACATATATCTATTCTTTTTCAGATTCTTTTCCATTATAGGTTTCTAACAAGATATTGAATATAGTTCCCCGAGCTATACAGTAAATCCCTGTTGTTTATCTATTTCATATATAGTAGTGTGTATCTGTTAATACTAAACTCCTAATTTATCCCCTCTCCCAGCCATCTCCTTTGGGGACCATGTGTTTGTTTTCTATGTCTGTGAGTCTATTTCTGTTTTGTAAATAAGTTCACTTGTATCATCTTTTCTAGAGTCCACATATAAGTGATATCATATGGTATTTGTCTTTCTCTGTCTGACTTACTTCACTTAGTATGATCATCTCTAGGTCCATCCATGTTGCTGCAAATGGCATGATTTCGTTCTTTTTGATGGCCGAGTAATATTCCATTGTAAAGACAGACTCCATTTGATGAGTGCACCCAAGGTTTCTCTGGTCTGAGGAACAGAGTCAAGCTATCCACGAGGCCACAGAGCAGACAGCGAACCCAGGGACCAGCCGGCAGTTGGAGGTTGGAGGAGGTTGCCCCGAGAGCCAGACATTCACACCTGCTGGTGAAACACCGAGAGCAACTCCTGCAAAGCAGCAGACTCACTTGCACTCCCATCTCTCTTCTGCCACCTCCCTGACCATCCCCCTCCTTCGTCCTGACAAGTGCAAACCAAGTCTCCATGTCGATGTGCTTTCACTGCATCAGAATTTCCAAGTTTGCAGCTTTTTCCCATGTTGAGTGCACTTTGGGTGGGATATGCCTGTTGACATCTGCAGAGGCCCTTTCCGGTCCAGCCACAGGAGCCTTAGAGAATGCACTCTGCCCATTGTCCTTCTCCCTATATTTCAACACCTGGGATCCCACTGGCTGCTGTTACAAACCACCAGAACCGACTGTAACAACAGCAACAACCCCGGCACCACCCCTGCAATGGCATCTGCCTTAAATAAAGCGTCTCCTATGTGCCCAGGTGTAGACTGAACATTTTCCATACATTTCTCAGCAATTCTTACAGCATCCTCTTGGATATGTAATATCACTCCCATTTTATAGATGAGAAAACTGAGGTCTGGAGAAAAGAATAGCTGGATTAATGTCATACCACTAGCAGACTGGATCGTGATAACTATTTTTCCATATGCTTAGGAACTTTCCTATCATTGCAAGTGTTGAAGGATAATTTTCCCAAAAAAGGCAAGATCATGACTCTCCTACTTTAACAGGTATTAAAGATTTTATTTGGCTTAATATTAGTGAGGGAACCAGGCAGACTAATCCAGACTAACCAGGCAACTAATCCAAAGGAGAAGTCTAAAAAGTGTAAATTTATCTGGAGTAAAGGAAAGTGAAGGTGAATTGACAAATAATCAGAAGCTGGCTCTTTCCTTAAGAAAGAGGGCAATCTATTGAACCACTGGACAGAATTTATTTGCATGTCTATAAACAAGAATTATTTTGCATTGCTATCAAGTTATCTACAACTTACACGACCGTAAAACATCGAAAAGGCACTGAAAGGCTACAATCAGACAACCTACAAGGGTGTGCTCTGAACAGCAGATCCCAGTGATCTTTTGGGATTAATTCCAGGATTCCTCACGGGAACACGTACTTGAACCAGGTCTAGACAATCTTAGTGCTTCACTCTGTCTGATAATAGCAGTTAATATAAGCAGTGGGCAATCAGAACCCTTCCCAGGGGTTGGTTCATAGCCTCAGGGAGAAAACAGTTATCTCAGCTGATACGGTCAAGCTAAGGCTGTCAGGCATGCAGAAGGGAAGCACCTATAAGAGAATTTTGTTTTTGTTATTTTGGGGTTTTTTTTGTGTGTGTGGTACGCGGACCTCTCACTGTTGCGGCCTCTCCCTTTGCGGAGCACAGGCTCCGGACGTGCAGGCTCAGAGGCCATGGCTCACGGGCCCAGCTGCCCAGCTGATCACGGGCAGCACTGATCCAGCCAGGACTGGAGATGGGTGGAGCCCTCTCGCCTTCAGCTCTGCTCAGCCAGCACCATGATTATGCACCCACCGTTTGCTTAGCCCTGGATGCAGAAGCAAGGAGATGATCCATAACCCTGCAGGGGTCTCCCTATCAGCAGGAGAAGAGATGAGAGGGCTTCCCAGGTGGCGCAGTGGTTGAGAGTCCGCCTGCCGATGCGGGGGACACGGGTTCGTGCCCCGGTCCGCGAAGATCCCACATGCAGCGGAGCGGCTGGGCCCGTGAGCCATGGCCGCTGAGCCTGCGCATCCGGAGCCTGTGCTCCGCAACGGGAGAGGACACAACAGTGAGAGGCCCGCATACCGCAAAAAAAAAAAAGAGAGATGAGAGTTTTGGAGACTACTGTAGTTGGAACTCTGAGAACACCACAGTTGACCCCTGACTGTAGGAAGTGGTTTATCAAGTTGATGCCAACACAAAACAAAGTCTGGAGAACCCTGAGAAAGTAGCACAGAACTCATGGGGGCATCTTAGCCTATCGTGACCCGATTGCTGGAGGACCCACCCAGAAGAGGGGCTGCGTGCCAAGCCCTGGGGCGTGCCTGCACGGTGAACTATGGGTTCTGTCCAGACATCTCCCAGGAAAACACAGCCCTAGAATCCATGGACCAGCATTTCTAAAATGTGTCCCAAGGAACAGGAGATCTGAATGTCTATGAAACAGATTATTTAGATTCAGGGCTTCTCAGATCCTTTATCATCTTGATGGTGATGATGAAGGTGATGATGATTAAATGTGTCCCAAGGAACAGGAGATCTGAATGTCTATGAAACAGATTATTTAGATTCAGGGCTTCTCAGATCCTTTATCATCTTGATGGTGATGATGAAGGTGATGATGATTATTGCTCACGTTGACTATAACCCAATGCTCCCAGCACTATTTGTGTATTAACTCACAGTAGGTGCTACTGTAATCCCCATTTTTTAGCCGAGTAAACCAAGATGCAGAGAAAGTGATCTGCCCGAGGTGAAGAATTCTTGGGGTGATGGGACAAGATGAGAATGCTGGAACCCACAGGCTGGGTCTCTTCATGGCACAACTCTGAGAGGCAGGTGTAGGATGCAATAGTTTCCAAACTTCTTTGGCGGCTCTGCCACCTGCCCTTGTTTTGTCCCAGAGCATCTCTTGGGACTCAGGCTCTATGGAATATTTGAAAACTCTGGTTTAAACAATTGGCCTCACTTGGCCACCTCAGGCAGCTCTCAGAGCCCCCTTCAAATGTACTCTTAGAAGTGAGTGCAAGTTGATATGCCCAAGGCAGCTTCTGGGCTGTGGCTAGTCTGAATCCAAAGATGGGAGCTCCTGGAAAAACCCAGAAATGCTGGTTGGGCTGGGGCCCGTGCTTCCACCTCTCTGCCCTCTCCCCTGGCCACCTTGAAGCAGGTAGCTGAGAAAAGGAGGATGGACTCTACTATCTTTCCCCTCACCGCCACCCTGGCTGAATACCAGTTCTGAAACCTCCCAGCCACATGCAGAAAAGGACATTTCCAGGGTTTAGACTCAGCTCAGAAGAATAAAGATGCTAATCACTTTGGGCACCTGCCCCTGTCTCCCCACCTGGGGCTCAGCCACCACCACCACCCCCGCAATTTCTGGCTTGATTTGATGCCTTGGCTGGCATCTCCAACAGGTGCACAAAGTGGGGGACTTCATTCCCAGAACCCTTTGCCAAGAGCCCCATTCCCTCGGAGGGAGAATGGGGCTTTGGCTTTGGCTTCAGTCGAGGAATATCAATAGGATACCGTGGTGAGAAAACATAGCTGTGGCCAGATCTGATGACAGGGTAATTAATTCTACTTAAATAAAATGTTACTAATAATTAAAGGTACTAAATAAGAAAAATTGGATCAGCTGTTGTCAGTGCAGCACAGGAGCTGGAGCTCTGATGACGCATTTCTTGGGCAGCATCCTGCTGGGAGTGGATGGGACTAAACGCAGCAGACACTGTCATTTGGGGGCCCAGGGGAAGCTAGAGGAGCCATGAGCTGGAGAGGACCTAATGGAAGGATGCAACCTGCCTCAGGGTGTCTGGTAAGATGGAGGGTCCAAGGAGCTGGGGAAGACTCCAGCAGACTGTGATGTAGGTTGGAAGGATCCAGAACTTGGCCCAGTATGCCCACTCTCTCCAAAGTCCAGGAAAGCTGTGCTGGATGGAGCAGAAGAGAGTAGCAGCTCTGGGGTCATGCGGAGTATCTGAGGTGAGCCGGACCCGGTAGCAAGTTCAGTGATGGGAGAAGTTACAGGGAGAGGGGCCAGATCAGCGGTTAGGCAGGGACAGGATCTGATGGTCAGCAGGCAGGTCTTCGGGGGTCTGAACTCAGGTCAGGTGAGCAGACAGCATAGAAGGATCCAGAACTAGAAGACAGAAGCACGAGCTAAGGAAGGGTTCCTCGACATGGCATTACTGCCCTGGGCTTCTTTGTGGTGGGGGCCTGTCCTGGGCATCACAGAAGGTTTAGCTGCATCCCTGGCCTCCACCCACTAGATGCCAGTAGCATCCCCCAGTAACAATCTGAAGTATCTCCTTGGGCTTCCCTGGTGGCACAGTGGTTGAGAGTCCGCCTGCCGATGCAGGGGACGCAGGTTCGTGCCCCAGTCCGGGAAGATCCCACATGCCGCGGAGCGGCTGGGCCCGTGAGCCGTGGCCGCTGGACCTGCGCGTCCGGAGCCTGTGCTCCGCAACGGGAGAGGCCACAACAGTGAGAGGCCCGCGTACTGCAAAAACAAAAAGTATCTCCTGACATTGCCCAGTGTCCCCCTCGGCGGAGGGGAGGTGAGGGGAGATCATCACCCCAGGCTGAAAACCACTGAGCTGATTTTTAAAAATAAATCAGCACCTTATCATAACAAAGGTGTATTGGTTACGGCTCCTGGGCAAACGGATTCTCCCTATACATCCTCTAGGCCCCAGACTCCTTCCAGCTCATGGCCCAGTGACCCGCAGGCCCAGGTTCCTCACTGGATCATTTCACGCCGTACAATGAGACAAGGGACAGAGCGTGGAGCATGTTGCGGAGATTTTCGGGACCAGCGCTGGAAGCGTCTGTCATCACTTCTGCCCCCCGGCCGCTGGCCCTACCGACCCACGAAAGGTAAATGTGACCCGGCAGGGACCCCAGGGGGAGACCCCGGGTATGGACCAACAGCAGCCCACCAGCCCCATGTCACCTCCTGGTCCTGGCCCGGGCTGTGCCGCGACGGGCTCATCTAACCTGGGCCAGCCCTCAGCTTCCTTCTCTTCAAAGGCTCCTTCCATAAACAAAATGCATTACATCCACACGACGGGCTCTGACTCAGCCGTAAACAAGGATGGAGCACTGACGCATCCTGCAAGACGCATGAACCTCGAAAACCGTGTGCTACGTGAGAGGAGCCCGACGCAAAAGGGCGTGTGTTACGTGATTACGCTTATATAAAATATGCAGCATAGGCAGATTAGGGGCCGGGGCCGGGAAGGGTTATGGGGTGAATGCTATAGGTATGGGATTTCCGTCGGGGGGGCTAGACAGAGGTGATGGCTTCGCAACACGGGGAATGTACTAAATACCACTGCCTCGTACATTTTTAAATGGTTCCTTTTAACTTACGAGAATCTTACCTCAGACGTCCCCGGCAGTCCACTGGTTAGGACTCTGCGCTTCCACTGCGAGGGACGTGAGTTCGGTCCCCGGTGGGGAACTAAGATCCCGCATGCTGCATGGTGTGGCCCAAGAATAAATAAATTTTTAAAAATAAATAATTTTACCTCCATTTAAAAAAAAAAGGAAAAAGGCCCTTCCAGCTCCAATCTTCAGTGATTGTTTAAGGTCCAGACAAGGCAGGAACTGGGCCCGGTGCCCCCAAAGTAGGACCATGGGTTCTGTTCGTCCTGAAGATATACTCCAAATAAAAAAAAATTAAGGCCCTGGTTCCTACGTTGCCTGTCAAGGGAGTGCAGTGTTAGCGAGCGTTGTAAACTAGAACACTCTTTGTGAACGTAAGCAGACGTCGTTACTCTATGTTACCTTGTTGGTATTCTGCTGGGTGTAGCTGAGACGGGGCCGAGCAGGAGTGAGTGAACTGCATAAATGTGTGTACATTACAGGCAAGCCAGCGCAAGGGTTCTAAACACAGTGGCCCAGAGCAGCCATTATTTAGGATGATGTAAATGAATAATGAAGTTGCTACTCCCCGCTTCCTGGGAGCCCAATGCTGTATGACACGCCTTACGGGCATCTAATCAGTTAATCCTTGCTACGAGCCTGAAAGGTAGCTGGATTAGAACTGTTTACAGATGAGAAATGTAAACAACTGAAAGGTTAAACAATTTGCTGTATTAGTTTTCAACTGCTGGGTAACAAATCATACCGAAGCTCAGTGGCTTAAAACACACAGTTTTTATCTCCCAGTTTCTGTGGGTCAGGAGTCTAGGCATGGCTCATGGATCCTCTATCTTTTTTTTTTTTAATATTTATTTATGTACTGGTTTGGCTGCTCCAGGTCTTAGTTGTAGCGTGCGGGATCCTTGGGGCAGCATGCGGAATCTTTAGTTGCAGCATGGAACTCTTAGTTGCGGCCTGTGGGATCTAGCTCCCTGACCAGGGATCAAACCTGGGGCCCCGGAATTGGGAGTGTAGAGTCTTAGCCACTGGACCACCAGGGAGGTCCTGCGTCCTCTATCTTTATAATTTTTTTTTTTTTTTTTGCGGTACGCGGGCCTCTCACTGTTGTGGCCTCTCCCGTTGTGGAGCACAGGCTCCCGAGGCGCAGGCTCAGCAGCCACGGCTCACGGGCCCAGCCGCTCCACGGCATGTGGGATCTTCCCGGACCGGGGCACAAACCCGTGTCCCCTGCATCGGCAGGCGGACTCTCAACCACTGCGCCCCCAGGGAAGCCCCCGGGTCCTCTATCTTAAGGCTGCAATCAAGGTATCGACTGGGGCTGGGGTCTCATCTGAGGCTTGACTGGGGAAGGAGCCATGTCCAAGCTCATTTGGTTATTGGCAGGATTCAGTCCCTTCAGTGTTGTTGGCCTGAGGGTCTCAGTTCCTAGCTGGCTGTTGCTGGACACCACCCTCAGTTGCTGGCCATGTGAACCTCTCCAATATACCAGCTGGCTTCCTTAAATCACGCGAGCCAAGAAGACAATGGACTCTGCTAACAAGACAGGTTGCGGCCTTAGGCAGCCGAATCACGGAAGGGACGCCCCATCATCGCCTTTGCGGTATGCTGTTGGTTAGAAGCAAGTCACTAGGCTAAGCCACACTCGGGTATGGTTGGGGGGTGGGGGGATATGACACAAGGGCACGAATAGCAGGAGGTGGGGATCAGATGGGGCCACACTCACCCAAGGTCCATGGGTAGCCAAGAGCTGAGCCACATATGCCCCTAGATTTTTTATAACAGGTTCAGGTTCATATCACTGCACTGCACTTTCTCCGTGTTCTCAGGGTGGGAAGCAAGGAGGGGGAGAGAGAGAGATCGTCCTACAGGAAGAAGGCTGCACTGAGCTCTTCCTGGCCAAGCCTCGCTGATGAAGCTGGTCCTACAGGATGAAACTCAGAGCTAGGGCTGCCCCGGTATTACTGGTGTCCTCATTACAGCTACCTGCAGTGCTGCATTTTAATTGCCTGGCAGAGCCCTAAGCACCTGAAGAGGAGGCTTTCCACACCCTCCTCCTTATGACTGTTAATAAGCTGGGAACATCCGGGGCCCCTCAAGCCCCAGGTTAACAGCCCCCTTCCCAACACAGACAGTTCAAGCCTTTTTTTTTTTTTTTGCGGTACGCGGGCCTCTCACTGCTGTGGCCTCTCCCGTTGCGGAGCACAGGGTCCGGACGCGCAGGCTCAGCGGCCATGGCTCACGGGCCCGGCCGCTCCGCGGCACGTGGGATCTTCCCGGACCGGGGCACGAACCCGCGTCCCCTGCATCGGCAGGCAGACTCTCAACCACTGCACCACCAGGGAAGCCCCAAGCCTTCTTTATACCAGCCCCGTAGTCCTGATGGGACCAGGGGTGGCGCCTGCTCTTCCCAGAGGCTGGTACAGTGTGTGCCCAGGACTTGGGTCTTCTGAGTATCTGGGAGGCAGGGATGAAGGACTCAACCCATCACCATCAGACCTGCTCAAGGAAGGACCTCATTTTATCCTTATATTCCTGGCAGATGGCACAGTGCCCGGCAGGTGGGCCTCCATGGATGTGAGATGAATTAGTGGTCATCCACGTGGGTCATCTGTGCAACTGTGGTGAGACACCTGTGAAGCCAAGTGTGAGCAGGGAAACCTGGTCTCCACCAGCTGCTTGTTTTCCTTCGATCCTTGAGTGAGTGGGACATCTGGGAGGACTATCATCTAATGGCCAGAAGGAAGAAGTGAAGACCCCTGAGAAAAGCTGGTCCTGGGCTTTTGTAACTATTGACCTTCTCGGTGCCCCAGAGATGTAACTATATACAATATGACCCTCCCAGTACCCAGAACTACCACTGAGGCTCTATAGCTGGGTCAGAAGTAAGTACCTACCCCCTGTCTCTCCCTTAGTCCTTTCTCTTGGAATCCTTGAAACATAAAAACCTTTATGCCACCCCCTTCCAGCCACAGAGGGGGCCATTTGCCCTTCAACCTCCCTCCTAAATAAAACTCTTGGGCAAGCCCAGTGGTCAGCACATGTCCTTCCCCATTCTAAGGGGTGTGGCTATATCCATGGATCCACAGAGTTCTCTGACTTCTTTCTCAGTCACACAGAGATGAAAATAAATTTCATATCAGGCAGGGCATCCCCCCCCCGACTACATACACATCAGTGACTATCACCCCCTACGGACCTGCAGAAGCCCCTGGAAACAATTTGCATTGCAGGCAGCCTGACAGTTTCTGCCAAATGAGAAGCCTCTCTTGGGCAGGCTGGTAAATACAGCATTCTTATTTGCAAGGTTGGTTTCAATCATGGAGGGCATGTTATCCAAAGACCACGGAGACCTCTTGACTCCTACAACAGGGAGATGGGCAGCTCCTGGCCACGAGAGCCTTGGCCAAGCAGTGCCAGGACCAGCCCTACCCCCTCTGCCCTCCTTCCCATCACAACCTCCTTTCCCTTCCTTCTCACCCCAGCTGGCTCCTCCTGCTTCCCTAGGCCAAGCTTTGCTGTGCTGGGCCAAGAGCTTTATTGAATTTCTGCAAGTACTTTGCATGGCATGTGATTTACAATTCATAACCTGGATTATACTGCAAGTTCAGCCTTCCGGGGTCAGTGTAATTTAGAGCTAGGAAATGTTTGCCATGCTTTCAATTCCCCTGACATCTGAGGGACTGGAAATGGATTCCACCCCTGGAGGTTTACAGTGTGGACGTGGTGATGGAAGAGGAAGCTGGCGCACAAAACGAGGAGGTGGGAGGAAGCATCATTGTGTAAAATCTAAGGGGCGGGGCAAAGACAAAGGCAAGCACACTCCTATTGCCTGAACACATTGCCTCCTGGTGGTGCCCTGATGGCCCAGGGGACCAAGGGGCCAGACGCCACAGGGTCAGTGGAGACAAACGCTATCCAGAGGAAGTGACTTGGCAGCGTGGAACAGGCCAGGGCTGAGAAGCAAAACACTCCATCTTCTGGTTCTGCGTCTGCCTCTGCCTCTGCCTCTGTCTTGCTGAAGGAGAAGCAGATTCCCAGACCATTTTCTTTTCCCAATGGTTTTCTTGAGATATCGCTCACATACCATATAATTCACCCATTTAAAGTATGTGATTCAAAGGCTTTTAGTACATACACTGAGCTGTGTAACCGTCACCACAATCAATTTTAGAACGTTTCCATTACCCTGAAAAGAGACCCCGTGCTCCTTAGCCTTCACCCCCTGGACGGGTTTTCTGGGGCTGCTGTAACAAATGACTGCACACTTAGTAGCTTAAAGAGGCGTTACTTGGTTCTCTCACAGCTGGGCACAGGTTAGAGTCTGAAATCAAGGTATCAGCAAGTCCACGCTCTGCGTGATGTCTCTAGGGGTGAGTCCCTCCTTGCCTCCTGCAGCTTCTGGAGACTCCAGCCATCCCTTGGCTCGTGGTTGCATCACTCTAACCTCTGCCCCCCCCCACCTTTACATGGCCTTCTCCCCATGTATCTGAGTCTCAAATCTCCTTCTGCCTTTCTCTTATGAGGACGCATGCCATTGAATTCGGGACCTTTACTCTCCTCCTGGGGACTAGAGGAGAACCCATCTCTTGCCCTAAGAACAAAGAACCTAAGATAGAAGGCTGCCAAGGACCCTCTTCTGTCCTGGAAAGAAGGTGGCCCAAATGGGTAGAGCTGTTTAACTCTTGTTACTGTGATGGTGGTGGTGGCGGTAGTGGTCATGGCCACCATGGTCATGGTGATCGCGGTGGTGGTGTTGACGATGGTGGTGGCGATGGTGATGGTGATCATGGTAGTGATGGTGATGATTTCTGTAGTTAAAATTCACGGACCCTCTCTGCACAAAGGGAAGACCTCTGGCCAGAATCATGCCAAGCCCTCTCTTCTGAAGCCAAGTCCAACAAAAGGAGATGGATGTGGCACGTGACATCCTTAGGATGCAGCCGTTTCTAGAAGTCCCTTCCAAACTCTTCCAAGCAAGAGCCGTTGACACTCGCCTTCTCTCCTCTGTGGGTGTTATAAGCCTGGTTCACTATGACTCCGGGGCTATTTCTGATCTTATTTGAATGACCCAAGGCAGGAGAGTCCTGTGAGTCTAACACAGAATCCCCAAGGCTCCACATGGTGCCCAGCTTCTATTAAGCCCTGGATAAACGTTTGTGAATAAGTATACCCTTCAGAAAGCCATAGTCTTGCTGGGGACCGGGGATACCCATGGCTGGAGTCCCAGGTCCTCACCGGAGTTCTCAGGAATGGGCGGTTGACAGAGGAGTTGGGCAGCATCGCCCTCCCCAGAACAGAGATGGCTTCAGGGTCCTTCTAACCACCCAAGCAAGTGTCACAATCCCATTATTCAAAGACAGAGGGAGGTTGATTGCTGACTACACCTTTCTTGTGACACGGAAGGAGATTCATTTTGTGAGAACACAAGGCCATAAAAAGTAATAGCGAATATTTCTAATGGCTTGTGATGTCCTTTAAAACTCTACACCACGTTACTCATTTGATCCTTATATTTGTCATCATCACCATCATCGTCATCGCCATCAGAATTTTATGGAGGAAAAAAATGAAGACGCAGAGAGAGGAACAAGTTGCCCAGAGTTTCACAGCTAGTTATCACGTGGCAGGGCTGGGACAAAATCCCAGGCAATCCAGGCCCTTAACCATTGCACCACACAGCCCCACGCTCCGTGAGTGCCTCCTGGGGCCCCACCCTGCGTGCTACACCTTCCATCAGTTGTCACCTCCAACAGCAACTCCAGTCCCATGCGGTGGGTGGACTGTCAGGGTCCTGGCAAGAAGTTGTTCGCACAGCCTATAGCAGTGACAGAAGGACCACGGACAAAGGTGGAGCCAGGCTAAGGGGACCCAATGGATGGGGAGTATGCACTCAGGGCCTCGCACGGGAGGGAAGTTTAGGGGCCAAAGGGAGAAGTAGGAGGCACAGATGACCGCAGGAAAAGGCCACTGCCGAACCATCCTGTGACAGGGAGGGAGCCAGGGGTCACAAGTCCTCACCTCTCTGGCCCGCCCTCTCAGCTCCTGGTAGGGCCACCCCCTAGCAAACCAGAGGCTAAGGGGACTGGTCCTCAGGTGCCATCCTCAGAGGCAGGTACAGGGCAGGTGGAGAAGGGCGGACAGTGTCTGGGAGGCAGATGGAGACTTTCCAGCAAGGGAGAGTTTCAGTCAAGACGAAGAGGGGTTCGGCCCTTTGCTCAAGGTCACAGCTCCGAGGCGGCAGGTGGCAGAACCGGGTTGATTTAACTCCAGAATTCTTTCCACGGCAGCCTGCGTGGCCTGAGTCACAGAGAGGAAGGTTTTGGTGTGTGCACATTGGTGTAAATGGTCATCAACAAGGCTGCCAGCAGCCTCCGCAGAGCTTTTATAATGGGATTTTAATTCACGGCCCCCATCACCCCGCTGAGCCGAAAAGCACTCCTGTTTGTCTATTTCTTGTTAGGCTGTTGCTTAAAATGGGAAACAGGAAGCAGCGTCTCTGCTTTAATTACCTCTGGGGCCATTCACACTCTCTGGGCCAAACTCCTTCCCAGGGACCCCAGCAGCTTTTCCAATGCCGCCATCCTCCCGGTGGCCACAGAGAGAAGAAGGCTATACCAAACGCGCCTTTGGAAAGGGGAAGAGAGCTGGCCACGGCCGGGACACTGCCCCAGGCCCAGGAGGCAGCCGTCTCCCCAGAGCAGGGGCTCTAGAGTCTGACAGAACCTGAATGCCAGCCCTGTCCCAGTCACTCCCGTATCCGGAGGCGTCACCAGTGTCCACCCGACGGTCCGGCCAAGAGCGTGATCGTTCACTCCTGAGGCTTCTGCCCCTCACCCCACATCCAATCTCCAGTAAGTCCTGCAGACTCCAGCCCGTCCTCCCCAGGGCACCACCTCATGACATGCCAGGGCGGTTTATGTTCCCTTTGACACTCCGTGATACGTGGAATTCCCTTTCTGCCATGCATGTGCTCCTGCAAATTTGCGCTCAAGCTGCATTTTTATGAGTTGAATCCCAGCGTGCCGCTGGCTTATTGAAGCTCTCTCTGAGATTCCTCCCCTGGTGAGTCCTCATGTGTTCACCCTAGCGCTACTACTGGAAAAGAGCCTAGAATTTTCCAAACGGCATTTTGCTCTCATCCGCTCATGCTTATGGCGTGGGTTGTTCCGGGGGTGTTTCTGGAACTGCTCTGTTCTGTGTACTGAGCTCCTGGGAGCAGTTTCCGGGGGTGCACCCTGGGCGGCTTCCTTTGGCCTGGGTAGTGATGGCCATGCAGGTTACTCTCCATTTGACTGTCCCCACCTTCCCCCAGCCCCCATTCCTGCCACCCCAGTAAAGCCGGAAAGGCGAACTTCACAGGACGGATCAGCTGGGCCTCTCGTTCCCTGCCTCCTGGTTGGGTTTGGCCGATCGGAGGCACTGGCACAAGACTAGGGAGGGAGGAAAGAGAGGTTGGGGTATTTATCCCACCCTATCCCTCCTTACCTGCCGCTGTTTCAGCTCTTTACCACTAGGGCCACTGTTGCCTTGGGTCCAGGCTGCCCAGGCTCCCATAATATCACCCCTTTCCCGTGCACCTTTGGACTTGCAAGTGGTAAAGTCTCCCCATTCCTACCCCCACCCCATGTTGGTTCCCTTAACTCTGCTCACAGGTCTGTGAATCACCTCTTCATGAACCTGCCTTTGCCGGAACCCTTAGCTGATGCCATCGGTTTACCCTGCCTAGTAAATGACAGTCATGGTAACGATGTGGCCACAATCCAAAACTCAAAACCCCACTCCCGGTCTCCACCCAGGGCCCCCAGCTAAGTCACTTCTACCCCATGGGTAGGTTGGGAGGAAGACCAGATGCCTCCAAGAGGGAGCAAAGACACCGAGGTGGGGCAGCCACCCCTGGAGTAGGTTTCTCGGTCTCTGCACTATGGATATCTGGGGCCAGATCACTGTTTGTTGTTGGAGGGAAGGGGATGCCCTGTGCATTGTAGGTGTTTAGCATCACCAGATAGAGCACCTCTTCTGCCCACTCCCATCCCTCCCGGCCCTCGGCCCTCACCACTCCCATCCTCTTCTCTTTGTACTGGCTTGAAATGATTTGGGGAGGCAGCTGGCAGCATGGGAGTACAGCTGCCACTAAGTTATCCAAACGATTTATCTTAAGATTCATGCAGAATTCATTGTGTGGGGACCGGGGTGGGTTGCGTTTTAATATTCATGCAGATTTGGAAGAAATGTTAAACACGGGTTTGGGTAATTTGCACTTTTGCTTAATTCTCCTCCTCCCGGGCTCCGTTGTCCAGCCCCCAGCACCCCCCCGCCACTTGATCCCTGGGGTTTCTACAGCCCACCGGCCACAGCTGGGGCTGGACCCCTAGGGCAGCGCGGGGGTGGGCTGACCTGCTGTCTCTCCTGGCTGAGCTGGCCCCGTAGCGCCTCTGAGCGGGAAGGGGAAAGCCAAGTGGGCAGCCACGGAGAAGAGCTGCCAGAGCTTCTGGGGCATCTTGATGGGAAATAGATAACCTGCTATGGCAACCAGATATATGCAAATTAGCATTGATTATTCTCAAATTAACAGCTCGGGCATTTCAAACCCAAAGCAAGGCTTCGGCTCAGCTCTGATCTCGGCCTCCCTCCCTCCGTCCTTCCCAGCTCTCCACTCTCTACCACCTCCCCTGCCCCGTAGTGACAGCTGTCTGGTCCCAAACAGGTGAGAGGCAGATTCCTGGGGGAAGGGACCTCAGGGGTCTCCACCCAGATTTCATCAACGTGTGCTCTTGCCCCCCCCACACACCGATTTCCCTGACCTTGTGGAGGAGAGATCCTTCTGAAATTGACCATAGTTCCCACTGCCCAGTATAGGAAATCCCAACGTCCCAGTCCTGGTTTGAGTCCTGCACGTATGCAGAATAAGCTTTAGGACTTGAGGCCAAGCCCCGTGAGTGGGGCTCTCACTCCCTCTCAGGTGAGATCGAGACAGCTTTGGAAGATCACAGGGCGATGTTGGAGAGTCACCCCTAAGGGGTCCATGGACCCCCAGAAAAGCACCTGGAAAAACCCCAAATCCCCCGGACAGAGGGTCCAGGATTCCCCAGGGGCTGCTAATCTGGGCCTCCTCTCTCCCTTTTGCAAATAGGAAAAACAAAGTCCAGAGAGGGACAGCAACTGGCCCAGGCTCACACAGCACGCTGGTGGCAGAAGGGAGTCTGAGTCCAAGTTTGCCTGAGGCACAGTCAGGCGGCTGCAGCATCAATTTCCAGGCAGGAAACAGACATTATTCTAAGAAGCTAAAAGGAAGGGACTTACGCAGGGACGTGGTTACACCAGTAAAGGAACAACTGAGAAACCAGAAAGGGGATGATGAGGAAACTCAGCAGTCTGCAACAACAGGAAGCTGCTGCCACCCCAGGGGGGAGGGACAAGAGTCAAAGGTGGGTCCCCATCTAAAAAGAGCCAGAGTGACAAAGAAACACAGCAGTGCTGGTGAGGAAGAGGAGAAATACCCTGGCTTCTCCCTCCCTCCCGCCATCCCGTCTCCTGCCACTACCTCCTTGGCTGTCTTCTCTGTTTGGGCTGCTGTGACAAAAATGCCAGAGGCTGGTGGCTTAAACAGCAAACATTTATTTCTCATAAGTCCGGAGGCTGGAAGTCCAAGAACAAGGCAGATTCGATGTTGGCTGAAGGCTCAATTTCTGGTTCATAGATGGCTCTTTTCTCTGTCCTCAGGTGGTGGAAGGGGCGAGGGAGCTCTCTGGGGTCTCCTTTATAAGGGCACTAATCCCATTCATGAAGGCTCCACCCTCATGACCTAATCACCTCTCAAAAGCCTCACCTCCAAATACCATCACAGTGGGGGCTAGGTTTCAACATGTAAATGTGGGGGGAACACAAACATTGAGTCTATAGCATTAGCTAAATCCAGCCTGAAGCCACCTGCCGTGATCAGCCCCTGTGATACTGAGCAGAGCCGGGGAAGCGTGAAGCATGGATCTGAGAGCAAGCAAGCGAATGACTAGAACAAAGTCTTTCACCCTGGACATTGTCCCCCTCCCTCCCTGATGCCTCACTGGGGGCTTGGCAGGAGGGGGCTGACAGGAAGGTCCAGGAGGGGCATCGTGGGACAGTCCTGGGCACCAGAAGTGCTGGAGACAGCAGAGCTGGTTTGACAGAAGGAAAAGAGCTGGGAGGAGGGTTGGTGGGCCCTGCCCCCTCCCCAGCTGGCTCTCTCTCCTCCTTGCCCTCTCCTCCCACCCCTGCTGGGATCTGGTCAGCTTCCAACCCCAGCAGCTGGTGTTACCTGTCACTGCCTGTCAGCATCACCCATCACCATGCAGCTGCCTCTGCCTGGGCCCTGAATAATAATCAGGGAGCTGAAGACACCAGAAAAAAAGGGACCCAGGAGACACGGCAATGATCCAGAAGCCACCCTCTTGCCCTGCCTCTCCCTTGTCTGTTAAGACTGAGAACCCCAAACCCCTGACACCCACCACCCTCCACAACACACGTGCGTGCGTGCACACACACACTCACACACCAGGTGCGCTGGAATTAAGGTGTCCTCAGTGCCAAGGTGTAGCAGAATGCCTGCTAAGGCAGAAAGTGAGTGAGATGCCCATTGAGGGGGCACCTTAAAGTAATCTTAGTTTCTCCCACGTCTAGTGGAGGAGGCCTCAGAGCACCCAGAGCAGACCTTCGGTCAAGACAGAGCCCCTGGAATACAAGGTGTGTGCAGGCATGCTCCACCTGCTGCAGGTAAACGGTGATGTTCCCTGAGGGCCCTGGGATGCAAAAGTCACCTGGAATAGATGGTCCAAGCTGCTCCTAGCACAGTGCCTGGCACACAGTGGGCGTTTAGGAAAACACTTTTTGTTCACCTACCATGCTGCCCCATTTTGGGGCTCTTTTGGGGGAATCATCATGCACTACACGTGATTCTGAGGGCATTCAAACATGGTGGCCTGAGTGGTCCCTCCTCCTGGTTACAGCTGTGATCATGTGACATCACACATGATACCACATTCCCTTGGTCAGAGGGATTGGTTCAACTACGGTCACGTGATTCAAGCCAGCCAATCAGAATCTTGCTTGAAACAAATCTATCTATTCTGTTGGAAAAAGGATACTTTGGCAGGTTCATTGATTGTAACAAATGTACCACTCTGGTGCAGAAGGTAGAAAGAAGTGGAGGGAAGGCAGGAGGTATATGGGAACTCTGTGTTTTCCACTCCATTTTGCTGTGAACCTAAACTGCTCTAAAATATAAAGTCTATTTTTTAAAAAGTTTAGGGTATTTAAATGTGAAGAAAAGGCCCAGAAAAATATATATGATTATGTAAAAGGAAAAAAATACAGTCATAATTTAATATATTTTCTGGGTGTGAGGTAGAGGGACTGAGAATTCTACTTTGCAAATTAAAAGCTATTCCTATGAAATCACATGTAAGTTTGGTGGGGGTGGGGCTTTAGAGTACAGGAATTACTTAAGTTGTTTAACTTCGTTTGTATATGGGGTAAGAGATGATATGAAAGGTCATTTGCAACTATCTTTTTAAAAGTCATCTTTATTGAATTTGACTAAAATGCACAAATTCCTTTAAAAAAAAAAAGATATTATACTTTACACTGGGGTTGGTAACACTAGGAGGCTGAGAGCCTACGGGACCAATGACTGTCTTGCCAGTGCTGTGGAGGAGCCTGTCGTGAGAAGGAGTCTAAGAAGAGGCTTGAGGAGAAGAGAAACTGAATCCTGACAGCGTTGCTTGAATCCCTAGACACTGCTGTGTTTAGAGCTGGCACAACTCTTGGACTTTCCAGACACATGGGCCAGAAAAAGTCCTAATAAAACAAATGAATGGATGGCTGAATAGGCAAGCCCAGGCCTTGAGAGAGAAGGGAAAAACTCCAACTCCTGTTCCCGAGATTCAAGGAAAAAGAGATCTCTCTGGGTGGAGCAGGGCAGAGCAGTATGACTTCCACAAAGCTTAGAGTCAGAGAAAGACAGCAAGCACCCTTTGCTTTACGAAATTATTCTGTTTAAAGGAATCTAGGACTGTGCAGCTCAACATCATGGCCTAAGGGTTCCCGCAGAAGAGCAGATTTTACTAGAGGCAAAATCTGTAAGATTTCCCCCAGATCGTCATCTTAGCTCATTGGGAATTGTCGGCTAGACGGGCGTCTGAAGCAAATGAAGGACCGGCCATTAATATTATACATGTCCTTCGCAGAGCTGCACAGGCCCGGTCTTCAACAGCGACACCATGTGGTGATGGAAAGTAATGGCAATGAGGGACTAACGAGACCACAGCTGTGTCAACTCACAGCCAATAGAACAGGACTGCACCCCTTAGTGCAGTAAGTCCCTGGGGTTCCTGGACAAGTCAGGCAGAGGGAGGCCATGAGAGGGAGATCCTGAGCAGTTTGAGTATGCTAGCAAGTATCTGAAAGAATAAGAGATGTAATCTGATTACATGCTGAGCTGGAAAATCTGATCACATATTTTCCAAAGAATGTTCAGGCTGGAAGGTCAAGAGCCTGGGGGTCGGATCCCAGCCTGTTGCTTATTTAGTGTGCAATATTGGGTGAGTCATATTCACTTTTATTTCTCTGCCTTGGCCCCAATATTCTATGATGTTGGGATACACATGTTTTAAGGAATTTCATCCTGCTACAGATGGAGAATGAGCTCCTGATCAGGACATGTCCCCTTCCAGGGCATGTGGGCAAAGCTCTCCAAAGGCCTCACCTGCGATCGGGGGGGAGTGGCTCCCGCCAAGCCTCTCCCCCACCACACAACACCCTCCCTCCCTGGGGCTCAAGGAAGCAGCCCAGGGAGTAGATCTGGGAGAGAGCATCCTTCTGGAGTGCGGAATGATGCACAAAGTGGGGTGTCATACATGGGAGTGTTTCTCACACTGGCCGTTCAGGACAATCTCCTGTAAAGTAGACCTCACTGCCTCCATCCTATCCCCAGAGGCCAGGACACAGCCCTGAGACCCACATCAGACCCACTACTCCCCTCACCCCATACCCTACCTGTCTCTGAAGAATATGCAAGTAGCTCAGGACCATGCATAGGGACCTAGATTCTGGACCACCACGTGCTGGGAGGAGAATCTTAGCTGTCAGGGTCAGAGAGTCTGAGCTAGAGGCCATCTCTGGAATGTTCTCTAAGTACTCGGTTTATAGACAAGGAAACTGAGGACCAGCTGGAGAATTGAGTCGAGCAATCTCGCAGGGGAATCAGTGTTGGAGCCCAGCTGGCCTAGCTCCTAAACCAGCATCTCTCCTCTGCATCACCCTCCCCCAGCGCCATCTTGGGTGGGTGTTTTAAGCCTCTTGGCGCAGCATGGCTGGCGGATAACTGCAAAGCTGAGCAGTGAGTGTCAAGGGCCATGGGGCTTCTCTGCCCATCCCAACCCGGCCCTTCTGCTCAGGGCTGTGAGTTCTGAGCCCACAGTAACCTATCTCCTAGGCTTCCAAAGGCCAGGGAGTTGCGGAAGCCCTGTCCCCAAGAATATAGACTGGATGGGATTTGGGTTGAGTGGGGAGGGAGGAAGCAGAGGTGGCTGAGGTTCAGAGTTGCATTCCAAGGGGATTGGCTAGGGATGCAAAACACACTGCATGTCAGAGCTGGCTCCGGGATCAGACATAAACCCCTTCCTCTCCTTGGAGGAAAAACACACAAGCCGCCTTCAATGAAAGCTTTAAGTGGAGCGTGTCCAGGATTTTCAGTGTTCTCTTCCCAGAATAGGTCCCTTGATTTCATCCTCTCTGAGCTGGCAGCTAAGAAGGGGCATCTTTAAGCTTGCCTGGAAATTAGAAGTCTGGACGGAGCAATTGCTCTGGAGAGATGGTGCAGTTCAGCAGACAGGTGGCAGAGTCCAGCTTAAGTCCTGGAGTCACACTGTCCCAAATCATGGCCCTGACACTCCCTGGCCGGGTGAACTTGAGTAAATTACTTTATGTCTCTGAGCTCCAATTTCTACACCTATAAAATGGCAAAATAGCATTACCTACTGTATTAGTTTCCTATTGCTGCTGTAACAAAAGTACCACAAAGTTAGAGGCTAAAAACAACACAAGTGTAGTATCTTACAGTTCCATAGTTAGGAGTCCCACACAGGTCTCTGGGCTAAAATCAAGATGTCAGCAGGGCTGCCTTCCTTCTGGAGGTTCTAGGGGAGAAGCGTTTCTTGCCTTTCCAGCTTCTAGAGGCCCCTCTCATTCCTTGGCCCATGGTCCCTTTCCTCCATCTTCAAAGCCAGCAACACAGCATCTCTCTGACCATCCTTCTGCTGTCATACCTCTTTCTCTGACCCCCCTCTTCCACTATGAAGGGCCCCTGTGATCACATTGGTCCCATCCAAGTAATCCAGGATCCATAATTTAATCACATCTGCAAAGTCCCTTTGGCCGTGGAAGATGACATCTTTACAGGTTCCAGGGATTGGGATGTGGACATCTTGGGGGTGACGGGGTGTTACTCTGCAGACCACACCTACCTCTTAGTGTTGCTGAATAGGTTTGACAAGATCATGCATGTAAAGTGCTTGGCACAGTGGCCAGTACATAGTAGCCACTCAGTAAAGGGCAGCTGTTTTCATCCTTTATGGCCTCATCTTGTGATATCTTAAAGGGCAGCTCTGCCTGCCTGGTGACGTGCTGGGCCCATCCCCCAGTGCCATATGAGTGGTGGCGGTACCCAGGCCATACAACAGGCCACCTGCCTGCTCTCCCTTTGCACAACGTCTGCCTCTGGCACAAGACTCCAGATGCTGCTATGCATTTAGCTTGTGCAGGCATTTGTATCTTCTTGCCGTGATACAGATGTTTGCACAGATGTTCATGTGCTGATGTACTCGTGTGCACATACATGGTCTTCTGTTCAGGCTCAGCAAAGTGCACATGCACACACACACACACACACACACACACACACACACACACACACACCTGTACAGGCATGTCCACACCTCACCAGATTCCTGCTCATCCAGGACATTGCCAGCTCTTCCTCCCCGAGCCAACCCAGCTGCCTCCATGCCCCAGGGCGAGGACAGTCGGGTGGTCTCAGGACCCCCACAGCCTGCACTCAGCACCCCTCATCCTGTCCTACCCTGGGAGCCACCAACTCTCCCCTCCCGCTCCCAGAGCACTGGCTCCATTGATTGGCCTTGCAGCTCAGCAGCCGGAGATGTGCCCCAGCTGGAGGAAAACACTTGTAATTTATGGAGTGTCTGATTTTTAATCAGTTTTTTGTTCCTGTGCTGTAATTGTCCTAATTAGATATACATATTTTGATGAAGGTTTTTCCAAAATAAAAATTGTAATCTAATCTCGCTTGACATTCTTTACACCCACTCTCTCTGATCCAAACTTCCACTGCGGCAGAGCCTGGAAATTATGCATACAGTTTAGGCATGTGGATGGTTTAGGGCCGTCCTCTGGGCCCTGCAGGAGCGGGCCTGCTGGGCCTCCACACGCTGGAAGGCTGGCTGACATTGGGCAGGGCTCTTCCTTTGGCCCTGGGCCTCCAAGTACCCCGTCGGGGTGGGTCGGCCTTTCCCTGGATGCTCAGAGGGACCTCCAAGGCCTCCCTGGGCAGGGCTTCTAACCGAGGTGCCCTCGCTCTGCCTATGCTTCTGCTCCTTGGGGTCCCTCCACCCCCATAAAGAAAAGAGGTCATCTCACAGGCCTCAAGGCCAAAGGCTGGCTCCTACCACCCCCCATTCTTATGAATAATCACAATTCCTGGCACTCCTGCAGCGTCTACTGTGTGCCAGGCACTGTGTTTTGTATACATTACCCCTTATCCATCTGCCAGTCCTCCGAGGGAATGTGTACAGAGGAAGAAATCAAGACTTGGAGAAGGCAATTTGCTCCCTCACAGCAACACGCAGAAGTGTCACCATCCCGCGTTCTCAGTCTCAACCGAAACACGAAGAGACGATGGCTGCTCTCCTGGGAGAGCCCCAGAGGAGCTACGGCTCTCCAGCAGCCCCTGTGAGGGGAGACCCCCACAGCTGATCTCACTTTTGCACCCCAGCATCAAACCATCCCTGCCCTCGAGAGGCTCATGATGCAGTTTTCCTCCTGCGAGTCTGCCGTGTAGACCGTACACAGACCTTCATGGAGCCCATCTTCGGGAGTCTAGGACCTGGAAACCCGGGTGTCAGTGTGTTGGCAAGGAGTCAGCTCAAGACTGGCTGGGAGGGTGTGGACAAAGACCGATTCCTAAAGTCTTAGACTCCAGAGCAAAAGGACCAGATGAGAAGATTCAAGCTAAAAACTGTCTGTGCTGGTTCTTAAGCTGTTGTCACTCAGCTGCAAACCCGCCGGTCATGCTCCGCTATGAGATGCTGGGCTGGGACTCAGGAACCACGCTTCTGCTTTACCTGCTGTGCCCAGTCAGCTCCAGCCAGCAGTGGGCACTAGAGGGACCGGGAAGGCAGGAAGAGGGAGCGGGCACTTATTCCTTCCTCTTTGCTTCTTGTTTTTCTCAAGGTCACCTTGGTGGCGGAGCTGGTTCTATTATCAGGAGTTGATTCCAATTTGCCGTTTCTTTCTCTGTACTACCAGAACCAGCCTCTGGCCATGTGGCCTCTCAGAGACCCCAGTACCGATGGGCCAGCACCTGCCCCCTCCCCACAGAACACTGAGTCTTAGCTCCTAAATTCTAATCATCCTACCCTCTTCCCTGTTCCACCTGCACTAAGAATGGTGGCTGATCCCTGCAGTTTCTACCTCTGCAAGAGCTTCCGCAGTTCTCCAATGCTTGTTTAACCAAATCCCTCTATTAAATTCTCTCTGTTAAAATGTCTGGTGCGGCTTCTGATTGTTGACTGCACAACACCCCTGCCTGACATCCAACTTTAAACTGGGAAAGGTGTGCTGAGAGGTGAGGCAGCCACATCCACTCTGGGGGCAGTGGTTGTAACCCGCTGACCCACAGAGTAAAATGAGAAAACCCACAGAGAATGGTGCCAGCCGTATCTGCTCATCCAGGGCCCCCTGCCTTTGTGCCTGGCTGAACAAGTGAAGGAGCCAATGAATGAATGGGCAGATGAACTAATGGATGAAAGAAGAATGGTCAGGTATGGGACACCCCATTTCTTACAGAGCCTAGCACAGTGCAGCCAGGCTAAAACCACCAGGCAAATCTGGCCTTGTGATGGTCGAGATGAGAAGCCCAGTCTCTCTTTGGGGTAATCTGACACAAAAAAGGGAGTGAGGTGGGGAGCAGCATTGGAATTGAACTAAGCCTGCCTCATAGAGTAATCAGAGTAATGAATGTCAGCAATTGGCCCAGAAACCTTAGTGGCTTACCATCATAAAGCTTTACCTTGCGCTCACATGAAGTTGAAGGTGGACGTTGCTCATCAGTTAGCTCGTCTGAGAGACTCTCCTCCAAGTGGTGACTCAGGAACTCAGGTCCCTTCCATCTTAAGGCTCTGCTGTTCCTGGAACATCCTGGTGGTCCCCTGTTACATTCTCTGCATCCAGCTGGCAGATGAGAAAAGAAAAAGAACCTGGAGGTCTCATACCCAATACTTGACCACCTTGGCCCAGAAGTGACCTGCATCACTTCCATTCATATTCCATTGGTGAGGACTAGTCACGTGGTCCTACCTAGAAGTGAGAGGGGCTGGGAAATGCGGTGCCTGGATGCGCAGCTATTTCCCACCAATGATTCTACGCCATGGAAGGGGAACACACATTTTTGTTGGTCAGCTAGCCATTTCTGCCACCCTGAGGCATGGTGTTGAGTTTATGCCGTGATACCAGGAATATGTTAGACCTGGACCTTGCTTTGGAGGGACCACAAACTAGAGAGAGTGAACAGACAGTAACTGTGCCCATTAAAGAGGTGAAATACGGTGTAATTATTACACTTAATAGGTAACAAGCAAACCTCCAAATACTGGACAATGGATATAAAAAGAAAACAGAGAAGCTGTACATCTTGGGGCCCTGAGCGTCAAGTTGTTTTCAATCTGATTGGTGAGACAAGGTTCGTGCCAGTGAAACAAGTAGAGACCAGTCTGAGATACATGTAATTCATCGATCTCTGCAGGCACAAAGCAAGTTTCATAAATGACTGGACCAGCATTCGTTGTTGCCACAATGTTTCTTCCTACTTCCATCTCAGTAGCATCATTTTGATTAGGAGATCATAATAAGACCCACAAAAGATCCAGTTATTACGGGAAGAATGGTACCTCCATCCAAAAGTTGCAGTAGAGCCTTCTTTCCTAAGAAGACTCCTAGGAAAGAGTCTTCAGTGTAGGTTGGCTATGGTGGGCACGTGCTCAGAATCATTCCTTGAGAGTTCATTCTCCCTCACCTAATGTCATGAGTCTTTTCCAACCTCGGGCAGGGGTAGAGCCATGATCCGATCATAATACCCCATCTCTATGTCAATAATGACTGGTTACAAGGAGATTCAAGTCGGACCAATAACAATCCTTCCCTAGAGTTAATTTAAAGATACTGAGGATGGGAAATATCTTTTCCCACTGAGGTTCAACAGCTGGGAGAATATGAATTTGGGCTCCTCTTTTTTTTTGGTACGCGGGCCTCTCACTGTTGTGGCCTCTCCCGCTGTGGAGCACAGGCTCCGGACGCGCAGGCTCAGCGGCCATGGCTCACGGGCCCAGCCGCTCCGCAGCATGTGGGATCTTCCTGGACCGGGGCATGAACCCGCATCCCCTGCATTGGCAGGCAGACTCTCAACCACTGAGCCACCAGGGAAGCCCCTTGGGCTACTTTTGACTGTGTTCTTCATGACACAGACAGATCCTTCTCCAGAAGCCAAGCAAAAGATGAGAGGCAGAAAGAGCGAGAGTTTTGATTCCTCAGTCCAGTTCCCAATGACCAGGTTCCTACTGCTGTCTCAGAATCTCTCGCAGCTCCCAGACCAATACATTCCCTCTTTGCCTAAGCTGGTTAAGTGAAGTTTCTACCTCTGGCAAACAAATGAGTCCTGACTAATAGGCTGGCTTCACAGTGTCATGCCCACCCATCCTACCAACACATCTCTATTTTCCTACAGAAAAATGTCTTGTCAACACAATTGGCTGTGGAGCTCTTCATAAAAGTAGAGATTCCTGGGCCTGATCTCACAGCTACTGATCCGGGATCTCTGGGGATGGGCCCGGGCACCTGTGTAATGCTCCTGGTCCCACTGATGCGCACTCAGTGCCAAGTTTGCAACGTGGCGTCGCTGTGTCCTCTTGGCTGTTATCGGAGTCAAGCATCTCTGGAGAATTTCTTCTGGCCGGGTACCAGACTTTATGAGGGGCATCGGAGGGCATGAACAGGAGAAAACCAGGTCAGGGATGTGAGGGCTCTCAAGCTGCCCTTCCTCTGATGTGTTTTGCAGAAATCAGGGCGTTTAATCAGAGACAGAGAGAATCCGCAACGGACAGGCTAACTGTCTTCAACAGTGTGAAAGCTGTCATGTGGAAGAGGAACAGACTGACTTTGCAGTGCTCCGGGGGCAGGCCTTCAACCAAGGGCATCCGGGGGGCAGATTTTAGCGAAACAAAGCGGAGAACTTTCCAACAATTAGAGCTGCCCCTGGAGAGGAAGGGCTGCCCCAGAAGGTAGTGAGCTGCCCATCTCAGCAGCGTGCCCGTATCAGTAGATCACCGTATGTCAGCTGCTGTGGCCAAGATTGTTACACTGGACAAAAGGTTGGATGTGCCGCCCTTCCCTTGCCAAGTTTCTACAATTCTAGAATGGGGTCTGGGGACAAAACAAGCCACACATACAGGAGGAGCTGAGTGGCCAGAAGGGAAGAGATGGGCCCAGGGCTGCTGGGAGGACTCGTGTGAGAAACAAAACTCGTAGAGATGGAGGCGGGCTGCCTAGTAACCGATTAATTACAACATGGGCTCTCACTAGAGTCAGGGAATTTTCCACTGACTTGGTTTCATTTTACTATATCATCATGACCATGAATGGCTTTTATAAAGAAGAAAACATCCCAGATATTTCCATTTTGAAAAAATAATAAAGATAGTAAACTGGCCAGTCTCTATGAGTGCTGTTCATGGACGTAGACATGAACATGAGAGGAGGTGGAGGAAGGTGTTTTCACGTCAGGAAAAGCAGAGTCCAGGCGTCCAAACGCCACGCTCTACTGCCGCCCTCGGTCCTTCCCTGTTGACCCTAAAAGTCAGGGTGACCAAAATAGCCTGAGTATGTCTTCACCCAAGGGTTCTCAACCTTCCTCCTGCCCAGGCTTTAGAAACTCCTCTAAATATGCTACTTTGTTTCCATAGCAGGGAGAAAGACAAAGACTATGTACCATAGCAGCACCCAGAGTAGGGGAGGGCAGAGGGAAAGAGGTGCTTGAAAAAAGGACGTTTGACTCTGATCTTGTGGGAAGAGGAGAGAGTGGAGACCAGGAGTGTGTAATACAGCCCCCACTGTTTGAGAGAATAGGGCCACACAGATGGCAAGTGACAGAAACTGAACTCAACTCACTTTAGCAAAAGGGGAGTTTATTGGCTCTCGTAGCTCAGAGGATTCTGGGACAGCTAGCAGAATGAAAGGAAAGACTGCCGGAACCGGACGTCGGGACCGATATGATCTGTCTACACCTGCGTCTACATCTAAGCCTGTGTGTCTCTCTTCTCCCACCCACATCCACCGGATTTTCATCTTTGCTTGTCTCAGTTGCAGGTGGGCTCGCTCTGACATGGTGGAGAAGACAGCCACCAGACACGGCACATTTACAACTTCCCACTAAAGCATCCTGAGCAGGAAAAGTTGCCTTTGCTCTGGATCCATGGACCATCCCAAGGAAGGATTTTGATTGGTCACGCCTTGGACCAATTGCTTTTGCCCAGGGGACAAGGTCCCACGATTGGTCAGGCATGGGTCACATGACTGTCCACAGGGGCTCAGGAGCAGTGAGGTTCATTAATGGAGACCTGTATCAGGTCTGGGCTTACTTACCTCTGGGAGGGTCAGGAAAGGTAGGAAGAATTGGGGGATTGGGAGGGTGGTAGAGGAGACGCTTAGAGCAGGGGAGGGAAAGTCCCCAGAGGCTGACGGTCAGTGTGGCCTTCCCCTCGGAAGGGCCTTGTTGACACACTGGATGGTGATTCTGCCTTAAATATGTGGAAGGGTCAGTC
Organism: Aethalodelphis obliquidens; assembly: GCF_003676395.1. Taxonomy (NCBI): domain Eukaryota; kingdom Metazoa; phylum Chordata; class Mammalia; order Artiodactyla; family Delphinidae; genus Aethalodelphis; species Aethalodelphis obliquidens. The sequence continues at coordinate 6,123,054 of NW_020837988.1, forward strand.
TGGAGCTGGTGCCTTCAGAGGGTGGGGCTCAGGGGGACGCCTCGAAGCTGGAGCAGGAAGTCTTAAGGTCTACCCCCTACACACACACATATTCACACATGCTCTCTCACACACAAAGACATGCTTTCACACTCACACACTCTCACACGGGCCTCCTGAGAGCATCCCCAGGCCCCACATGGGGCACAGGAGCCGCCTGGCTAGAGCCTCTTCCTGTCCGGGAAGGTGTCAGAGACTGTCCACTCCACCCTCCTGCAGACAGGATCACCCTAACCTGACCATCTGTCCCGGTGAATAAGATTCTGTCCTATTTCTTTTTTTAAAAAAAACATTTATCTATTTATTTGGCTGTGCCGGGTCTTAGCTGCGGCATGCGGGATCTTTTAGTTGCTGCATGCAGGATCTTCAGTTGCGGCATGCAGGATCTCCAGTTGTGGCATGTGGGATCTTTTTTTTAGTTGCGGCATGTGGGCTGCTAGTTGCAGTATGCGTGTGGGATCTAGTTCCCCGACCAGGGATCGAACCCGGGCCCCCGGCATTGGGAGCGCAGAGTTTTAACCACTGAACCACCAGGGAAGTCCCGATTCTGTCCTATTTCTAAGCCTCGGGGGAAATTTCCATTCCCAGGGAAGGAAAGGAGGAAAGAGAGAAGGAGGTGATCTCTGAACTGCACCAGCAGGCGGGAGCAGTAACCTGTGATGAGAGAGAACGGGCTTAGGTGTCCATGTCATCATGACAGACTGTGCACCTCCACACCCAACCCGAGTCTGTCCCTTAGCTGCATGGGGGCAGCCCAGACACCAAGGCCCTCCTCATCTATGGCATTTTCTCCCTCTGCCTTCAGCCCAACTCTTCTTCCACCCTGAACCCCCTGCAGGCTCCCTGCATCCTGACTCTCAGGCAGACCCCCATGCTTTCTCCCAAACTGAGCCCCCATGCCCTTCCTCTCTATTCACTCAACAAGACCTCTCAAGTCACCTCCCCATGAAGCCCCTGGCAAACCCCGGTCCTTAATCACGCCCCCTCTGCACACCCTCATCTGCCCCCTTGTACCCTGACTGCTCAGTTAGACCCAGATCCTCAAGGGCAGCGACTGTGTCCACTGCAGCCCCGGGGCCAGAGCACAGTAGGGGTTCAGGACGTAGGCCAGTTGTGTGAACCGTTCCCTCGTCTCCCCTGGGACTATGTCAGCTCTTGCTCTCCCTCCAAAACACCCACTTCTCCTCCCAGAGGCCACCCCCTCTTCTGTTAGCTGATATTTCTGGATAGTAAGCCAGGCACATCAAAACCCGAGGTGAGGTTTGCAGAAATAGAGACACAGATGCAGAGAACAAACGTACGGACACCAAGGGGGGAACGTGGCGGGGGGTGGGGTGGTGGGATGAATTGGGAGATTGGGATTGACATATATACACTAATATGTGTAAAACAGGTAACTAATAAGAACCTGCTTTATAAAAACTAAATAAAATAAAATTCTAAAGAAAAAACAAAAAACCCGAGGTGAAATGCCTCTCCCCAGCAAGTCAATCCAGCCAGCCAGCGTGGGTTTGCCGGCAGCCAGGGAAGTGCAAGTGGGACCGGGGGAAGGGGAGGGAAGGGTGCTCCCCATCCTGTCCCCAGGGACATTGAGGGACGGCGGTGGGGCGCATCGCTGGGAAAGTGGAAATGGAGCACATCACTTCTGGGCCTCTCAGACTCCAACTGCAGCTGGGAAGAAGCAGGTCATTTTAAAGCTGGCTCTCAGGGGCAAAGACGACGGAGCCGTGCAGATGCTTCCCCTACCCAAGTGTGGGGGGAGCAGAATCAAGGTCACAGAAGTCAGCAAAGCCTCCTTCTGCACTGCTCCGGCTAGGATGCTCCTGGGAGATGAGAGGGGCCTGTGCTGGATCCCAGGAGGCCCCAGGACACGGACGGGGCCATCTGAGTGAGTGAGGGCTCAGCGGGTCATCAGGTCCAGCCCCTGCCTCTTCGCTGACCCCTCGGTCAATCCATCCTCAGTAGGGCAGCCTCTCCGGCTCCATTCAGGTCCGCGCCCCAAACCTAAAGAATGGAAAAATAACTCTGGCTCCAACCTCCGGCCCCTCCCATGAGGATTTCAGCCTGTTTCTACTTCCAGAGGTGGGTTCTCCTCTGTGAAGGACCCAGGTGGGTCAGTCCACGCAGATAACCTCCTCCGCATACACTCTCTCAGGCCTGGCGGATGTGCTGACGCCCCCGAACACACGGCACATGCGCGCACACACACACACTCAGACTGCTCATGTGAATCCGAAGTTCACTCGCACAGCCGCTCAGAGACACGGAACTGCCTCACGCTCGTTTATACCGATAGCTTTCAGAAGAGGCTGGGAGTGCTTTCCAGATGCCGGGACAAGACCAGGAAGACAGAGGAGAGCTCACCGTCACCCACCTCACCTCCCTCGTACCCTTTCTCAAGGACCCACAAGCCCAGTCTTTTCAAGCTCTTGTTCTTCACCCTAGCAGGGTGCCCATGGGCCTAGGTCCCAGGGAGCCTGGGGCTGTCAACTCCCTCCCCAAAAGCTACCATCTGGATACAGAAGGAAGGCCCTTAGCCAAAGAGGTCAGAGCAGCATCTCCCTTTGATCTCCTCAGCTTCAAAGGTGCAGATTGGAGCCCCCTAGGCCAGACTGGCAGGGGAGGTGATGGTAGGCAGCCGCAGGGCCGGGGAGGGAAGGAGTCAGGGGAGAAGAAACAGTCAGGCTAGAGGATGGGTGGCCTCTATATTGGGAGCACCGGGTCATGAAATGCAGTTAGGACCGCTTGTGCCTCATCTCCCCCCTCTCAGTCCCCTGCACACTGATAGACTCTCGGGGGCTGCTCCAAGCTCATTGGCTTCGAATCCTTTGAGTGTCCACTGCCTGTACACGTGCCCCATCGGCTGCCTCCCACCTGGGCTGGGGAAGCCGAGGACCGAGATCTGGGTCTTCATCGCTTTTCTAAAGATGAGGTTCTTGCCTGAGCCAGCAGCCTGCGGGTCCCCATCTCAGTCACAGGCTGGAAGCGAGGTCCCCCCGCCTCTTCAGGCCACCCGAGGGCAGGAGGGCCAGGGTCTTTCCTCTAAGCAGGGTGCTCTGAGGCATCGGCAGCAGCATTTCTGGCATGTTGAGCGGGTGAGACCACCTCTGCCCCCAAGCTCTGGGCCACTAGGACGGCCCAGAAGCCGCTCTTGTCCTCCTGCACAGAATGGACTTGGACTTGTCCATGCAGGAAAGGACTAACCAGATTCTGGCCCATTTGGAAACAGGCGTTGGGTGAGGCGTGCTGCGTTAGTGAAAAAACGGAGCGACGCAGAGTCCTTAGGAGAACGCTCTTTGGGCTCACCTCCTTTACGTTCTTCTTTCTCCCATCACCTAAAAGTTAGACCTCCTGTCCTTCGCCCACCTGTGCAGGTGCTGAGTTCTACCTGTTTATTACTCTCCCCCGTAGAGCAGAGCCCTGTGGGGTTGGAGAACATGCTCCATCTTCATTTGTTCTTTTTCTTCCTCTCATATCATTTTCTTTTTCTCAAACCCAACCCGGGGAGTAGCTGAGATGAGGATTGGTGGGGACACTCTGCTAGTTCTTCCTCTACCCCACACAGAGTCCCCATCCCAAGCTGCACAGAAGAGAGCCTTGAGATCTGCCACTGTCCCCCATGGGAGGCCCAGGGCTACCCAGGACCCCAGACCCCGGCACTGAGGGGCTCCATCCCCCATCAAATCCACAACTGAAGGTCCTGCGCTGTTCTCTGCCTGCCCCCACCATCCTGGCTGAGTCTGAGAACTGGCTGCAGTGGAATGCATGATTTTGCGTCTTTCCCCCAATTTTCAGCCCCAGCCCCAGGAAAGGTTGAGGCTGGAGAATTTTGCCCTTGGCCCCTCCCAGCCAAACCCCTCCTGCAGGGGAGGCAAGAGAAGGCGAAAGGCGAAGGGACCCTCTTCTCCCCAAAAGCCTCATGCTGACTTCGGCGTCCCCGGAACTGCCTCCAGGACAGTGTCCCATTCTCCAGACCTCTCTCGCTGCTACCACCCTCCCTCTCGCCTGGAAACCGGCTCTCAGTTAAGCCTGGAAAGGAGCAGAGAAGTCATTCGCACTAGAGTGTGACTCAGTCAACAATAACCTGACACTTGTTCCCTAGGAGTGTCCTCCTGTGAGATGGGGCTGATGCTTTCAACCCTGGGAAGGCACCATCTCCAGGTCCTGCCTGCCTGGGGCACTGAAGAGCCACCTCTGGGCTTAATGCGAAAGAGTGCTCTGACCAATTAGTGATGTCTGCCGTGGACACAGCAAGGGAAAGGTATAGCCGGTTTGCTCGGTATTTGACACTCCGAATTTAATTCGGAAGAACTCAAGAAGTGGAATTTCAGAACTGTGGAAAGTGGACCCTTGTGGGCATGGCTCTAATTACACCAGCGGGGCAAAAGCAAAGCCCAGTTTGGACAGTTCTGGCTGCTTCTGCTGCTTCTCCTGCAATCCACCGAGTCGGCTAAGCTGAAATGAGAGACAGGACGCACAACTATGGTCCACGGAAGACACGCCGGGAAGATGGACAACCCTGGGTCACGCAGAGCTGAGCTCTCTCTGAGCCAAAAAAGTGGTTATGGGTGAGAGTCCACGGAGGAAAGAGCAAGTGTTTCCTTCTCCATTCAAGGTCAAGTCTAGGTGAAACATTTTGCTAATTTCATCCTTCCAGCTGGAGCAGTGGTTCGCAGATGGGGCTGCGCACTGGAATCACTTGGGGGGGCCTTTTACAAAACACAGGTGCCTGGGCCCCACCCCTAGATAAGCTGCTTTAATTGGTCTGGGGCACAGCCTGGGCTTGGGGGGGGGGGGTTTAAAAACTCCCCAGGTGAATCTAATGTACAGTCAAGATAGAGGCCACTGAGCTTTAGAGCCTTGAGAAAACCTGTAATATATGTTCCAATCATCCTGTTAAAATGCATTGATTAGATCTGGGGGCAGGCCCAAGAATCTGCATCTCTAACAAGCTCCCAGGTGATGCTGAAACTACTGGTCCCAGGCCCATGTTTTGAGTAGCAAGGATTTAGGCCAGTGGTTCTCCAAGTGTGGTACCCAAGACCACAGCATCACTGTCACCTGGGAACTTGTTAGAAATGCTTGGGTAGGTCCTATCCCAGATCTACTAGATCAGAAACTCTGGGGGTGGGGGCTGGGGGCATGCTTGAGTATAGAAACGATCGGTCACTGATAGGGGCCAGCCCCCCACCTCCAGGACACCCCTGTTCCCCAGTCTACAGAATTCCTTCAGAAGAGCCCTCTTGGACACAGCTCCCTTCCTGGTTCAGCCAGGTGAGTGTCTAGGGGTGAGAACGAGGCTGGAGGAATTACTGATCCATACGTCGATTTCTCGCACGGAATATCTGCACTCAGTAAATGCACAAAAGTCCAGTTTTCAGACCCCAGGGGAGAAGGGAGAAAACACCTGAAAACACACCAGAAGTGGAGAGATGAAATTCAATTGCAAACTAAAAATACACATTATTTATCATTATCTAGAAGGAGGTTGGGAGAAGGCCATTAGCAAGTATTTTCTGGCTGGTGCCATTCTCAATAGCGTGAGCAGTGAGCCAGAAGGGCTGTTGTCCTACATTTCTTTTGTTGCAGTTATGGGGCCACAACTCCAGCGCACAGAAGGCCCCGTGCCGCTTCCTCCCGCCAGAAATGAGTTCCCATGATCTGGTGACCAGTGGGGAGAGCATCAGGGCTCAGGAAGTACCAGCTTCCTAAGGGGCAAGGCCATGTCCATTTCCCAAGAGAAGAACTGAGAACCAGTTGTAAAGACAATCACGAAATCGAAGGTAAACATTCCCCACGGTGGGTGTCTAGGGGTAGGGATGGGGTACACTGTTGGCAATTTTCCGAAGAAGGCTGGCATCCTGGATGTGGCCAGGCAGGCCTAGGGACTTGGGCTTGGCGGGGAGGGGAAAGGAGCCCCTGGGGTAAATGGCTGTGGCTGCCCATGTCCGTCCCCTTCCTGGGATACAGGGAAGCTTTGCAGAAGAATGTGGGCAAGTTGCCCTGGAACCCATGTGGCCAGGCAGATGTGAATCTGAATTAACCTTGGAAATCAGGGGAAGGGCCCAGAGGGGGCGACCAGTTTTATGTACAGAAGAATAACGCTGACCCACAACAGGGCAAGGCTGAGAGAGGCCAGACAAGGGGGTGCCCAGGAGACAATAGTGGCTGACTGCTACCCCCAGAGGAACCAAAGTGCACCTGCCGTCAGGGAAACAGTCCACCTGGGGAGAGACAGGATGTTCATTCTCTACAGAGTCTGAGTGGGATGCCAGCGATTAAAGTTTCCCATCCCTGGGCCCAATATGCAGAAGGTTACAGGTAATTGCTTGTCTCCCAACCAAAGAATAAAACAGCGGGTTTCAAGTGGGAACTTTTGGTCAAACACGGGTTTGAATCTGACTCCCCAACTCATCAGCTGTGTGCCTTTGGACCAGTTACATAACCACTCTGTGCCTCGTTTTCTTATCTGTAAAATGGGGGAGATAACAGTAGCTTCCACACAGTTTGTAAAGCGCTGAGTGGGGTGCCTGGCATGGAGAGGGCACCTAATCAACAAGGCTGGGCTGAGTGTGTGCAAGCCCCTCCCCCCCACCCAAGGCCCCGCCCTCTCAGCTCTGGAGTCTCAGTGCTTCTTGTGGGAGCGGCCTCTTCTTCCCTTTCTGTGTCAATGTGGAGGGAGGAGGAAGATGGAGAATGGCATTCTTCAAAGAATTAGAACAAAAAATTTTACAGTTTGTATAGAAACACAAAAGTCTCTGAATAGCCAAAGCAATCTTGAGAAAGAAAAACAGAGTTGGAGGAATCAGGCTCCCTGACTTCAAACTATACCACAAAGCTACAGTAATCAAAACAGCATGGTACTGGAACAAAAACAGAAATATAATCAATGGTACAAGGTAGAATGCCCAGAGATAAACCCATGTGCATATGGGCATCTAATTTACAGCAAAGGAAGCAAGAACATACAATGGAGAAAAGACAGCCTCTTCAATAAGTGTTGCTGGGAAAATTGGACAGGTACATGTAAAAGAATGAAATTAGAACACTGCCTAACACCATACACAAAAATAAACTCCAAATGGATTAAAGACTTAATGTAAAACCAGACACTATAAAACTCTTAGAGGAAAACATAGGAAAAACACTCTTTGACATATACCACAACAAGATCTTTTTTGACCCACCTCCTAGAGTAACGGAAATAAAAACAAAAATAAACAAATGGGACTTAAAACCTCTTGCACAGCAAAGGAAACTATAAATAAGACAAAAAGACAACCCTCAGAATGGGAGAAAATATTTGCAAATGAAACAACAGACAAAGGATTAATCTCCAAAATATACAAGCAGCTTATGGAGCTCAATATCAAAAAAACAAACAACCCAATCCAGAAATGGGCAGAAGACCTAAATAGACATTTCACCAAGGAAGACATATAGATGGCCAAGAGGCACTTGAAAAGATGCTCAACATCACATTAGAGAAATGCAAATCAAAACTACAATGAGGTATCACCTCACGCCAGTCAGAATGACCATTATCAAAAAATCTAGAAACAATAAATGCTGGAAAAGGTGTAGTGAAAAGGGAACCCTCCTGCACTGTTGGTGGGAATGTAAATGGATACAACCACTAAGGAAAGCCATATGGAGGTTCTTTAAAAAACTAAAAACAGAACTACCATATGACCCAGGAATCCCACTACTGGGCATATACCCTGAGAAAACCATAATTCAAAAAGAGTCATGTACCACAATGTTCATTGCAGCACTATTTACAATAGCCAGGACATGGAAGCAACCTAAATGTCCATCGACAGATGATTGGATAAAGAAGATGTGGCACATATATACAATGGAATATTACTCAGCCATAAAAAGAAATGAAACTGAGTTATTTGTAGCGAGGTGGATGGACTTAAGAGTCTGTCACACAGAGTGAAATAAGTCAGAAAGAGAAAAATAAATACCATATGCTAACACATATATATGGAATCTAAAAAAAAAAAAAAAGGTACAGATGAACCTAGTTGCAGGGCAGGAATAAAGAGGTAGACATAGAAAATGGACTTGAGGACACAGGGTGGGAGGGCGAAACCAGGCTGAAATGAGAGTAGCATCGACATACATACACTACCAATGTAAAATAGTTGGCTGGTGGGAAGCAGCAGCATAGCACAGGGAGATCCGCTCGGTGCTTTGCAATGACCTAGAGGTGTGGGATAGGGAGGGTGGGAGGGAGGCTCAAGAGGGAGGGGTTGTGGGGACACGTGTATGCACATGGCTGATTCGCTTTGTTGTGCAACAGAAACTAACACAGTATTGTGAAGCAATTATACTCCGATAAAGATCTATTTAAAAAATAAAAATTTAAAAAAATATATTTGGGGGCTTCCCTGGTGGTGCAGTGGTTGAGAGTCCGCCTGCCGATGCAGGGGACGCGGGTTCGTGACCCGGTCCGGGAAGATCCCACATGCCGCGGAGCAACTGGGCCCATGAGCCACAATTACTGAGCCTGCACTCTGGAGCCCGCGAGCCACAACTACTGAGCCCACACACCACGGCTACTGAGGCCCGCGCACCTGGAGCCCGTGCTCTGCAATGGGGGAGGTCGCCGCAGCGAGAAGCCCGCGCACCGCGACAAGGAGTGGTCCCCGTTCGCCGCAGCTGGAGGGAGCCCGCGTGCAGCGACGAGGACCCAATGCAGCCAAAAGTAAATAAAATAAATAAATTTATAAAATAGCACTTTGACACCTACTACTGTTCTTCACTATTAGTCCTGAGGGTCCCCAAACGCCAGCCAGCTGCTGTCACTCATAATTGGCGAATGACTGGACACCAGTCATTCATTTCTGCCTTCCTGAGCTCCAACTCCGGGGGGCAGGAGGATGCAGAGGTCTAGGACTGCCCTAAGATCTGCACCAGAAGACCCAGCTCACCCTCACCTACCGTCACCAGGGTCCGGCTCCCACCTCGCCATCGGACCCGCTTTTACCAAGGGTGCAGGTGGCTGCCTTGTTGCTGAGCGTAAGGGAACCTTTTCAGCCCCTCAGATCTTGTTCGGCTTCTCTTAAGAGAGGTGGACGCCATCAGCTCTCTTGATGTTCTCACTGTGATGGTTAATTTTATGTGTCAACTTGACAGGGCTAAGGGGTACCCAGATAGCTGGTGAGACATTGTTTCTGGGGGTGTCTGTGAGGGTGTCTCTGGAAGAGATCAGCGTTTGATTCAGCAGACTGAGGAAAGAGATCCGCCCTCGCCAGTGTGGGTGGGTATCATCCAGGCCACTGAGAACCCAAGTGGAACAAAAAAGGGAAGGAAGGGTGAGTTACCTCTCTCTTCCGGAGCAGGGACGTCCATCTTCTCTCCCTTACAACCTCAGACACCAGAGTTTCCAGTTCTTGGGCTTTCGATCTGGGACTGAATTACACCAGCTTGCAGATGGTACATCAGGTCATGGGACTTCCATAACCTCGTGAGTCGATGCCTATAAATCTCTTTTTGTTTTTTGGTTTTTTTTGTTTTTTGGTTTTTCTTGGCCACACCACACAGCTTGCGGGATTCCCCGACCAGGGATTGAGCCCATGCCCCCTGCAGCGGAAGCTCAGAGTCTTAACCACTGTACCGCCAGGGAAGTCCCGAAATCTCCTCTTATATGTATCTACGTATGTCCTGCTTGTTCTGTTTCTCCCGAGAGCCTTGACTAATACATTCTCCTTTCCTGCGTCTTGTCTTCCATGCACTCCTCTTTTTTAACCCTTATGACTTGTCCTTCCTAGTGGCCTTAATAATAAAAAATAAAAAATAATTTAAAAAAAAAAACCCCTTTAATGAGGTATAATTTATATCACAAAATTCACCAGATGACTTGCTTGACCCAGACGTCTTGCCCGAGTCCAGGGACCTCACTCATCAAATCGTCTCCTCCTCTGTGTTCCCCACCATAGTGGACAGCATCACCACCCACCCAGTGCCCAAGCCAGGTTCCTCCGAGCCGTGGCAGGCTACCCCTAACAGGCCTAAAACCCACGCCCAGCTCTCCGGCTACACTTGGTAAGGCCACCATCATCACTCCCGCAGTCTTGGCCACCCCCGCCCACATGGCCACCCACAGCATCGAAAACACGTGTCTGATGATGCCGCACCCCACTGAAAATCCTTCAACGGCCCCACTCCTCTGGGTTAACGCCAGTCCCCTTGTTGGGGTTTCCTAAGGCTCTGCTCCCAGGTGCTTAGCGGAGGCTCCTTAGGCCTTTGAAATGCAATGAACACAGGGCGTCCCAGCCCCTGTCCCAAGGACACTTAGCCCAGACCCTTGGTTAGAAAGGGGGAAACTCGGGAAGGGTTCAGAGGAGTCACCAGTTCTCCTGTCTGCTTCGTGTTGTCCCAGCTGCTCTGTGGAATCTATTTCTGAACTGAATGAATGGACCGCTGGTTTGGGCGTTGACCCGTCCAACCTTCAAAGACAAACAGAACAGGCCTCCGGGACCAACATCTCCCTGTACTTCACTTACTGCATCCGCACCTTGGGACAAACAGGCAGCTTACCACCCCGTTTTGTCCGTTGTATTCAGACGGAGAGAGCAGATGGCTTTGCCTCTCCGATGGGTTAAAAAAATTTAAAAAAACGACAATTCCATCTATTTACAAAATAGGATTACACTTTTGCAGACTCCTGCTGAGGCCTGGGGGAAACTTTGAAAACACATTCATTTTGTTTCACCCTTAGCAGAGCCTTCTGCCCTCCCTTCCCCCACCACCCCGGCCAGCCTCGTGCGAGCCGGAGATCTCCTTTCCCAGATCCTGGGGAGGTAATGTTCACGGTCCTCGAGCACCTAGACTCCTAGCCAGGAGACCCACATCGTTGGTCCACAAAGTGCCCCCTCTGGAAAGACAGGAGCAGCAGGTTTCTCAAGAGAGCGGTCCTGCTAGCAAGCGTGGCCCTCTCCTTCTCCCCACCCGCCAAGACCTACAACCTGGGAAGAATCAATCTCTCTGTCTGTAGGGGGAAGGAAGCGAGCAGAAGAAAAGCCAGGGCAAGGGACCCAAGTTACTGCAGACGGTGCTTGAGTTCCCATAATAATAACCTCTTTGGGCAAATTGCAGTCTCACTGTGCAACAAATAATCTTGATGCAAAGCCTTTCTTCCCTGCACCAGAGTGGGGGAAGAAAAAACATGGTAAACAGGAGGAGGGAAAATCAATTCCTAATGCACTTTGTTCATCGAATGAGAGCATCTCAGTCCAAGTCCGTCCCTTCCTGCCTTCCATTAACTTTGTCAATTTCCCACCTCCCTCCCACCCCTCTTGTGAGTGGCTGGCTTTGGGTGATGAGAGGGGGTCCAGATCTGGGAGGTGAGTGGAAGAGGCAGACAGCCCCTTGGGCTGGGTCACGACTTCTTAACTCTGTTCTGTTGGCGTGAGGGTGGGCGTTTCCAGGTTGACCGAAAGAAATCGCAGGATAAGAGGGGCTTTGGAGAGCATCTATTTGAACCACCTTATTTTAGAGATTAGGAAAATAAATTTCAGAGTGGTTGAGATCTCGTCCAAGGTCGTTTAGCTCCTCTCTGCTGAGTCAGCCCATAAAGGAGCTAAATGAATGAGGAGACCACTCGCCCCACACCCTCCAGGTCCAGGGTAGGAACTACCCGGACACAGATGGAAACCCATTCTGCGGCAACTTGGATTTTGTTGCCTGAGGTCGAATGAAGAACTCTTCAAGGGATAATGGCTCCGTAACTCAGGCGCTAAAGTAATGGAAGTGAGAGGGAAGATTGCCTCCTGCCTCTAAATCTCTAGGGGACAGCGCACTGTGGGAAGAGGGGGGGGAGATGGAATGGGGGCCCCAGGGTCCCTGAAACAAATCCAGAGAGAAGTGCTTAGGAGATAATGGCATCTACAAGGGGGAGGGCAGTACCCTTCAGATGGTAAATCTCTCTATTACCAAGGACGGTTCCTTTACTGTCAGTTTGGAGGCTCACCCAGGCTACAGCCGAGGTGCTTGGCACGTCCATTGCTTCTGAACCCAACCAGGCAGGTCCCACCCCACCTCCCACAGTCTGGGGGGTGGGGGGATGGGCAAGTAGTGAGGCCAGAGGTGGCTGGTTCCTGGTGCTGTGCAGGGGAGCTGGGAGGGTCTGAAGCCCCCCACCGTGACACCCCCCACTTAGGGAAGTCACCAATCCCTAGAGTTGCCAGATTTAGCAAATAAAAATATGGGATGCCCAGGCAAGTTTGAAAAATAGCTCCGCCTAACTTTTGTAATGTTTTGCAGGGAAAACATATAGGACATTAGGGTATTCTGACCCGGTCAATCTGGCTCATAGGACAAAGTCACTAAGAGAGGACGTGTCGCCTATAGACAGGACACCTGGCTGTGCTTCCAACCCCTGAGTCCCAAGCAGGCATGTGGGACTGTGACCTGCCCCCAACACAGGGGTCTACTTCTTCCAAAGGAAATTCCATCTCAGTGTCAACTTGGCAGGCTTAGTCTCCCCAGGTCCCTCCTCACTGCGGAAGGAGGTCCCGAAGAAAAGGGGCTCTCAAGAGTGGGTCATCCCAGGAGGGCTTCCTGGCAGAAGCACGCTGTGAAGAAGGGTGAAGAGGGAGGATTTCCGTAATACCCCAGAGCTCCAGCATCTTCTACGTTGAAACGTTTGGAGAGGGACTTCCCTGGCGGTCCAGTGGGTAGGACTCCACGCTCCCAATGCAGGGGGCCCAGCTTCAGTCCCTGGTCGGGGAACTAGATCCGCATGCGTGCCGCAACTAAGAGCTCGCAGGCTGCAACTAAGGCCCAGGGCAGCCTAAATAAATAAATAAAATCTGTGGACATTCTCAAAGGATCAAACAACTAGCACTGAAATTAAAGTGACAAATGGTTGATTAAATAGGACACAGGGTTTGGGCTCTGCAGCCGGCCTGCTGTGCAAGCTCAGGTGAGACACTTGACCTTTCTGAGACTCGATTTTCTTATTTGTGAAATAGGAGTTGGTAACGGACCTGCCCAGGCCACAGGCTGTTTGAAGAATCACGTGGGATGGTGGAAATAAAAACACTTTTAAATAGTAAACTACTGCTCACTGGACTCTCAGCCACCAGTAAAATTGCGCCTGAACTGGCATCAGGCACATTTTACGTGCTTATCTCACTGTCTTTCAATCAATCTAACTGTCACAAGCCCGTGGGGCACATCTATTCCTTCACTTTACAGCCGAAGACGCTCCGAGGTCCAGGAAGTGCCTGGCCCCGTGGTTGGTAAACAAAAGACACCCTGATTCCAAACCTACTGCTCATTCATTCCTTGTGTCCACAACCATTGGGTGACCATTCGCTGTGTTTGGGCAGAGTGTGGGGCAAGGCGCTTGAAGTCAAATGACCATTTCCAAAGCATTTCCTATGAGCCAGGCACCATGTCAGGTTCTTTGCATGGCATGGGAACTAATATTACTCCCATTTTACCAAGGAGGAGACTGTGACTCAGAGAGGTTAAGTGGCAAACCCAAGGCCACACAGCTAATAAATATATGGTGGAGTCTGGATTTGAACCCAGGTCATTTGACCCTGGAGGCTTTGCTCTTCATCACTGTAGTACCAAAAAAAAAAAGTTTTTATACATATATAATAATATATAATAACTAATATGTAATATAATAATATAATACATTATGTTATTAATATTATATATTGTAATGTAATATATAATAATATAATATAATATTAATAATATAATGATATGTAGTATTATCATCATCAAAAACATCGCCTGGACTCTAATGATAGAGCTCTAATAGATTACTATGTCAGGCTTTGGAGTCAAGTTTGTGAACTTCAGAGAGAAGATCCGGGGTGCAGACTCCTGAAAATGCTTGGCAGGAAGAATCGGACGTTTTCCTTTCAGGAGAAGCGTAGACATATAAATCCAGGGCTACGGCTCAAAGACAAAGAGGGAGAGACATGGGGCTTAACATGATCTGCAACATTTCCATGTCGGCGCTGCTGAGCCTCATCTCCCCACATCCCCTCGAAAGACAGAGCGATCAGTTAGAGCGATCGTCGCACCATCTATCAGCCAGACCCACAGTGCTCCGGGCTCAGAGCTCGCTGAGTCAAGGAGAGGAGGGCAGCCATCTCCAGACCCCCCATCGGCCCAAACACACACCCGCCCCGACTGCGACGTCACCGGGGGAAGGAAAAACGACTCGTGATGCCTGTACATTAAGAAGCGTGTAATTATGCATAATAAAAAGACACTGGCCCTGGTGTATATAAACACAGCTTTGACTGAGTACGCTTTCCCAGACAGCCCTTCCGGCTCACAACACAGCCATCAAGCATCCCGAACAGACCAGACGGTTGCCATCCAGGCCTCCACGCGGCTCTGGACTGGGGTGGGGTGTGGGGGCAGCAGGGCGGGATGCAGGAGGTGGATGCTTGTTTGGGAAGGGGGCTGAGCCGGAGCCGGCGGGCTGGGAGAAGGACATTTACAATCAGGACAGAATCTGGGACGGCGACCAAAGTCCCCCACCCCAAGTCCGGTTTGCCTTGTAACTGTCCTGCTGAAGGGCCAAGGACCCTTCCCCGCTGCACGAGATTTGACCTGGGCACTAACTCTCCTCCTTATCCAGCTGCACCTGCTGGGCACTCCTCCTTCCTTGGACAGACACTAGGGCAGACTCAGAGCACAGATGAATGAAGATGCTGCTGAGAATGAACTCGTGGATGAAAGAGTAACTCTAAGAAGATTCCAGAGGACAGGCCCCGGGAGTGGAAGAACCACCCCCTTCTCTGCCTGAGCATAACCTCCCTGTGAATCTCAGCTTTTCCTCTGGATGTGGGGTGACCCCAGGTGACAGCAGAACGTCAAGGCACCCCTAGTGCCACAGGATGCTTCCCTGTCGCTACAGCTCACGTCCCAAGTAGGATCTGTCAGGCAAAGGGACAGGCAGAGCACGGCAGCCATGAGGGCTTGGCCTGGGAGAGCAGAGTCAATGGACCGGGCAGGAGCGGCAGCTCTCCCAGGGGTGGTACCCAGCTAAGGAGTCAGTGCTTTATTTTCTGCCAGCCACAGACACACGGGGATACAGCACGAGCAAAGCCAGGAGTCTGACAGTCTGTGGCTCAGGGGAGACAGACTGTAGGTCACGGGTAACCCCTGCCAAGGACGGGCACCTCATCCGTTCCCCCTCCCACCAGTGCAGACACACCCTCTGTGCGGCGACCATAAGACAGAATTACAACTCTGAGCGTCAGTGAACCTTTCTAAGGAGACGGTTGAAATGATCAGCTTTTGTTTTAGAAAAATCAAAGTTAAGGAGAGAGTGGCTGGGAGGAGGGAGGCGAGTCAGTGGCTCTCAACCAGGACAGCAGCACACCTACCCCCATCCCCCCAGGGCACTTGAAACCTGTTGGGTATTCTTCCTTCTCGCAAGGACCGGGAGGGCACACCTGCACTGAGTGGGCAGGAGGGAAGCTTCCTGCGGTGCCCAGGACAGCCCTACCCTGATGCTGCAGCACCCCAGTCAAAGAGCCCCAAAAGAGGCCCTGGCAGCAGCTGAGGCGAGAGATACTGAGGGGTGATGGACTTATCCAGCTTTTAGAGAAAAAGGACGCCGTACCCACCGAGTTTCTGCACTGTGTGCCCAGCTGGCTGAGGGTTTAGGGATGTGATGGGGACACCAGGTTAGAGGTACCTGGGTGGCAGGGTGGGACAGCAAGCAACAAGTTTGGATGGAGACAGTCTTGTTGTGCCTTTGTCAGGGGACCCTCCATGGGGCTGGCCCGTGGGAGCACCTGCGAGCTGGCCCGGGTCTCTGCAGATGCTGAAAGGGATATGGGCAAACAACTCCTTGTGCCTTGCAGGCCCCTCTGGTCCACTGCACCCCCAGGAGCTCAGGGGCTCTGGAAGGACAGGTGGGCAGGTCGGCAGCACAGAAAGAGGGGGCTGGGAGAGAAGGGGGACACTCCTCTCGATTCTGACTTCTCCCTTCAGCTCCCCATACTAAAGACACCACATTTTCGTGTAACCAGTAGCCAGAGGGGGATTGGAGCTGCTAATTTCATTTCGTTAGATCCCAGCAGCCTTCAATTACAGCAGGCAGGAGGGAGGAAGCCGAGCTGATGTGTTTTTAAAGCCGCAGTTTTGCGCTGTTTTTAATTTAATGCTGTCGGTAAAAGATGCTGCCTTGAAGTCGCTAACGTTCTCGCGAACTATTTTGGCTGATTTATACACTCCTCCGACTTTAAATAACGAGGGAGGAAGGAGAGCGGGTCCCCCCTGGAGCTGCAAACCTGCAGCTGGAAGAAGATGCTGCTGAGATTCAGACCCAGGGGTGCCTTCCTTTGAATTGTGTTTCCTGGTGGGGGGGCAGCTCCGTTTCCCACCTCCCCCACCCCTAGTCACGGCACATTTATAAACTGAGTGAAAACTCGGGACACCTTTCTCCTCCCCAAGACACATCCTACGGTCCCAGCCCAAAGAACCGTTGCGATTCATGTATTTGGAGTCTTTGTCTCCAGCGAGGCAATTTATCTGCACAAACTCTGAGGCTCACATCTATGCCGAGAAGTGGCTTGACTTTCCCTGTGTCCCTGAGGAATTCAATGAAGCTCTGAGAGGCTGGGGATTGGCTCAAGGTCACCCAGCTGGGAAGTGATAGAAATAGCGTTCAAGTTCAAGTGTTCCAGCAGGACCCTTCTGGCTGGACTCAGTGTCATACCTGCAGGGCTACAAGAAATGAACGAGCAAATAAACTCAACTTGTCTGATTCCAGACTGGATGTCCCTCCTCCTTACCTCCCATCATCCAGGGGGCTCCGAAGGGACCAAGCTGACCGGAAATGCCAGGACCAAAGACAGAACATGAAATGCTCACTTCCGGACCACAGCATCCAATGGGTATCTGATTAGCAGCAGAACCAAGGGTCCTGGTTCTGCAACTTGTCCCAGGGTCCCCAGGCAGGGATTCATCGGTCAGGAAAACAGAGTTTGGTGTCTGACGAGGATCTGAAAGATGCTTCCATTTATCTCGATTCACTGCTCATCTCCATCAGGAAAAATGTCTCCTGTCTGCTGGTGCCCCTGTTTCTTCTCCATCCCTTCAAAATAAAATTAGACGCAGCCAGCGAGAGCATGGCTCTGCAGCCCGGGAGTGAGAGTGTCTGCTGGGAGCAGCAGTGGGTGGGCAGGGGCTGGGCAGGAGCCCAGTTCAAAGGACGGGGGAGGCTGGTCTCTCCATCACCAGGAGGTCAGGGCAACTGCATTAGAGATTCAGCTCAGCTGGGCGGCTTTGAGCCCGGCTGGGCCAAGATATTCAGGAAAACAGCCCAAATCATGAGCAGAGAAATAGAGGCCCCGGGAAGCCTCATGACTTTCCCATCAAAGGAGCAGCGATCTGCAGGTTTCCATGGCAGGCGTAGCTTCTGGGCTCCTGGAGCTGGAAGGAGCATGGGCTTCAGAGGCAGAGGTCCTGGGTTCAAATCCCAACTCTGCCACTCAGTAGCCATGTAGCCTCAGGTAAGTTATTGAACTTTCTTCAAACTCTGTTTGCCTGATGTAAAGTGGACCTGTCATTCTCCAGCTGACCAGGAGAGCTTAACTAAGAGACCAGAAGCGTCCATTTGAGGACACGGCACGAAATGAAAGTGGCAGCCCCTTGTTCAAAAAGTATTAAGAATTTCAAGGTGACAACACGGGAGCACTCAACCAGGGGTGGGTCCCTTCTCAGCGCACGGAGACTGCGCAGAGCATCTATCCATGAAGCTGGCCCTGGAAAGGGATGTTTTATCTAGATGGGGATAGCGTTACAGGAAATCACAGGGGCTGGGACTGTCCTGGAGCTGCGACGGGTGTGAGTGGCCTGGAGAAAGCCAGCACTGTCACCCCGCTGGGGGAGAAGACCTGAGAACTGGGACAGAGCCTTGGATGGAGGACCCACCTGTGACCTGGGAGGGGGAGGAGGGAAATCCCTCCACCCTCTCTTTCCCCCTTACAGCCCCTGCCCTCGGCGGCACCCGACTGGCAGCCTGGGTCAAGTGAGTCGATGTGGTCCGTGTAGATGTGTCTCCTGGGCTCGGAGATGAAGAAGGACGGAGCATCTCTCAGTGTTGTGAGGAGGGGTGGATGCTAGGACCCACGCAGCACAGAGGAGGCCTTTGGAAGGGTTATTCTGCTTCCACGCGAGGCGTGGATTCCTCTGCCCAGTCCACACCCTGGGACTCTTGTTCTGGGTGCTCTTACTTCCTCTCTCGACGGTAGGTTCCCCGTGGAACCTGCCAGCCTGGCGCACAGCAGGAGCTCAGAATCACCAGTTGTTGAATGAACCTGGCTGCAAGCGGGAGTCACTCATTTACAGCAAATCCGGGTGCTGTCCCTGAAATTTGCCTTCACTGGTGAGCCAGGGTAGGGGCAGGAGGGAGACCCTGAGCAGGCTGGTCCCCCCCAAGGCTCTGGGCCCACCAGGCCTGTCCAGGCAGAGGCTGCAGCCCTCAGGACCCAGTGCCCAGACACAGGAGTTGAAAGAGACTGAGGTCAAAGCAGAGGATATAAAGGCCCAGAGCTGAAGAGGCTCTGCATGGAAATCGGGGGACCCAGGCTCCAGGACCCAGGCAGCAGCCAACACTCAGAGGCCTTCGCTGTCTTCCCCCTGCGGCCACCCTCAGGGAAAGCCCCCACGAGGGGGAGCAGACGCTCTCAGTTCTAGGCGAACCTGCGTTCACACCCACCAACCCATTAGCAAAATGTCAGCCTGCCTGGGAAAAGCATCCTTGTGCACTCCCCACAGAGCCAGCTGCAGGCTGAGTGCTATGCAGAGGCAGCCGGCATCACCCGGGACCACGCTCCCCTTCCAAGAATGAAAGAGACCTTGCCTAGGTCAGAGATGAGAAGCCCCCATCAGAGCCCACCCCACCTGGCGTGGCTCAGCAATGCCCCAAAACCAGGGCCACCTTTGGAAGGCCCTTTGTCTCCTCTGCCAGTGGGTCAAGGTCATGCTCTAGCGTCTCAGCTCCCATGGGATGCCAGCGCGCACTGCGGAGTCCTGCCTCAGGCCGTTTCCTGGGCTGGGGAAGGCTTTACCTCTCCATCCACCCAAATTCTGCATCTTGAGGTCTGCTTTGTTTCCCCAAGAAGCAGGCCCCGAGAGGATTTGCGAAGTACAAGGGACCCCAGCAGGGGAACGGAGAAGTGATCCCGGGAAGGGAAGGCGGCAGGAAAGGGCTGTTACTAACCAGCTACCGAAGAACGCAGCTGGGCTTCATCTCCCAGGAAAACCCTAAGAAATAACGCAAAACACAGTATTTGGAATGACCCACCCCAGGCCCCCTGCAAGGGGTGAGCTGATTCACCTTGATTGTTGAAATGGCCTCCTAAGTGGTCTCCCTGATTCCATCTTTGGTCCCCCTGTAGTCACAGTGATCCTGTTAAAATGCGTTATTCCTCTGCTCGAAACCCCCCACGAGTGTAAGGATCCTTACAGGGACCATAGGGTGCGGCATCACCCGACCCACTACCACCACCCTGATTCCATGTCCTGCTACGTACTCCACCCAGCCACACTGGATATTCCTTACTCCTGCCCCAGGGCCTTTGCCCTTGCTGTTCCCTCTGCCTAGAAAGCTTTTTCTCCAGGCTGGCTCTCTCCTGTCTTTTAAGACTTTATGCAATGCCACCTGTTCGGTGAGGCCTTCCCCCGCTACCCTATGTATAAAATCGTACCTTCCAATGTCTTCTCTGTTTTGCTCCACCACCATGCCATATATTTGATTTTATTTTTCTTGCTTATCTGTCTCCCTCATCAGAACATAAGCTCCATGAGGGTGAGAATTCTTGTTCCTTTTCTCCAGTGCTCTATTCTTAGCATCTAGAATTGTGTCTGACCCGTGACGGGTGCTGAAAAATGTTTGTTGAATGACTAGATGGAGGGAAGAGGAAGGACGGTGTTTCAGTTATCTACTGCTTTGAAACAAACCACCCTAAACTCAGAGGCTTGAAATAACAGCAATCATTCATTCGGCAATTTGGGCAGGGCTTGGGAAAACAGCTCCTCTCTGCTCCACGTGTCAGCAGCTGGGTGGCTCAAAGGTGGGGCTGACTCCGCAGCTGGAGGCTGGAGTCGTCTGAAATCTCACATGTTTATAGTACCGACTGTCATCTGCAACCTAGGCTGGGACCGTCAGCCACAACATCACACTGGCCTCTCTGTGTAGCTCTTCACATTCTTATGACATAGCAGCTGAGATCTAAGAAGAACTATCCCAGAACGCAGGATCTGGAGTTGCCCATTTCTTTATTTTTTTTTCTTTTTTTTAATTTAATTTTTATTCTATATTGGAGTATAGTTGATTTACAATGTTGTGTTCATTTCCGGTGTACAGCAAAGTGATTCAGTTATACACATACATATATCTATTCTTTTTCAGATTCTTTTCCCATATAGGTTATCACAGAGTACTGAGTAAGAGTTCCCTGTGCTATACGGTAGGTCCTTGTTGACTATCGATTTTACATATAGTAGTGTGTCTACGTTAATCCCAGACTCCTAATTTATCCCCCCATATCTTTCCCCTTTGGTAACCAGACTTTGAAACTTTGTTTTCAAAGTCTGTGAGTCTGTTTTGTAAATAAGTTGATTTGTATCATTTTTTTAGATTCCACATATAAGTGATATCATATGATATCTGTCTTTGTCTGACTTACTTCACTTACTATGATAATCTCTAGGTCCATCCATGTTGCTACAAATGGCATTATTTCCTTCTTTTTTACGGCTGAGTAATATTCCGTTGTATATATGTACCACACTTCCTTTATCCACGCCTCTATTTATGGACATCCATGTTGCTTCCCTGTCTTGGCTATTGTAAATAGTGCTGCAATGAACATTGGGGTGCATGTATCTTTTTGAATTATGGTTTTCTCCAGATATATGCCAGGAGTGGGATTGCTGACTCATATGGTAGTTCTATTTTTAGTTTTTCAAGGAACCTCCATACTCTTTTCCATAGTGGCTGCACCAATTTACATTCCCGCCAACAGCATAGGAGGGGTCCCTTTCCTCCACACCTTCCCAATATCTACTGTTTGTGGACGTTTTGCTCATGGCCATTCTGACAGGTGTGAGGTGATTTGGAGCTGCCCCTTTCTTGAGACCTAGGTCCAAACACTGGTGCAGCATCATTCTACCACATTCTATTGGTCAAGTAGACACAGTACCCAGGTGCAAGGAGAGGAGACATAGACTCCTACCTTTCGATGGTAGAAGCAGCAAAGATTTCAGGGCCATGTTTTAAGAAAGAAGAAGGAAAGTAACCTGAACTGGGCACCTATCTCACGCCAGCCTCAGTGGAGGACGTTTCCATTCATCCACGAGTGGGAAAGAGCATGCTACCATATTGCATTGCATATATCTGCATTGCATACTGCATTGCAGAAAAGTGACCCATGTCTGGTATGGGTCTGCTCCAGAACACGGAACTCTCCAGAGGAGAGAGAGGAAGACATTCCTGGTAGAGGGGAAAGTCTGACAAAGCTCGAGGCCAGGAAAAATTGTGGGAAATAGGGACTCCTTCTGCAGAGGCTTCTCCATTCAACACTTGGTCCCTTCGCTCTGCCCTGAGCTCCGGGTTCCTCCAGAGCTGGTTCGGGATTCTGCAGAGAATCCATGCCGCCCTGAGGGGGACGTTTCTGCTGTTAGGTCGTGAGCCCATTGCAGGCAGGGCACATGAGCTGAGCTACTCCTGAATCCCTGTGGATTCTGGCCAAGGACTGGACGCCTGTCACGGGCAGCATAAACGTGGTGATCCATGGACGTGCTGGCCTCGATGTTCTAGCTTTCCCGTTCTAAGACTCGAGGAATCTAAAGAACTATTTCCCCAGAGAAAGGGATTCAGTCTCAGGCCAGGGTGTTTTTTTTAGTTGAATTTTTTTTTTTTTTTTTTTTTTGCAGTACGCGGACCTCTCACTGTTGTGGGCTGTCCCGCAACAGTGAGAGGCGCGTACCGCGTATCCGCGTACCTCGCCCACAAGACAGAGGACCAGGTCAGCTGTCTGCGTGGAACAACCTGAAAACCCAGTAGAACAGGGCTGCCTGGGTGACTTGTTGTTTATTAATAATATAAATATGTAAACGTTACGAGGGCCATATTGATCCCAACGTGCGAACCATCCATGATGAGGGTGAGGAACGGGGTGTTGTAAATATCAAACACTAAGTCTGCAGCCCGAGACTTATCAATACAGGTGGACCACGACTGGGACAGGCCCTGAGGCAGTTTTACTAATGAGAGCAATTCCCAGGGCTCCACTCAGTGTGTGGGGATTAGGAGGGGAAGGGAGATGTACATGCACAGGGACCCTAGAGTGAAATCCTCCCCTTCCCTGCTTCTCTGTGGGCAGGAAGAACAGCCGTCAGAGCTCCTGAAATCTCTCACTCAGGGTCTACCAGCCTGGAAAAGGGCCTGTCCAAGTGTGAGGAGGGGTCCCATCTCCTCTTACCCTGAGACAACAAGAGCTCCCAAGACAACAAGAGCTCAGAGGTTAAGCACATGGGCTTGGAATCAGGCTTACCTGGAGTCAAATCCTGCCCCCGTTGTTTACTAGCTTTGCAAACTTCTTAAGTCTAACTGCTCTAAGCATCAGTTTACTCATCTGTAAAATGGGAATGTTGATACCAATGTGCAAAGCTGTTGTGGGGACTAAACGGGACAATGTCTACAAAGTAGTTATGAAGTAGACCTCCATGATGGTTGTTGTCACGGAGACAGAGCAGCCAGGGGCTCTCAGCCCCATCAGACCTGTCCCAACATTAAGGACATAATACAGAATAGCTCCAGTCCCAGGCATTCCATCACCACCCCCAGAAGGCTGCCCAGCGACGTGGCGTCTAGTGTTGCGGATGGAGCAGCCTGGCCCCAGCCTTAGCCCTCCCTCCCCAGCTCCCTTCTCCTGGCTGATTCTACTTGAATGCCCACACGTGTCAAGGACGCACTGGGCAGGGGGCTGGGGAAGTGGGCAATGCTGAGGTGGTCCCTGCCTTCGGGGATTTCAAGCTAGAGATGGGGAGACTGATGAGCACCTGACAAGTGCCTAAGCCCTGGGGGCTTGAAGGAAAATGAGGTCACGCCCAGCTGAGGGGGAGCCATGAGGGGTTCCCTGGAGGTGAGCTGAGAATGGGCACCAGGAAGGGAGAGAGGATGCGAGCTCTCCAGCCTAGGCCCACGCCGAGCGGGAGCTGGCAGGGAGGTTCCGCTCCCTGGTGACCCCGTAGGAAGCCAGGCCCGTGGCTGTGAGGGAGCTCATCTCCCCACCCCGCATCCACCAAAGGGAGCCAAGAGTGACCCCACCAGGAGACGCCCAGCCTGAGCCCCGAGTCCACCTCTGTCCACGCAGCACTTACTGCACGTATGAAAGTCCTGGGGCAGTGGGGGGCGACCTGGCCCTGCTCAGCTCAGGGAGCCTGTCCCCAAATCCAGCCCCCCCGGGGACACTCAGCACAGGCAGAAAACGTTCAGCTCTCAGGGCCGGGATTAGGGCGCAGGCCAGTGAGGTGAGTTATGCCAGTGAAGGTCAGATCCTGTCTTCATTGAAATTTTGGTATTTTTTTCTTCAGGATTTTGTGCGTGTGTGTTCATTTGGCTTTTTAAAAACAACATTGCATTAAAATATTATTCCTTTTGGTTACAGAGTTTTGGGCACACCCTTACAGCAGGTGTTGCTTCACCTGCCTCACCCTAATGCCCGCCCTGCTCGTGACTGCATTCTCCTGGATTATTTTCCCTCCTCACCACCAGCATCCATCCCATTTCCAATTGGTTCCAACCCAGCTCAGGTGTCTTCCCAGTTTTCTGTCTTTGATTTCATTTTCTAGAGCCTGATTCCATCTCTCCTCCCACCCCCAGCCCCCGTGGTCTTCCCAGGACCCGTGGGGATCATGAACTGCCTCTGTATACGGTGGTGTAAGAATTGGGGGATGGGCACATCCCACCATCTGGGCATCACTGTGAGAGAGCGCCCACCGTCAGCCCTAGGCTGTGTGCTTCCACAGCGTTACCTGACTTCTCCTTACCAGCTCCTGGGAGCTGGGCATCATCTGTCTCATCTGACAGGTGGGGAACCCGAGGCCCAGAGAGGTATGAGATTTACCCCAGGTCACACAGCTGGTCGGTCTGGGATGGGTCTGGGATGTGATCGCAGCTCAATGACGCAAGCAATGTGCTCTTTTCACCCGAACCCAACGTTTCCCAAAGCGTCATCCCTGGAACCCACATTCCATGGGCCGTGAATCCATGAGCCTTGAGAGAATGGGCTTCGAGGTCATCAAAGCTTACCCTGCTGGGGTGCAAGGAGACCAGGTATATCAGCATGTTCAAGGTTCGGGGAAGTCCTGCAGTTGAAAAAAAAAAAAAAAAAACTATTGGATTTTGTTTAGCTCAGAGTTTTCCAAACTTACTGGCCACAAAACGCTGTTTTTATTTTTTTCCACAGAGCATCTCCCTGGTCCAACATTCCACTTTCTACCCTTCAGGAAACGCTGATGAGTGTTTCGCTTGAGAGTTTCTGAGCCAGGTGGGAGTAAGTGCTGCCAGGAGGGATACCCGAGCCTTCTTCTCCATCCTTCACTCCCACTTCCAACCTCATCTACCTACTGGTAGAGGAAGAAGAGAAGCCAAGAGTGCGCTTTCCTGTTTTCCGCTAAATGTTTCTATATTGTCTGAAAGAATCACACTGGGCATGAATTACTTTGCTGAGAAGGTAGCGAGGGAGGGAAGAAATGTTTCCAGCTCCTACTTGCCACCGTCCTCGGGTAAAGCAAACTGCCAACCCCAGGAAGAAGAGGAGATTCTGCAGACGTTCGCCCGCCCTTGTGCCTCTTCCATCTTCCCCACTCGCTCTTCCCCTCCCTCCACCCCAGGGTCCCAACCCCCAGCCCACCCAGGAGGCACACACGAAGCCACCTCCCAGTCCAAGGTCGTATCTCTGCCCAGTGCCTTAGCCACGAGGGCTTTCACACGCAGCAATCTCTTGATTCAACTCCCCTATCTCCCCAGAAAGAGAAGAGGCGGGGCAAGGTCCTGTGAGCACTGCACTCCCCCACCCAGGCCCGGGTACCATTAGTATTCAGCATCCTCTGGGTAATGGGTCCTCTTCATGCCCCTTTGATTTTATTATTATGCCAACACACTTGCTTAATTCCCCACTGTCTTTCTTCTGCACTGCTGATTTACACTGTTAGTGTTTTAATTATACAATTCAGCACTCCTTAAAACATGAAAAACTGCTCAACTTTTCAAACAATTAAAAGGCAACAGAGTAGATCAGCAGATCCAAGACAAGATGAGTAAATCAAGCAATTAAAAAACTCATCTGGCAAAAATGCAGAAATCCACCTAAAATGAGTGAGGTTTCCTGGGCCCTCCTGACAGGAACCTCAAAGAACGGCACCCTCTCTGTCTCACTTTCCTCCTCTGGGCTCCCGACGCCCTCATGCTCGCTCATCACTCTCCTCTTGGGCTCCCTCTGTTGAATGAGCTGCTTCTGGGACTTCAGCCCGTCCGAGGGGCCCGCACTGAACAAAGCTTAGTAGAAAGAGCCCAGGAGGAGGGCAACCAAAGATATGAGCTCAGCCTGGCTACTGAGCAGCTCGTAAACCTGGCCATGTCATCCCCTCTCGGCCTGTTTTCCCATCTGCATCACTGAGCTGGTGTTTTGTTTTTGCTTTTATTTTGGTAAAATACACGCAGCATAAAATTTACCACCTTGACCAGTTTTTACACATGCAGTTCAGCGGTATTAAGCGTATTCAAAGTGTCCTGCAACAGTCACCACCATCCACCTCCAGAACTCTTACCTTGCAAAACTGAAACTCTAGCCCATTAAATAGCAACTCCCCTTTCCCCACATCCTGCATCACTGGTTTTTAAACTGGCCTCTGAGGAGACCCAGGGCTTCATCAGGACTCCTCCAGGCTGCCTGGAAAGGAGCAGGTCGGGGGAAGGGCGAGTAAACAGGAAGCTCTCTCCTGATCTAATTAAGCTACTGGCAGTCTGGATTAGGTTTCATTTGAGTGGAAGACTCTACAGATTTTTTTTTAATATGTAAATTTATTTATTTATTTATGGCTGCATTGGGTCTTCATTGCTGCACGCAGGCTTTCTCTAGTTGTGGTGAGCAGGGGCTACTCTTCGTTGTGGTGCACAGGCTTCTCATTGCGGTGGATTCTCTTGTTGCGGAGCACAGGCTCTTAGGCGCGCAGGCTTCAGGAGTTGTGGCGCACGGGCTTAGTTGCTCCGTGGCATGTGAGATCTTCCTGGACCAGGGCTCGAACCCGTGTCCCCTGCATTGGCAGGCAGATTCTTTTTTTTTTTTTTTGAATTTTTGAATTTTATTTTATTTATTTTTTATACAGCAGGTTCTTATTAGTTATCTATTTTACACATATTAGTGTGTATATGTCAATCCCAATCTCCCAATTCATCCCACCACCCCCACCACCCCCACCACTTCTCCCCTTGGTGTCCATACATTTGTTCTCTACATCTGTGTCTGAATGTCTGCCCTGCAAACCGGTTCATCTGTACATTTTTCTAGGTTCCACACATATGCGTTAATATACGATATTTGTTTCTCTCTTTCTGACTTACTTCACTCTGTATGACAGTCTCTAGATCCATCCACGTCTCAACAAATGGCCCAACTTCGTTCTTTCTTATGGCTGAGTAATATTCCATTGTATGTATGTACCACATCTTCTTCATTCATTCGACTGTCGTTGGGCATTTAGGTTGCTTCCATGACCTGGCTATTGTAAATAGTGCTGCAATGAACATTGGGGTGCATGTGTCCTTTTGAATTATGGTTTTCTCTGGGTATATGCCTAGTAGTGGGATTGCTGGATCATATGGTAATTCTATTTTTAGTTTTTAAGGAAACCCCATACTGTTCTCCATAGTGGCTGTATCAATTTACATTTCCACCAACAGTGCAAGAGGGTTCTCTTTTCTCCACACCCTCTCCAGCATTTCTTGTTTGTAGATTTCCTGATGATGCCCATTCTAATCAGTATGAGGCGATACCTCATTGTAGTTTTGATTTGCATTTGTCTAATAATTAGTGATGTTGAGCAGCTTTTCATGTGCTTCTTGGCCATCTTTGTGCCTTCTTTGGAGAAATGTCTATTTAGGTCTTCTGCCCATTTTTTGATTGGGTTGTTTGTTTTTTTTAATATTGAGCTGCAGGAGCTGTTTAAATATTTTGGAGATTAATCCTTTGCCTGTTGCTTCGTTTGCAAATATTTTCTCCCATTCTGAGGGTTATCTTTTTGTCTTGTTTATGGTTTCCTTTGCTGTGCATGAGCTTTGAAGTTTCATTAGGTCCCATTTGTTTATTTTTGTTTTTATTTCCATTACTCTAGGAGGTGGATCAAAAAAGATCTTGCTGTGATTTATGTCAGAGACTGGTCTCCTATGTTTTCCTCTAAGAGTTTTATAATGTCCAGTCTTAACATTTACGTCTCTAATCCATTTTGAGTTTATTTTTGTGTATGGTGTTAGGGAGTGTTCTAATTTCATTGTTTTACATGTACCTGTCCAGTTTTCCCAGCACCACTTATTGAAGAGACTGTCTTTTCTCCATTGTATATCCTTGCCTCCTTTGTCATAGATTAGTTGACCATAGGTGCGTGGGTTTATCTCTGGACTTTCTATCTTGTTCCATTGATCTATGTTTCTGTTTTTGTGCCAGTACCATATTGTCTTGATTACTGTAGCTTTGTAGTATAGTCTGAAGTCAGGGAGTCTGATTCCTCCAGCTCCATTTTTTTCCCTCAAGACTGCTTCGGCTATTCGGGGTCTTTTGTGTCTCCATACAAATTTTAAGATTTTTTGTTCTAGTTCCGTAAAAAATGCTGTTGGTAATTTGATAGGGATTGCACTGAATCTGTAGATTGCTTTGGGTAGTATAGTCATTTTCACAATGTTGATTCTTCCAATCTAAGAACACGGTCTATCTCTCCATCTGTTGGTATCATCTTTAATTTCTTTCATCAGTGTCTTATAGTTTTCTGCATACAGGTCTTTTGTCTCCCTAGGTAGGTTTATTCCTAGGCATTTTATTCTTTTTCTTGCAATAGTAAATGGGAGTGTTTCCTTAATTTCTCTTTCAGGATTTTCATCATTAGTGTAGAGGAATGCAAGAGATCTCTGTGTATTAATTTTGTATCCTGCAACTTTAGCAAATTCATTGATTAGCTCTAGTAGTTTTCTGGTGGCATCTTTAGGATTCTCTGTGTATAGTATCATGTCATCTGCAAAGAGTGACAGTTTTACTTCTTCTTTTCCAATTTGGATTCCTTTTATTTCTTTTTCTTCTCTGATTGCCGTGGCTAGGACTTCCAAAACAATGTTGAATAATAGTGGTGAGAGTGGACATCCTTGTCTTGTTCCTGATATTAGAGGAAATGCTTTCCGTTTTTCACCATTGAGAATGATGTTTGCTGTGAGTTTGTCATATATAGCCTTTATTATGTTGAGGTAGGTTCCCTCTATGCCCACTTTCTGGAGAGTTTTTATCATAAGTGGGTGTTGAATTTTGTCAAAAGCTTTTTCTGCATCTATTGAGATGATCATATGGTTTTTATTCTTCAATTTGTTAATATGGTGTATCACATTGATTGATTTTCATATATTGAAGAATCCTTGCATCCCTGGGATAAATCCCATTTGATCATGGTGTATGATCCTTTTAATGTGCTGTTGGATTCTGTTTGCTAGTATTTTGATGAGGATTTTTGCATCTATATTCATCAGTGATATTGGTCTGTAATTTTCTTTTTTTTGTAGTATCTTTGTCTGGTTTTGGTATCAGGGTGATGGTGGCCTCATAGAATGAGTTTGGGAGTGTTCATTCCTCTGCAATTTTTGGGAAGAGTTTGAGAAGGATGGCTGTTAGCTCTTCTCTAAATGTTTGATAGAATTCACCTGTGAAGCCATCTGGTCCTGGACTTTTGTTTGTTGGAAATTTTTAATCACAGTTTCAATTTCATCACTTGTGATTGGTCTGTTCATATTTTCTATTTCTTCCTGGTTCAGTCTTGGAAGGCTATACCTTTCTAAGAATTTGTCCATTTCTTCCAGGTTGTCCATTTTATTGGCATAGAGTTGCTTGTAGTAGTCTCTTAGGATGCTTTGTATTTCTGCGGTGTCCATTGTAACTTCTCCTTTTTCACTTCTAATTTTATTGATTTGAGTCCTCTCCCTATTTTTCTTGATGAGTCTGGCTAATGATTTATCAATTTTGTTTATCTTCTCAAAGAACCAGCTTTTAGGTTTATTGATCTTTGCTATTGTTTTCTTTGTTTCTATTTCATTTATTTCTGCTCTGATCTTTATGATTTCTTTCTTTCTGCTAACTTTGAGTTTTGTTTGTTCTTCTTTCTCTAGTTCCTTTAGGTGTAAGGTTAGATTGTTTATTTGGGATTTTTTTTGTTTCTTGAAGTAGGCTTGTATAGCTATAAACTTCCCTCTTAGAACTGCTTTTGCTGCATACCATAGGTTTTGGATCATCGTGTTTTCATTGTCATTTGTCTCTAGGTATTTTTTGATTTCCTCCTTGATTTCTTCAGTGATCTCTTGGTTATTTAGTAGTGTATTGTTTAACCTCAATGTGTTTGTGTTTTTTACATTTTTTTCCCTGTAATTCATTTCTAATCTCATAGCGTTGTGGTCAGAAGAGATGCTTGATATGATTTCAATTTTCTTAAATTTACTGAGGCTTGATTTGTGACCCAAGATGTGATCTATCCTGGAGAATGTTCCCTGTGCACTTGAGAAGAAAGTGTAATCTGCTGTTTTTGGATGGAATGTCCTATAAACATCAATGAAATCTATCTGGTCTATTGTGTCATTTAAAGCTTCTGTTTCCTTATTTATTTTCATTTTGGATGATCTTCCATTGGTGTAAGTGAGGTGTTAAAGTCCCCTACTATTATTGTGTTACTGTCGATTTCCTCTTTTATAGCTCTTAGCAGTTGCCTTATGTATTGAGGTGCTCCTATTTTGGGTACATATATATTTATAAATGTTATATCTTCTTCTTGGATTGATCCCTTGATCATTATGTAGTGTCCTTCCTTGTCTCTTGTAACATTCTTCATTTTAAATTCTATTTTACCTGATATGAGTATTGCTACTTCAGCTTTCTTTTGATTTCCATTTGCATGGAATATCTTTTTCCACCCCTCACTTTCAGGCTGTACGTGTCCCTAGGTTTGAGGCGGGTCTCTTGTAGACAGCATATATATGGGTCTTGTTTTTGTATCCATTCAGCAAACCAGTGTCTTTTGGTTGGAGCATTTAATCCATTCACGTTTAAGGCAATTATCAATATGTATGTTCCTATTACCGTTTTCTTAATTGTTATGGGTTTGTTTTTGTAGGTCCTTTTCTTCTCTTGTGTTTCCCACTTAGAGAAGTTCCTTTAGCATTTGTTGTAGAGCTGGTTTGGTGGTGCTGAATTCTCTTAGCTTTTGCTTATCTGTAAAGCTTTTGATTTCTCCATCGAATCTGAATGAGATCCTTGCCGGGTAGAGTAATCTTGATTGTAGGTTCTTCCCTTTCATCACTTTAAGTATATCATGCCACTCCCTTCTGGTTTGTAGAGTTTCTGCTGAGAAATCAGCTGTTAACCTTATGAGATTTCCCTTGTATGTTCTTTGTCGTTTTTCCCTTGCTGCTTTCAATAAGTTTTCTTTGTCTTTAATTTTTGTCAATTTGCTTACTATGTGTCTGGGCATGTTTCTCCCTGGGTTTATCCTGCCTGGGACTCTCTGCACTTCCTGGACTTGGGTGGCTATTTCCTTTCCCACGTTAGGGAAGTTTTTGACTATAATCTCTTCATATATTTTCTTGGGTCCTTTCTTTCTCTCTTCTCCTTCTGGGACCCCTATAATGTGAATGTTGTTGCGTTTAATGTCCCAGAGGTCTCTTAGGCTGTCTTCATTTCTTTTCATTCTTTTTTCTTTATTCTGTTCCGCAGCAGTGAATTCCACCATTCTGTCTTCCAGGTCACTTATCTGTTCTTCTGCCTCAGTTATTCTGCTATTGATTCCTTCTAGTGTAGTTTTCATTTCAGTTATTGTATTGCTCATCTCTGTTTGTTTAT
This sequence comes from Aethalodelphis obliquidens, assembly GCF_003676395.1. NCBI lineage: Eukaryota > Metazoa > Chordata > Mammalia > Artiodactyla > Delphinidae > Aethalodelphis > Aethalodelphis obliquidens. The sequence goes on from NW_020837988.1 coordinate 6,154,244, forward strand.
TCTTTAATTCTTCTAGGTCTTTGTTAAACATTTCTTGCATCTTCTAGATCTTTGCCTCCATTCTTTTTCCGAGGTCCTGGATCATCTTCACTATCATTATTCTGAATCCTTTTTCTGGAAGGTTGCCTACCTCCACTTCATTTAGTTGTTTTTCTGGGGTTTCATCTTGTTCCTTCATCTGATACATAGCCCTCTGCCTTTTCATCTTGTCTATCTTTCTGTGAATGTGGTTTTTGTTCCACAGGCTACAGGATTGTAGTTCTTCTTGCTTCTCCAGGCAGATTCTTAATCACTACGCCACCAGGGAAGTCCTGCAGATTATTTTTTGAAGTCTGAAAACAGCTGGACATGATGATCTTAAAGACTTCTTGGATTGGAAGGAACCAGCCTAAGGGGTGTGAGTTTCTCTAAAGGAAAGCTCTGTCCACCAGCAGAAAGGAAAGGGGACCTGATTCTCTGGGTCCAGAGCAGGACAGACGAGCTCCCTGGAATGAGCTTGGATACCCCGTGAATCCAGCCACCACTCACGGTCTCTGCCTCTTCCCTTCCCCATGCACACTTGGCATCAGGACTCCAGGCTCCATGGGGCCCAGAGAACCAGCGCCTTTCTGCTGCAGGCGGGGTGGGTGGGGGTAAGGTGGGAGCGGGTGCAGGAGGTGCGCAGCCCACTCATCCATCACTCCAGGACCCAGGAGGGTGGAGGGGCCATGCGGCACCTGCTCGCTGGCCAGGCTGTCTGGGAGTAGGATATTGACCAGAGCAAGGAGGGTGGAGGAGGTGATGGGTACCCTGGGGCTGGCACTGAAAGAGATGGAGAGGCAGGGGAGGTGGTCTCGATCAGCAGCATCTGGTTCAAGGCAGAACCTCCCTGGGTGGACATGCTTCCCCCATCCTTCATCCGCCAGCTGACAGGATTATAAATGCCGAGTGACAGTGCCCAAAATCTCAACCATGGTGGTCTTGACAAGAAGAGGCAAGGCCAGTGATCTGAGCGTTTGGGTCTGTGAGGTCTGTGACCGGGGTTCAGGTCTACTACGGAAGAGCACACACAGCCCGGAGATGTGTCTGGATGCAGCCCTCCCCCAAATTCTCCTGTTTAGAGGGAGATATATGGGACGCCCTGCCTTTCCCTCCTTCAGGGAAAGAGAGGGTTTCTCCGCCATCTTCTTTTCAACCTGGGCCACTTCCCCTGAACAACACCCAGGGGACCAGCCAATCAGGCTCTGGAAATGGTGCCCTTCCAGACATGGCTATTTGTCAGTGGTGTGTCTCCCCTCTGGGTCTTGTCCAGGACAGCAGGATTCCCCAGCCACTGAGTCAAGCTTTGCTGTCTACAGCAGGAAGTAGCATGAGATGCAATCATATACAAAGGAGGGGGGGACAGGTGCACACAGGTCCAGCTTTTATGATCACCTCCAGCCCCTCTGGCTTCAACCCTGTCCAGGCACTGAGCCAGATCTCCATGGGGTCACCTTCCACGGGTCACAGCCCACTCCTGCGCCAGACTGCATCTCCCCTCACCAGCACTCAAGCCCCTGCCCTGCCCCTTCCTTGGGCCCCATCCACAAAATGTCCCACAAAATGTCTCCTCAAGGTTATTCTCCCTGAGCAATTTCTGTTCCAAACAGCTTCTACTGGTTGCTCTTTGTAATTCCAGAACCTCCATTAATCATTCTTAAGCTCTTTGAATGCAATGTTTTCTCTAAGAACCGAAATTTCTTCACAACTCTGCACCCTCCTGCCACCTCCAATTACCCACTCTCATCAGTCTTTAACATAAAGCATTAGCATATCTATAACTTCCCTCTACCTTGATTAATCTGACTTGGAATTTTCTCCCAGTCACCCCTAATTGGCTGTAGAGTGACTGCGATGGGGGGAGGGGTGGCACGGGGAGGGGCAGAATGGCATGCACCTCACCCAGTTTCAGACTTAAAATGTTAGAGCAGAAATAGAGTCCTGATGTTATTAAATCCAACTTTCTTTTTGCAGATGAGGAAACTGAGGCCTGAAGAGATGAAGTATCTCTCCTTCTACAACCTTCCCAGGCAGCATTTCCCCAAGTGTGTTTCCTACATACTAGTTGCCGGAAATTCTCTGCAAAAAATTAAAGGCATGGGCTTCCCTGGTGGCGCAGTGGTTGAGAGTCCGCCTGCCGATGCAGGGGACACGGGTTCGTGCCCCGCTCCGGGAAGATCCCACATGCCGCGGAGCGGCTGGGCCTGTGAGCCATGGCCGCTGAGCCTGTGCATCCGGAGCCTGTGCTCCATAACGGGAGAGGACACAACAGTGAGAGGCCCGCGTATAGCAAAAAAAAAAAAAAAAATTATCCCCAAACTAGGTAGCTTGAATACGCCCTCGGGTGGCCTCGGCCAGCAGCGGCTTGAAGTAGGATTTCGGTTTCCAGCTAGAGATGGAAGTCAGGTCACAGCAGTGAGAGCACTGAATCCTAGCCTCAAGACCAGTGGCCAGTGACAAGGCCCTGGTCCATCAGCTGTGTAGAAATAAATTTCCACAGAGAGATGGAAAGTAGTGAAGCAAGTAAAGTATTTATTAGGAGGAAAAGGGTACCTGTAGAGAGACACATGGGCAGCTCAGAGAGAGTCGCGCCCTCATGGTAGTTTGAATCACTTACATGGGGCATTTCTTCTGGGTTTCCTTTGGCCAATCATCTTGCTTTGCCTGGTTTTGGTTTATCTCAGGGTCCTCCTATGTGTGCGCACGCAATCTCTTAGCCAAGATGGCTTCTAGCGAAGAGGTCTATGGGTAGTTGACACCCATACTATAGGGTGGCACCCCCTCCCTTTTTGACCTCCAAGGAGCCTTTCTGCACATGTGTAGTTGGGAAAATCTCCTTGAATTCAAGAATGAGGAATATGTGGTCTTTTGTCTCTTATTTAAGCAGGGTTCAGCTCTTCTGCCTCCTGCTGTTGTGGAGTATCTGTCCACAGGGGACAAACTCCAGCTGTTCAGCTCGGGGCCCATCTATCTCCTGCCTCAAAACAACAAACATTTATTATCTCATGTAATAATAATGAGGGGCAGGAATCTGTGGATGGTTTAGCTAGATGATTCTGGCTCAGAGGGAACTATACTCAGTATTATGTAATAATCTATAAGGGAAAAGAATCCGGAAAAGAATATATATATAACTGAATTGCTGTGCTATTCACCTGAAACTTACACAATATTGTAAATCAACTATACCTCAAAATAAATTTTTTTTAAAGATTGAACAAAAATGAAACCAGAAGCTAATCTCAAAAAAAAAAAAAAGAAAAAGAAAAGAGATGTTGGCTAGGGCTGTAGTCATCCAACAGCTGGACTGGGGCTGGAAACTGCTTCCAAGATGATGCCCTCACATGGAGCTGGTTGTTGGCCGGCGACCTCAGTTCCTCATCATACGGGCCTCTCCACAGGACTGTATATCCTCATGACATGGCAATTGGCTTCTCCCAGACTGCGTCATCTAAGAGACAGAGAGAAAGAGAGAGGGAAGGAAGCTTCAGTGTCTTTTGCGACAAAGCTTGGGAAATCACACACCATCATTTCCACGATATCCTATGGGTTACACCCATAATCAGTGTGGGAGGGAGTATACAAGGATGTGAATACCAGGAGGTGGGGATCACCGGCTCCTCTTGAAGGCCAGCTACCACACCACCTATTAACTCTACACATCTTGAAAACCACTAACCCAGAAGCTACTCCTTGGGGATTAAAATAGACCTGAGAAAGGTGTGACTATCCCAGATTCTCAACCTGTTGTAACTAAGATGAGATGCCACAGATGGCTTTGCCTGGCCCCACTTTCTTTTTTTTTTTTTTGGCGGGGGGCGGGTACGCGGGCCTCTCACTGTTGTGGCCTCTCCCGCTGCAGAGCACAGGCTCCGGATGCGCAGGCTCAGCGGCCATGGCTCACGGGCCCAGCCGCTCCACGGCACGTGGGATCTTCCCGGACCGGGGCACGAACCCGTGTCCCCTGCATTGGCAGGCGGACTCTCAACCACTGCGCCACCAGGGAAGGCCCCCTGGCCCCACTTTCTAAGGACCAGAGCCCAGCCCTGTGCTTCAGCCTTCAGTGTCGTCTGGCTCCACCCTTCAAGGAGACTCTCTTCTTTCTCCCTGCTGGTCCAGGCAGACACCAGGGCCGGGAGCCTAAAGTGAGCCAGTGACCTCCAGCCTCCAAGGCAAGGCCCAAGGCCAACATTCTCTCTACCCAAGGTGGGCTCCCAGCCTCGGCTAAGGCAAGACTGACTCCTGTTTTCCACGTGGAGAGCCTCTCACTAAGTGCCTGGTTCCAGTGTGAAGGCAACTCCAATTATTTTTCTCTAAGAAGAATAAAAATTGTGAACACTTATTAAGTGCTTATGATTTGCTAGGCACTGGTTTACATATGCCAACTGGTTTATATATGCTGTATTATTTAATTCTCAATGACCTCAAGAGGTAGTTTCTACATCCCCACTGGATAGATAAGAAAATTGAGGCTCTGACCCGTCAAGAAATATGGCCAATGACAGAGCTGACATCGGCATAGCTGAGGATGAGCTGGGACTGTCTGGTTCCAGAGCCCAAGCTGCTGACTATCAAAGCTATATTACCGGGACTTCCCCGGTGGTGCAGTGGTTAAGAATCCGCCTGCCAATGCAGGGGACACAGGTTTGAGCCCTGGTCCGGGAAGATCCCACACGCCACAGAGCAACTAAGCCCGTGTGCCACAACTACTGAGCGTGCGCTCTAGAGCCCGCGAACTACAACTACTGAGCCCGCAAACCACAACCATTGAGTCCATGTGCCATAACTACTGAAGCCCATGTGCCTAGAGCCTGTGGTCCGCAACAAGAGAAGCCACCGCAATGAGAAGCCCGTGCACCACAAAGAAGTGTAGCCTCCACCTGCCACAACTAGCCCACATGCAGCAATGTAGACCCAATGCAGCCAAAAATAAATAAATTTCTTTAAAGAAAAAGACAAACTCATATCCTGAAAGACTAATTGTTTAAAGTAAAAATGTTAGCATTGTAAGTTGGTATATATGTATAAATGTAGTTGTAATATATGTAATAACAGTAGGACAAAGGAGTAAATATAATTTTCATGTTGTAAGATTTTTTTACATTTCATGTTAAGTGTTATAATATTCACTCTAAATATACTATGATAATTTAAGGATGCGCAGCACGATCACCTCCGTGCCTGACATGGCGGGTAAAGAGATGGAGCCTTTTCCAAAGTGTGTTGACCTGCCAGGTGGGAGCCAGGATGTAAACCCAGTTTTTCTCTCCTCCCTCCCTCCAGACGCTGCCAGTGCCCCCCTTTGACAGACTCACCAGCACTCAGAGGACAAAGGAGCCCTTTGCTGCAGGCCAGTCCCCTGGACAAGGGTGGAAAAAGAATGTGGGGGAGCAAACGATATCCAGCATAAACACTGTTCCTGGCTTCTGACTTAAACAGACACTCCGTCACATTCTCGCCCCCCACCTTTTTTTTTTGGCCACGCCACACGGCATGTGGGATCTTAATTCCCCGACCAGGGATCGAACCCACGCCCCCTGCATTGGAAGCGTGGAGTCTTAACCACAGGACCACCAGGGAAGTACCCACATTCCCTTTTTAATTTCTCCATGGAACATATCACCATCTAAACGCATCTTCTTTACGTATTTGGTTACATGGTTGTTGCCAAATTACTCCCCTCTGAACGTAAGTTCCAGAAACGCAAGGACCGTGTCTGATTTATTACTGTATCCCTAGAGCCTAGAACAGAGCTTCCTATTAAAACAGAGGCAGAGTGGTCCCATAAATACTTAAATACTCCCAAGAAAGTAGGTGAGTATGTCACAGACGCCCCCACCAGGCTGGAAGAGCCTTGTAGGCACGTACATTCTCACCGTCATTTGTTTTTTTTTAACTAATGGACTTTCCTTTTTTTAGAGCAGTTTTAGGTTTGCAGAAAAATTGATGGAAAAATACAGAGCATTCCCAAATACCTTTTCTATCCGCCCCACAGTCTCCCTTATTATTTCTCTTTTGCATTAGTGCTGTACATTTGTTTCAAGTGATGAACCAATATTGGTACATTATTGTTAACTAACATCTCTAGTTTACATTAGGGTTCACTCTCTGTGACAAACGTATAATGACAGGTATCCGTCATTACCGTATCACACAGGATAGTTTCACTGCAACCACTGATCTTTTTACTGTCTCCATTGTTTTGCCTTTTCCAGAATGTCATGCAGTTGAAATCATACAGCCTCGCCATTGTTTTCCATCCCTGTGGACTGGCCCTACAGATGTCCCGCAAAGATTTACCAAATACACAAATGAATGGATGTCAGGACTTAGCGATGCCCACATCCTAGGGGGCTTTGAGTACATCAGGAAGGAGTGAGTCCAGGTCCCTTTCGTATTTGGGATGAGAAACCTTCATTCCATTCCGTTTTTTGCCGTCCTCTCCCCCAGCCTCACTCACGTTCCTTATTCCCTTTAAATTATACGAGATTTCCTCATATGAAACCTAACTTAGGTGCCATAACAGAGACTATATTTAATGTAAATGGAAGAAATAGAAGCAGAAGGATTTATGGTAATAATATCCTTCTTGTAGTAACACAGAGTTGGTCACCTGCTTACGAAACAGTGGATTCAAGAGAAGGAAATTTACCTTCCAAAAGAACGTGGTGTCACCAGAGACCTGCCGTCGTACCAAGGCTTGGATGATCTTATTAAATCCCGTAGATCTTACTGTGCTTTCCTCTGGGAAGAGGGCTACTGCTTTCCCTGGCTCGTAAGAATGGCCTTAGTGAGACCTGAAGCAGAAATGAGGGAGGACGGTAGAGGGCAGTTCCCCTAAAGGTCAGTGCCTGTTGGGCTGAGGGTCCCCTGCCTGTACAGAGCCCCGCATGGGGCCACATGCTGTCGGGCACAGCGCGGAGTCCTGAAGGTAGGAGGGAGATTCCTGCTGGAAGGAGATGGGAGAGGAGAGCAGGATGCAACGCAGAGAGCTGTCCGCTTGTGAGGGATGGCTCTGACATCACTGACCTGACCTTGTACTGGTGTGGGTAGCAGGGAATCTTTCGGAATGTTAGGAGGCAACAAGCGCCATGCCCCAGTTGGCGGCTAGCAGTGGCAGGAGGCTCTGATGAACTGGGGAGTTTGCACATTTAGAGAGACCTGGGTTCAAATTCCAGCCCCACTACTCACAACCCACATGATATTGAGCAAATTGTAAAGCTTGACTTCATGCGTTGAGAAGCACTGAGTTGATTCTCAATCTGGGTTTATTTCCTTAGGAAACCAGTCCCAGAATCCAAGTTGCCCTAGCGAGGAGGAGGGAAGCCTCCTTGCTGGTGGCCAGATTCAGAGCCTGGATGCCCTCCCGGTGATAGAGGGACCGGTAGACCCTTGCCTCATCAAGACACGCCAGCTCCCCAGCTCTTGCCTCCACCCCACCTTGCGGAAGCAGGGGAGGATGAAGAACCATGTCTGCCGTTAGCTTGAGCTCTGCGGCTGGTTGCCCCCTCCTCAGCTCCCCTCCCTCCCCCTCCCCTCCTCCCCTCCCCACCTTCTTTCTATGTTAATGGTTTGTTAGGAAGTGGGTAATCTGGGGAGGATCATTAATGCAGTGAACAGAGATATTGCACAAAAGGATTAAGGCAGCTTCCCTAGTGCACTGCGGCTTTTTGAACGTGTTTGCATGAAATCACCTCATTATGAGAATATCCTCATCGGGGGAGATGGAAGGAAGGGGCACCATGCCTGGAATGAAGGCAAAGCCACTTGTGCTGAGGGAAAGTGTTGTCTTCCAAGAGTCCGCAAGAGTCCAGTCTGGGACCCCTTAAATGATGATGTCTGCTCTGAGGTCTCAAACCAAGGTGGATGCAGTGATGTCCAGGACAGAAGACCAGTCACCTCGCTGCAGGGAAAGGATCTGAACCTGAGTTCCTTTTGCTGGGGGGCCTGGGGCCGGGGCTGTGAGGTATCATTTGCCAGGAAAAAACAAAGGATACGCCAGCCCCAGAGCTTCACAACAAATCCCCACTCACCTCCTCCAAGTCTTTGCTCATTTCTCACCCTCCCAGTGGGTCCCCCCCTGATGACCTTATTTAATCTGCAAGCTCCTTGCCGCCCATCCCACCCAACCATCCCATTCCTCTTAGTTTCCATTCTTCCTTATTTCCAGTAGCACTTACAGCCTTCTAACAACCACAAAACTTACTAAGTTATTACAATCTTTATTAGGTTCAGGTCCCCACTAGAATGCAAGCCCCACGAGGGCAGTGACAGCTGTCTGTTTGTTTGTTTTAATAAATTTCCTTATTTATTTATTTTTTTGGCTGCGTTGGGTTTTCCTTGCTGCGCGCGGGCTTTCTCTAGTTGTGGTGAGCGGGGGCTACTCTTCATTGTGGTGAGCGGGCTTCTCATCGCGGTGGCTTCTCTTGTTGCGGAGCACAGGCTCTAAGCACGCGGGCTTCAGTAGTTGTGGCATGCGGGTTTCAGTAGTCGTGGCTCGTGGGCTCTAGAGCGTAGGCTCAGTAGTTGTGGCGCACGGGCTTAGCTGCTCCGCGGCATGTGGGATCTTCCCAGACCAGGGCTCGAACCCGTGTCGCCTGCCTTGGCAGGCGGATGCTTAACCAGTGCACCACCAGGGAAGTCCCAGCTGTCTGTTTTGTTCACTGATGTATCCCAACAACTAGAGCAGTTTCAGATAGTAGATGCTCAATAAATGCTTCTTGAATGAGGAACAAATTTTGGCCTTTAAGGAAAGATTTGGACTTTGTCCCGCCTCTGAGGGTGACTGTGAGGCACCCACACACTCAGAGGCCCTCTCGGGACCCCTGCAGTCCTAGGGTGACCCTGCAGGCAGCCCAGCCCTGGCTCCCTCATTCCACTGACGGAGGCCCAGCTTCTCCTCCTGCAGTTTTCCCATCATCCCAGATTTCTTTGCACTTGTTAATTAACATTAGCCTTGGAAGATTTCCTTTTCGCCGGGGCCTCCTGATGAAGCCATTGTTCCCAGCACCACACACAGCCCCCACCCACACCTGCCGCCCTGTGCTGTGGGAATTGGTTTCTATCTGGGCTCTCGGGCTGTAATGGGGTTCCAGCTGGAGCCAGAGAAAATGATACAGAGCTCCAACGACGAAGTCACATGGACAGGACTCCACGTGCTCCTGTGCTTGTCCTGGCCAGAGCGCTGCCTTTCCCCAGAGTCCCGTCTTGTCCAACTTCAAGGGACCAGGTATGGGCCACCCTCTGTCACCACTGAGCCCAGGTCCACTGCCACATCCTCTCTGCCTCCTCCCAGCCCAAAGTAGAAGAGGCAAGGATGGTCACCCTTAAGGCTTTTCATCTCCTGCTTGCCCCGTTGCCCCCAGGACTGAGACCTGACCTGGGACCTCAAAACCTTATTTTCATGTTCCCCTTGGGGGGTCCTCTGATACATGGGTGTCTTAGTCTGGGTTCTCCCCAAAGCAGAGACTGAAATGAAGACAAGTGGGCTTCCCTGGTGGCGCAGTGGTTGAGAGTCCGCCTGCCAATGCAGGGGACGCGGGTTCATGCCCCGGTCCGGGAAGATCCCACATGCCGTGGAGCGGCTGGGCCCGTAAGCCATGGCCGCTGAGCCTGCGCGTCCGGAGCCTGTGCTCCGCAACGGGAGAGGCCACAGCAGTGAGAGGCCCGCACCCGCCAAAAACAAAAAAGTCAACACAAGGCAGGCTATGGAGATGGCCACTGTGAATCTTAGGACCCATTTCCTCCAGGACCTCTTGAGAATAGAGGAGAAATGCCTCCTGGGATCGGACCCTGGCAGAATGAGGGGCAAAACCCTGACCCACTGCTCTGGCATTCCCCCTGCACTTCCCAGCCGGAAACCGCGCCTGCAGAGCTCTGCTGGCATATTTCATGGCAAAGGAGCAGCCGTGGGGCAGAAGTGAGGATGCATGCATGCCCCTGCTTGAGGCATCACCTTAGGAACACAGAGGAGGCCTGCAGGCAACTGTCTCCGCCTGGCTCGGACCAGAGGTGGGGAGAACCGATACGGGTCAGGCACCCGACTCCCTGCTCAGTAGATAAATCTTCCTGCAGAGCTCTGAGGAATGACTCATCACTTACACCCAGGTGGGGAGTTTGTCTTCTCCTTCCAAGTCTAAGTAAAGAAAGAGAGAGAGAGAGAGTGGTACATGTCTGAGCATTTTTATATTGCTTCCCTGTGTTACAAACCCAGGGGCCAGTCGGCTTGCATAGGGACAGAGCAGGAGAGTGACCAGGAGACCACAGTCAGCTTCAGAGGGGGCTGGAGCAGAGAGCTCAGCAGCAGGGCTGGCGGGAAGGAGACAGGTGGTACAGACATCCCCGCTCGCCTCTCCCTGTGTGTCTTTCTGAGCCCAGAAACAAGTACAGGCTCTCTGTCCCCAGCCTGGAAATAGGCTGGGCTCCAAAAGTGCTTTGAAAAGTCCGCTGTGTAAGAGCTGGAAAGCTGGGAATGCCTCGTCTCATTGAAACAATACTGTGCATGGCTCCTCCGGTCCCAGCCCAGCCCACGGGAAGCTCAGTGAGCGGGCCGAAGCGCGGCACCGTGGACAGGGTCAGAGCATCAGGGTCCCCGCAGAAAACACAGTGAGGTCAGGAAGCGCCCCTCCTCCCACCCCCTCACCCACTGGGCAGTGGAACCAGGTGATTCCTAGAGCCAGATCAAGGGCTTTCGCAAACTGGGAGGCACGGTGGGGAGAGACTCAGGCGAGGGTGACATCATGGCTGTGGCCTGGGTTGATGGGGGTAAGCCCTGCCCGAGGACTGGCGGTCACGGCACAGTCAGCAGCTCCTTGTGTCTATTGCTGCCTCCTGGGCCTCCTGGCTCTCCACCTTGCTTGCTCAGCTCTCGGTTCTTGAAAGCTCCTCTTTCGAGATCCTTGTGTTCCGCCGGGATTCGATCCCTGACCCCCTTACCTCCCCAAGCCCCCAGCACAGCCTCCATTTTTCAGATGGCCAAACTGAGGGTCAGAATCAGCTAGCAAGTTGGTGGCGAAATCTAAACCAGGACACACAACTCGCAGCCAATCCACCTACGCGCCAAGAAGGGGAAAGGGAACTCTGTGGTTATGGGGTAATGAAGGCTACGGAGCCTCTGCCCCGGGATGGGAGACTGGAGTGCATCTTGGGGGAAATTATAGGTATCACTTTATTTTCCAGGGGAAAAAATAACCACGGCAAACGTCTGCAATTACAGCTCATCACTGCTGACTGTGTAACTACAGTCTAAATACCTGGTAATCAGAAGACCTGAGACAATGAGATTTTGGCTTTACTTAGCGCCTTTCCACTCCCCTACCTCAAGCTTTCCTGGGTGATGTCACAGTGGGAGCCAGGTTCACAAACACTCAAGGCAGACTTTTCCCAATTTTTCGGTACAAAGATCAGGTCACTCACCCTTGACAGGCCACAGAAATATCGACTTCTTTTTTTTTTTTTTCTCCAGAGGTCAGGCTGAGTATCGTTGTGTTACCTGACCCCTCTCAGCCCCTCTGTCTTTTCCATTAATCTCTTACTCAACATTTATTGAGTGCCACCCGTATGTCAGTCATGGAAAGAGGAGTAGGATACCCAGCAGTGGGCACGTCAGGCAAGGCCCTGTCCTCTTAGAGATTACGTTCGAGTCTGGGAGACAGACAACAAACAAACCAACGTATGTCACAGCATGTCACAAAAGTGAGAAGTGACGAGACAGAGAGTAACACTGGGAGGGCACTGGAAAGGTGACATGTCAGCTGAGACCTGAAGGATGAGAAGGAGCTGGTTATGATAAAAGGTGAGGGAGCAGCAGGTGCAAAGGCCCTGGGGCAAGAAAGATTCTGCCTGGTTCTAAGGAGTGTGGGAAGGCCAGTAAGTGCCTGGAACGCCGTGAGAGAGGAAGGAAATGGCATAAATGGGCTTGAATGTGCAGTAGAAAAGGGGCCATGTCAGGCAAAGGAGCCTGGATTTGAAAGCCATGGATGGGTTTTTATCAAAGGAATGACACGATCTGATTTCAATTTGCAAAATAGCATTCTGGCTGCTGGGTGCAGAACGGAGGGGAAAAAGACAAGTGTGGAAGCAGGGTGACAAGCTGGGAGCTGCTGTAGTGACCCAGGTGGTAACAAAGGAAATGACATGACAAGAAAGATATTTATGCAGATATAATCTGGAGGTAGAACTCATGGGAATGGCTGATGAAGTAGACGTGGGGATGTGGCAGAGGATGGAAAAGATGCCTCCCAGGTTTCTGCCTGAGCAGCTGGGTGGGTGAGCAGACAATTTACCAACACAGGCAGGTTGGCCAACAGCGTACACGAATAAGAAGTGTTGGTCTGCAGCCTGTTTGCCCTCAGATCCGTTCCTCGTCCTTCCCCGACCTTCTCTGTTTCACAGGGCTTCTGACCCTGACAGACCCCAGGGTCTGGGTCAGCTGGGTTCAGCCAATGGGAGACACAGGGTGGAGGACAGGAGGAAGTGAGGAGCTGGGGCATGTCTCTCCCTCCCTCTGTGCCTTGGGCAGAGTCTCAAGGAAGTTGCGGAAGCAGCTGCATCTCCTCTGAGGCTCCAGCTCCCACCAGGCAGCCCTCCACGGCTGCAGCTTTCACTGAGTCACCCCAGCCCTGGGTTAACCCTACCTGTCTCCCTTGTCCCTCCATCCCACAAATAGGCCAGCTTCCTGCTCAGCTGATCCCTGGGTTGCCTCACCATCTTTTACTCAACTTCTCAGTTCTTCTGTGGCCTGTGCAACCAAAGTCCTATAAAAATATTCCCTCTGTATTAAAGGTTTAGAGTGGCTTATGGGCTCCTGATTGGACCCTGACTGGTACATGAAATGCCTGGCTGAGGTGGGAGGTGCAGTGCTGGTCCATGTCGAGCTTAGAATTTTATTCTTTTATTGATTCTATTCCCTAGGATTTCAGCCTCAAGCAGAGTTAACCACAACTCCCATTCGAACATAAAAGCAGAGAATCTAAAGGCTCAAAGACACCTTAAAGATATTCTAGTCCTAAGAGTGGCTTAATGCTGGAATCCCCTTTATAATGTCCAACCAAATGGTCTTAAGCCTAGGCTGATTGCCTTCAGGGATGATGTATGAGTTAGCTATTATACCAATAATGCTGTGTAACAAAGCAACCCCAAAATTCAGTGGCTTGAAAATAAAAAGTTTTTATTTTTGGATGGTTCTTCTTCAGGCTAAGGATTGGTTACACTTGGCTCCAATTGGGTTCAAGTCTGCTCTATATGTCTACAAGTTCTCCTTGGACCAGATTCTACCCTGAGCATTCTTCTAAGAGCAGATCACAGGAGCTCGGGAAGGTAAACCAAACCAAACAAGCATATAACAGGCCTCTGTTTAAATCATGTCTGCCAAAGCTCCATTGTCCAAAGCAAGTCAGATGGCCAAGAACAACAGCAGTGGGGCAGGAAAATATACTCCAGAAGATCACACAACAGAAGGAAGGCATGAAGAAGTGAGAACAACCATCCAATCCACTGGAAATCTTACTCTTGCCTCTTTTGAGCTGAAATCTATGTTGGACCAAGTTTTCCCATTAGAGACACAGGAAATATATCTCCTTTCCTCCATGTAATGGATAACCTTCCAAGTGTCTGGAGCTAACTAGTTGCCCCTTTGGGTTCTCCTCCTCATGAACCGCTCTGATTCCTTCAAAGACTTGATTTTCATTCCATTCATCCTGGTTGCTTCCCTCTGAACGTGGTCCAATTTTATTTTTATTACACCTCATGGCTAATGTCTATAACTGCCTTTGATGTATTCTGACCACAGCAAAGTGGATTCTTTTCCCCTCTGGCAGGGAATCCACACCAGTGGACACTCAGCCCACATAAGCAAGAGAAGCCAGGATCCTCCAAATCATTGCCTCCGGAAGGTTTTTCTTAGTTTATGTCACCCACCCAAATAGTTTCCCCTCTTACCCTGAACCCCTCGGTCCACATGTATGTTCCAGGCCTGTGTTTGTTGACAAGTTCGTTCTGGTCCCCAGCCTTTGGTCCTTGGATGGAGGTCATATCTCTATTTGGACTATGAGAACCTGGAAAACAGAGTGTCTGTCATCTCTGCCCTTTGGATCTTTCCAGAGATCATAGTACCCGGTACCAGGTTCTGGGGGCCCCTCAGTCCACATCTGGTTGTGACTGAGGGGCTCAAGCAGCTTTGCCCACACACACTCAACCCCTCTTTAAGGGGCAAGGTCTGAGCTTTTCCTAAAACAGCCCCACCTGCACACAAAGCTGGGTGAGGGACCCTGGTACCAATTTGAGATTGCAGGATAGGTTTACAGGGGCTGTCCTCGCTCATGTGGGCTGACCAGCTAGAGGGCATCCCAGACACACACACACACACACACACACACACACACACGTAAGAATGCAACAGGATTTCCAGGGCCTTAAGCAAAGCTGATAGCTGATCTGCAGCCTCCTGTAACTGACCTGGGAATCCTCATATCCGGGGAGGGAAGAGGCAGCTGTAGCTGGGAAACAGCATGGGGAGTGTTGCATTAAGAGAAGAACAGAATTGGGAGTTCCCTGGTTGCCTAGTGGTTAGGGCCTAGGGTTCCACGCTTTCACTGCCATGGCCCGGGTTCAATCCCTGGTTGGGGAACTGAGATCCTGCAAGCCATGCAGTGTGGCCAAAAAGAGAGAGAGAGAGAGAGAGAAGAATGGAATAGCAGCCACTAAAACCAAAGCAGAATTTCCTCCACAATGTTCATGGAACCCCTGGCCAGACAGCTTCTCTAGCATATTAGTCAAGATAGCCCAGGACAGGCTGCAATAACAAAATTCCCCAATATCTCTCTCACTCCCAAGACCCGAGCAGCACAGATCGGCAGCCCCTCCCTGCTCATCGTGGTCTCTCAGGAGCCCAGGCTGACAAAGGTGTCAACTTGTACTTCCCACAGCAGTGGGAAGGGCATGTGTAGCAAACCATGTATCAGCTCTTAAAGTCACTGCCTAGAAGTGAAATATGTCAATTCTGTTCATATCGAATTGCTTGGAGTGAGTCTCACAGCCATTCCTACCTTCCAAGGAGGTGGGGAAGTGCATCCTCCGTGAGCCCAGAAGCCAACAACGCCAATAGGGTCAGGGAGGGGTTTGGCCCAGGGACACAGCCTCCATGGGGGTATATCCACCCAGGGTCCCAGATCCTCTCCATCAGGCCTCTTCTTAACCCTTTCTTGCTCACTCACTCTCCCCCTTGTTCTCTTTTTCCATTCATTCATTCATTTAACAAATATTAATTAAGACCCTACTGTACACCCGGCCATGGGGCTACAGCAGACCCAGCCCTGAGTTCATGGGCTCTCAGGCTACCAGAGGAAATCAACAACGTCCAGCCAGTCTCTCAAGGCACAACCCCACAGGTCCTCCTTCATCCCTCCCTCACTGCCCACACCTAAGCCATGAGCACCTCTCATCAAATCGACTCCGAAATCATCCCGAATTAGGCTCCACCCTCGAACTCCACTGATGATCCCAGACCGTCATCCACCGCCTAGACTCTTACAGGGACCCCCCAGCTGCTCTCGCCTACCCCACCCTTACCACCTGAAGCCTGTTTTCCACACAGCAGCCAAAGTGATCTCCTTAAAAAGCCAATATGAGTGGGGAAGGCAAATTTAAAAATCAGTGAACAAACATAAAATAAATACAAATCGGTTAGGACTTCCCTGATGGTGCAGTGGTTAAGAATCCACCTGCCAATGCAGGGGACACAGGTTCAAGCCCTGGTCCGGGAAGATCCCACATGCCTCGGAGCAACTAAGCCTGTGCACCACAGCTGCTGAGCCCTCGCCCCAAGAGCCCGTGCTCCGCAACAAGAGAAGCCACCGCAATGAGAAACCTGTGCACCACAACGAAGAGCAGCCCCCGCTGTCTGCAACTAGAGAAAGCCCGCGCACAGCAACAAAGACCCAACACAGCCAAAAATAAATAAATAAATTTATTAAAAAAAAATACAAATCTGTTAAGTGTTATGTGGGAAACAGATGAGGTGATGAGATAGTGGGTAATCACAAGGACCACGTGGAGACGTGTGTCGGGGAAGGTGTTTCCTGCACCTGCCCGGCCCTACTTTGTTCTCACCTCCAACTCCATCACCTGTTGCCACCACTGGTTCTGCACAGACCAGCCTTTTGAAGGTCCAACATGGCAGTGCGTCTCACCTCAGCCTCTGCTGCGACTCCTAGCTTCCTGCTCCAAGGCTCCTCTGTCACCGTGGAGGGGACACCTGAGGGCTTGCAGTCCCAGAGGGCAGAGGACTTCACGTCCAGGAGCCGATAGATCAATGCCTTCCCCCTGCGTCCCCTGGGCAGACAGGTGTGAGGCACACATCCTACCGGCCATGACACCAAGCACCAACACCCTGTGGCTGTGACCACCCACTCCTATCAGTTTCCCCTCCTTCCCTGTTCCAGTGCTTCCTCACTCCTGCCCCAAGGACCACTTTCCCAAGTAAACAACCTACTCACAAGCGCTGGTCTCAGGACCTGCTGTGAGGAGGAGAGGAGAGAACGGAACATGAGGCAGAGGGAGCAGACACCCAAGGGGTGAGAGAGGCTGGTGCGTCTGAAGACTCAAAGAAGGATAGTAAGACTGGAGTCTTAGGTGAGGAGGAGAGTAGCCCGAGAGGAGGGTGGAGAGGTGGCAGGACCCACAGGACCTTCCACGGGAAGGTCAGAGAGTTTGGACTTCATCCCGAGGAAAGTGGGACGCCACCCGGGGGTTGATTCAAGTGAGTTCACGGGACCAAATTTGTCTTTTGGTTGAGATCAAAGAGAAGACCATTGCCTGTGTTTGTTCAGTTGCGCCTCTCTGCGTCCTTCCCTTCTTGTCTTCCTTCTTAACCTGCCTCCCCTCCACCTTCTTCTCTCTTTACTCCCATCAACCTCTCACACCTCTCACTCTGCCTTCAGACTTCAGCCTCAGGTAAGGAGACAGTGAAGGATGGAGCCATAATTCGAGGCCGTGGAGTGAGGGTGACCATAATTTCCGAACTCATTCAGGACAAAGGTCTGAGAAGTTCAAGTGCACTTGCAGGGGTGATGGGGCAAGGTTTGAAACTGGGGCTGTCGGGAGAGTTCTGAGATGAATGTTTGCCATGACTGTGCCACGAATCCTAATTGCAAGAGTCAGACAAAGAAGTCACTGTCCCTGGGGTGCAGGGAGAAGGATGCAGGGATGAGCAGCGGGGGAGAGGTTCGGCTTTGCAGCCAACACACCTGGCTCTCTCCAAGTTCCACCTCCCCTCACTGAGTGACCACGGGCAAGTTACTCAGTGTCTCCAAAACTCAGATCCATCATTTGGAAAAATGGGACAATAATAACAAAATTCACATGAGCGAGGACACTTGGTTGTGAGTAACAGAAACACACACAAACGAGCTGAAAAACACAGAGGGGAATTTATTCTCACAGAACACAAGGAGGGAGATGCGGCAGTTTCCAGAAAGAATAGGACAAGGGCTCCTTTCCCTTTTGCTCCCTCCAGGCCAGCACCATCTTCTTCTTCCCAGCTGCGTTGCGGAAAAGCGAGAACACTGAGGCAGCCCATGGGTTTATAGGTTAAGATCTGGCTTCCTGGGAAAGACTGGTGATGGCTGTCTCCTGCCCCAGTTCCAAAATCGCAGACGGCATCTGGTCCAGAGCAGGTCAGGTGACATCACAGACCAATCATCGTTGGTGAAAGCATCATCCTCTCCAGAAGGGATCTGGGTGACTCAGTTCAACTCAGAGCAGCGAGAACCAAGAAACTCCAGCCGTGAGTGAGTTTCTGATGTGCTGACTTCTCTGTAAGATCCCTACTCTGGAACTGTTGTGTGCACGTGTGTGTGTGTGTGTGTGTGTGTGTGTGTGTGTGTGTGTTGGGGTGGGGTGGAAGAGGGAGAAGAAACATTCTTCCCAGAAAGGGGGGGGTTGGCCACTTAACCAACAGGTGCCCACCATGTAAACCTAATCCCAGAAATGGGATTACTGCTCCAAGTGGGCTGAAACCACACCTCCGAGATGGTGGTCGGCAAAGTTCTTCTGGTTCTCCACATCGCCAAGCGCAGAGGGACTTCTTCTGTACTTGCCCACTTTGCCCTTCTTGAGATCCTGCCTCCATTGGTCTTTGTGATGCTACCCTCTCCTGGTTTTCCTTCCACTCTCCTGCTCTGTATTTCTCTGTCTCCTTTACTGGTTCTCCTTGACCGCTCAAGATTGCTTCAATGGCTTCCTTTAACACTCAGAATAATATGCAAACTCCTAACTTGAACCGGCAGGGGCCCAGATGATCTGGCCACTGCTGACCTCCTGTGCTACCTCACACCATGCTCCCCTCGCCTGCTCGGCTCCTGGCCTTCTCTCTGTTTCTCTAAACCATCAAGCTTCTTCCTGCCTTTGCAGCCACTGTTTCCTGTGCGTGGGCTGCTCCCCTCCCACCCCACCCTGTACCACACCCTCCAACCCTGACCTCATGTGACTGGCTCCTCCTGTCTCCCAACTCATGGCTGAAAACCACATCCTCGGGGAGGACTTCCCCGACTGCTCTTTCTAAAGAAGCTGTTCAGTTGCTGCATACCCATCACCTCCTTATTTCTCTGCGGAGAACTTACCAGCATCGGTGCTTTTCACATTTTCAACTGTTTCCTTGTTTATAGTTTAACTCTCACCAAAACTTTACCAACTCCACACCCAGCCAAACTATGCTTGAAGGAAAAATAACACCTTGGACATCAAAAAACTCAGAACATTTACCTCCCTTTCTACAGAAATTACTAGAGGAGGTACTCTAATGCAATGAACAAGATACTGAGAAAGAGAGAAACTTGGATTCAAGAAAAAACAAAACTCCCAGTGCAAAGGAAATCCCAAGGTTGTGGCTGGTTAGGACAGGAAATCAGTGGACTTCACGCACAAGATCTTTAAGAAAAGCTCAATGTAGTCTAAGCAATAAAGCGACTTAATAAGAAACTGGAAGATATTTGTGAAATCATGAGGAAGATAATTTTGCTTCTCCCCCAAAAGAATTTAAAATATGTACTTAAACACTCCAAGAAAAAAATTGTACCAAACAATGGTGATCTAAATAGAAGCATAATTTTGAAGAACTGATGGAGGATACAAAAAGATAATCTATTTGATTTTTTTATATATATACATTTATTTATTTTTGGCTGCGTTGGGTCTTCGTTGCTGTGCATGGGCTTTTCTCTAGTTGCGGCGAACGAGGGCTACTCTTCATTGCAGTGGCTTCTCTTGTTGCAGAGCACGGGCTCTAGGCACACAGGCTTCAGTAGTTGTGGCACGTGGGCTCAGTAGTTGTGGCTCGCGGGCTCTAGAGCACAGGCTCAGCAGTTTTGGTGCACGGGCTTAGTTGCTCCATGGCATGTGGAATCTTCCCAGACCAGGGCTCGAACCCGTGTCCCCTGCATTGGCAGGTGGATTCTTAACCACTGCACCACCAGGGAAGTCCAATCTATTCGATTTTGATGTGAGTCTCCTTTAAATTTTTGTACAAGTGTTATGTACAAGAGTGAGAGAAAAGAAATCCTAATCCCTCTATATTACCTAGTTCCCTGGGGAGAACAATATTTACATCATTGTCAACATGTAAAGGCTGTTGATTGGATTTCAACTTTTAAGATGAATCTATAGATAAAACAAGGGTGACAGATGCAGTTAAAGAACAGAATGTAAATGTCATCAATTTTGACAATGTAAAAGTAAAGAAAAAGCCGGCAGAAGTTGGGAAGTTAAAAGGGGTGGGGAGAAGATGAGACGGGAAGGGTAGGAGATATACTAATATCCTCATCTTACAGAGTAAGCACTTGAGAATTTCTGTCTCATATTAAGGGAATAAGAACTGGATATTTTAAGTGTATTACAGGTTACTAGTTAAGGTAACTAGTATAAGAAATAAATATAGGGCTTCCCTGGTGGCGCAGTGGTTGAGAGTCCGCCTGCCGATGCAGGGGACAAGGGTTCGTGCCCCGGTCCGGGAAGATCCCACATGCCGCGGAGCGGATGGGCCCGTGAGCCATGGCGGCTGAGCCTGCGCGTCCGGAGCCTGTGCTCCGCAACGGGAGAGGCCACAGCAGTGAGAGGCTCGCGTACCGCAAAAAAAAAAAAAAAAAGAAAGAAAGAAATATAATTCCCCAAAATAGGAGGATATGGATGGGGGAAGGAAGCTACCTCTTTCACAACAGGAAGTCGATACAGGTTTAAAATTAATAAATCGAAAAATAGGAATATTACAATATTAGAGACCAGCAAAGACCACAAAAAGCAAAAGCATGGTGGCTGCCTTTGAAGGATAAAACTACACATGTGGATTCCTAGGAAGTTCTTTATCACCAGTTGACTGAACAGGAAAGAGATCAGGTCAGTTTAGAGATGGTTCTGCGTAATACGTTGGCACCAACCAGAAGTGAACTGCTACATGGCTTCCCCAGTCAACAGTGTCTCTGAAAGACAGTGGTTAAGGGAAATCCTCCCAATGGGCAGAAGTTCAAGCAGCATCTTTGGTTTTAGCCAGAAGTAAAGATCTACAGTATTCTGCGAGCTGCGGTCCATTGTTTCGCTAAGATGGTCCGGGATTTGGAAAACACAAGATTGGAAGACGGTGACAAGGAAGATGGTGGACGGACCTCCTGGAGTGGGCACAGGGTGCAAATACCCTTCTGAATGCTCACCAAAGGGGAGTCGCTCTGGAGGAGGTTTTGAATCATCCCATGGAAAATAGAACACATTTTGTAGCGGTCCATCTGCTTTTTCCCAGTCGTGGCTCAATACAATTCCGCACCGAGTGGCCATGGTGGTGGAGATGGAGTCTGTGTGTGGCCTTAGCAAGGTGGACCACCTCTCACAAAATCCACCTGGCTACCTCTGCTGCATGCCTAAGCTGACAGCAGAGACCAATGGGGAGCCCTCAATGTAGCGCAATGGCCCGGGAGGATCATGCAGACACCTGATGGAAGGTTGGTTATATCGAAGGAGCAGCAGTTTGCTCTCCCTAGATTTGCCTTCCCTGCCTACAAGTCTTCGCTAGCCCGACCATCCATGAACTCACAGAATGTCTTATCCACCAATCGTGAGATCCTCACAGCCACGCTCCTGATCGAGGAACTCATGTTGCAGAAGAAAGACAATGGGCTCATGCCCGTGTTAATCAGGGGTCCTCCCAGACCACCCAGAAGCAGATGGTCTGATGGAAAAGGGAAATGGCCCACTGAAAACTCAGTTATGATGCCAGCCAGACAACAGCATCCCAAAATGTTGGTTCTACAGGATGCTGGACATGGTGTGACTCAGCGGCCAATATATGGTGCTGGTTTTTCCTAGGATCAGATTACACAGACCAGGGAAACAAGGATCAGAAGTGGGAGTTCCACCTTCACTATTATAGCTCACAGCTCTCACGGAACTTTTGCTTCCTGTCCCCACAAAGTCTGCTAGTTTCAAGGTCTTAGGAACCAAGAAAGAAATGCTTCCACCAGGACTCAATAATGATTCCTCTGAACTAGAAGTTGAGACTGACATACGGTCATTCTAGGTTCTTTATGCACTGAATAAACAGTCAAAGAAGAGAGTTACTCTCCTACTTACCAAGGAGAAACTAGACTTCTGCTACATGAGGGGGACAGGGACCCCAAGAAATTCTCCAGTTTACTACCTGGTACTTCCATGTCCAAGAGAAGCACCATGGATATGGAACAGGCAGTGGGAGACAGAAGTTACGAATATCAACTATGGCCTCACAGAAACAAGAACTATAGAAATGGGACTTCCCTGGTGGTCCAGTTGTTAAGATTCTGCACTTCCACTGCAGGGGGCATGGGTTCAATCCCTGGCGGGGGAACTAAGATCCCACATGTCACACGGCCAAAAAAAAAAAAACAAACAAGAACTGTAGAAACCATGAATCTTTTCTTCCTTGATTGTTACATATGTACCATATATATATTTGTGGATATTAACTAATTTCTTTTCTCTCTCCTTCCTCTTTTTGATTTTCTATAAGGAAGACGGTGATTCACTTTTTATTTGGTCTTTAAGTTACAGAATATTCTGATGGGACTGTGACCAAATCTGAGGGATAATCAACTTCACTTAGAAATGGATACCATGACTGTCACCCAAAGATGCATGTAATGGCTGTCGGGATTTTGTGTCTCCTCCTTTTGAGAACAAGATGAGCGTCTTTGTACAAAGGTTGCACCTGGTAAGGTAAAAGAGTAAGTCTGGTGTTGTTATAATTAGATGGGGTTCAGATATGTGTGGAAGGGGATATACGGAAGCTAATTAGCCAAAGTGGTGTACTGTGTCAGTCCTTACGCTGTTATCGCTCAACTCCAAGTTCATCCTTCTAAACTCGGTTTTGTAATGAGGCTCGGGCTGGGACTTTGCAAATCCTTTGTCAGCTGGCTTCCCGTTAGGCTTGCCAACAACAGGACTAGACAGAAGCTGGAAGGCTGGAGGGATGAGAATGGACACACTCTTCCTATTTGCTCGCTCCCCTTATCCACGTCACTCCAGCAACAGATCTGTACCCGAGCAGTAGCAGGTCACGCCAATATCCAGTTTTTTATGCCGCAACGTCATCATGGGCCTTCAAACGCATGAGCACTAGTCAGCCGGGGCCCCTCAGCGGAAGTCTGAGCCCAGCTCCGTCCATGCAGCCTCTTCTTCAAGCTTCTAGGGTAAGACAATCCCAACCTCTCCCACTTTGTTCTGCCAGCCCTAGAAGTGATGGCTTCTTACTGCAGTTACTATATCTTTGTTACTTCAGTGTTTTCTTTTTGCCTTTTCAGTCCTCCAATTCATGTTTAGCTAATTCTCTATATTAAATTCTCTCTGTTAAAATAACTGATGTAGTTTCTATTTCCGTGACTGTTGCAGGCAGACAACTGTAACTTTTTATTATGAGCCTCTGGCATTGTTTTAACTCTGCACAGGTACTACTTCTTATTAATCTCTTAAAATTCTGTGATATATATCAGAGTGCAGCAGTAGAGAGCTGCAGGATCCTCTAGAGGAAAACCTCCTCTACATTGGGTGGATCGCGGAGGACTTTCCAGAGGAAGTGACATCCAAGCTGAATTTGCATAATTAATTGGGATTAACCAGGTAGAGTGTGAGATAGTGAAGCAAGCATAGAGAACAAACAGCGAATGCAAACGGAAGAGGCAATAAAGGCTTCATTTCACACTCAAGGAAGACTTTGGCTGAAGCTTCTAGAATGTCAAGACGCGAGAAAGACAAACATCGCTTGTATGTGGAATCAAAAAAAAATGATACGAATGAACTTATTTACAAAACAGAAACAAACTCACAGACACAGAAGACAAACTTATGGTTGGGAAAGGGGGTGGCGAGGGATGTTAGGAGGTTGGGATTAACATATACACACTACTATATATAAGATAGATAAACAACAAGGGCCTACTGTATAGCACAGGGAACTTTATTCAATATCTTGTAATAACCTATAATGGAAAAGAATCTGAAAAAGAATTACGGAAAATTCCGAACGAAGTTTTTGGCCAACACAATATATATATATATATATATATATATATATATGAATCCCTTTGCTGTACAACTGAAAATAATACAACATAGTAAATGAACTATACTTCAATTAAAAAATAAATAAAGGAAAAGAATAGAATACCGAGACCTGAGGCTGGAGGGGTGAGACGAGGCCCAATCAGGAGGCCTCTGTAACCCTGGTGAGAAGTTGGGACATTTTCTTGAGGACCACAGAGATTGTTAAAGATTTGTCAACAGAGGTGGGTCACGATAACATTTATTGGCTGCAGACACCCACAATGTCCTTGGGCTGACCTTGAGCCCTCTTGGCCAAGTCCCATCCTCCCCAGGATGGGAGGCATCCTCCCCAGGCACGTGCCTGAATTCCAAACCTCCTTGTCTCCCCAGGCAAGTCCTCAAAACACATCTGTGCAGTGTCTCTTCCCCTCAGAAACCTTGTGAGGGCACTAGTTAGAGCGTTAAAACTAACACAGCCAAGTGTTAGGAAATGCAAATGGTTTATCCCTCCTCGGGGTATTTCCATTTTAATGGAAGCGCAGTTGACAAATATTTACCGAATGCTCTATTACATGCAAAAAACTATGGGACGCTCCTAGAGGGAGTCATGGCTTGACCTAAATAAATCAGTGTCTGATGATAAAATTTTAGTTCATCAGAAATATACTGTAGGCAGCAGATAACCTTTCTTACCTCTGATTGAACCACAGAAGCACCTAGCTCGGTCTGCCCCAAGATGCTCCAGTCACCCTAACCCCCAACCCTTCCCTCCAATGGAGGGGCACAGAGGCTGTTTAACTATAGCCGCCCTAAGGGGGGCTCAGAATCCAATCCCTGCTCTATATTCTGGGATCCCTAGGTCTCCCCACATACTAGGGAGCTCTAGCCCCCTCCTCTATCGCTCAGTCTTCAAGAACTCCTTCCAGGCACACAGATCGAGGGTCTCCTGGGCTCCCGGCACCGTGCCAGGGCTGCAGGACATAGGAGGAGGGGGCGAGGAAGGGCAAACTCCACACAGGAATGACACACAGCCTGCACTTCAATTCGGTGTCAGATGGGTCCCCTTTGAGGAGCGGAGCCTCTCAGCCTGGCTGATTCTCTTGTCCTGTCTCTCCTGCTGCCTTCTGGGACGGCAGAACCAAAACAGAGGCGGATGAGAGGCGGCGGGAAAGGAAGGAGGAACCCCAGGAAGGATGAACAGGGTTTTTCCAGCTGTGACCCCTCCAAGTCTTCTGTCTCACCCCCCTCATTGTCAGGCCGCCCTCACCCCTCCCAGGGTGGATTCTCCAGTATCCCCCCACCCCCGCCCCACACCTTCGCTCTCACCTGTCTGCAGCTCCCCTCCTGGGCACCCCAGGAGAGGCAGATCCTGAAGAGGCTGAACCAGGGAGTAGGAAGTCAGAAACTGGGAGGTCTTTCGACTGATTCACTACGTATTACCCCGTGGAATCCTTACCTAAGCCTTAGCTATGTCCCCTGGACTCACTCTTCCCATCTCTAAAACGGGCACGATCCAGGCACTTTTATCCCTTCTCCATCACCGCGGCTCCAGGCTCCACTTTCCATCCATTAAGAAACACCGACATCTAGTGGTGCCAATAAGGAACGTGCAGCACAGACTCACCCTCCAAGGAGAGGAACCATAGAAGTATCTAGAAACAGAAATCCCCCCCCATTCCATGCTTCCCTCTGCAATTTCCCTCCCTCTCCCCCGAAGTGCCCCCCAAGACTCCCCAGACAGCCTGAGAATCAAGAACCAGTGTTGAAATGGCCATGGGGTGCCTGGTTCTCGCTAAAGATGGCCCGGAAGCATCCTCAGTGGCAAGGGGAGAGAGACCTTGGGTAGAACACACCATGGGTAACCCACATAGTGAGCCAGAGGAGCTGGGCACAAGCCCAGATTCCAGGAGTTAGGCAGGGCCACCCCCGCCCAGCACTGCCACCTCTGGGAGGGCCCCAGACAGCAAGATTGATGGAGGTAGCCTACTGCCAATCATTCATCCACCAGCCACTCCATCATGTGGACCACAGGTGCTTACTCAGCTCTCCCAGATGCCCAGCGTCATACCCGGCAGCTGACTGTGTGTGTGTGTGTGTGTGTGTGTGTGCACGCACACCCACTCACTAGCTGGAGGGCAGGTGTGCAAAGGAAGGAGAGGATGTGCACAGCATGAATCACTGGCAGACACAAGCAGGGGAACCATCAAATAATCTAAACTCATTTATTCAACAAATACTTCCTAAATACCTGTGGTGCACCAAGCATAGGGAGCCCCTCCAGGGCTGCAGGGGGGACCCCATCGACCATCTGGCAGCTGCCTGAGCCTCGCCTCACCCTCACCCCCTCCTCTGATTGACCTACTCTGCACTGATGCAAGACAACTTCGCCATTGTCTTTCATCTCTATACCCAGAGTGCCTAGCATACAGGAGGTGCCTAATATGTCCAGCCCCCTGCCCAAAGCACGACTCCCTCCTAATAGTGTCACTGATAGTTGCTCACCCAGCCCTCCTCAACACCGTCGCCGACAGCTGTTCATCATTTTATATGCTGCTGTGTTAGAGCTCCGTGGCAAGTGACAGAAACAGAACCCAGACTTACTTGAGCAGAGAAGGGGAGTCGGTGGTCCCCATGACTGTGTAGGGAAAGGGAGCTGGTGTGGGCAGCCTGCATTTCAGGATGTTGGCATCTGGTTTTTCCCGCTTTCATTCAGTCTGTTTTTCTTTATCCTGACCATCACATCCCCACCTCCAGGTTCTGCTTCTTTTTGTCACTGGCTTTGTTCTGTCCTTCTGCAGCCAAGCTTCCTCCATGTAGCAAGAGGGAAAGAGACGGCCAAGGCCCCTCCAGACATGCGTGATCCTAGCTCAGGGGCCCAGAGGGTTCTCTCCCTCTCCCACTGAAGGGATGCTGAGGAATATCTGAATCTCAGGATGACTGACAGCTCAGACCCCTTGCCCCCTGGATCCATTCCCACAGCCTGGGAGACAGATATAATTTCCCAGGGGTCTCAGGTCTGCCTCTGTGGCCAGGCAGATGGAAAAGGATATTGTCATTGTCTGCCCACCCGAATTATGGGCAAAGATGGTGGTGGGGGGGGGGGGGAACAGAAGAGTTTTCCAAATAAAGGAGGGTACATTACAAGGGAAAGGAAGGGAGAGAGGCTGGAGGGGTGCAGTTTATTATTTTTTTTAATATATTTATTTTTGGCTGTGTTGGGTCTTCGTTTCTGCACGAGGGCTTTCTCTAGTGGAGGCGAGCGGGGGCCACTCTTCATCGCGGTGCGCAGGCCTCACTATCGCGGCCTCTCTTGTTGCAGAGCACAGGCTCCAGACGCGCAGGCTCAGTAGTTGTGGCTCACGGGCCCAGTTGCTCCGCGGCATGTGGGATCTTCCCAGACCAGGGCTCGAACCCGTGTCCCCTGCATTGGCAGGCGGACTCTCAACCACTGCGCCACCAGGGAAGCCCGGGGTGCAGTTTATTGAATGGTGTCTCCCAAAACATTTGGTTCCACCCAGAACCTCAGAGTGTAACCTTATTTGGAAATAGAGTCTTTGCAGATGTAGTTAAGGTAAGGATTTGCGATGACATCATACTGGATTAGGGTAGGCCCTAAATCCAGTGAGACTGTCCCGTAAGAGACAGAAAAGGACACACACAGACACAGAGGGAGCGAGTCCATGTGAAGACAGAGGCAGAGATTGGAATGATGGGGCCACAAGCCAAGGCATGCCAGAGCCCCCAGGAGCTGGAAGAGGTAAGGAAGGATTCTCCCCTAGAGCTTTCAGAGGGAACAGGGCCTCTGGCCTCCAGATCTGCAAGAGAATCCATTTCTGCTGTTTTAAGCTGCCCAGTTTGTGGTCATCTGTCAGGGCAGCTCTAGGGAACAAATACAGGAAGCAAGGCCAAGAGGTGCCCACCGCCATCTGCTGGGAGGTACATGGGGCTGCGGGTTGGAAAGTGCTCCATGAAGAGCCCAGATCACTTCCCAAATCTACAGCCACTGATTACAGTTCTGCTGCCTGTCGGAGCCACGGGTCAAGGGACCCCTTCCTCAGCCGTGTGTACAGGACGAGGACACAAGTGTGCCATGCAGAAGCTCCTAGAGGTTTTCAAGTTTAATGCCCGCATCACCACCCCCCAACCCCACTACACGTAAACAGACCCAGGAGGCTGAGTAAGGGGAGGATCCTTCAGTAAGACTGATAAATGATCTATTTCTTTTTTTTTTCTAATCTGATTAATTAGGAAAAACTGGAGCCTTTAGTAGTCATTGCTGAAAACATTGGAACTGTCAGGAAGCTAGATGATTCTGGATACATGTGAAGCGCTGGAGACACAGCTGCCGGGTTTCTGGTCTAAAATTCTGACAGTGTCAGGAGGATGCAAAACGCCTACAAGGCCTTCATGCTACTCCTCATTTAATGTGATTGTTTGGAAGTTAGAAAATGCAGTTACCCTCTGGTTTTTTCTTCTCCAGCCTGAAATTTCCATTCCTTGAAACAGCGTTCTTTCCTTGCTAAGGTGTCCGGAACCTCCAAACGCTAGTTGGCAATCTGTACACTCTCACCGTGGTGGGCAGGGCAGGACAGCACCCCTAGGCATGGGGGAGGGGGTGTGCTGAGGTCAGACCCCTCCTCTATCCTCTCCATCAGCCCCCAGCCCCAGGAGCAGATGTCACCATTGCTTATGCAAGCCCAGCCTCGGCCCTCACCCCTGCCAGCGGCATTCAGCATCTCAGCCCTCCTGGCATCCTGCTAGATAGAAATTCGAAACCCCTGGCCCTGCAGGAGTAGTTCGATTCAGGACCTCTGATCCGCACCCAGTCCCTGGTTCCCGGGACTTTGATGTGCTGACTCCTGCCTCCCACCTGGGAAGCTAGGAGGAGGGCAGCCCTGTGGAGCCGGCCTCCCTCCTTGTTCTCAGACACGGCAGAGGCCAGTCTGCTTTTCAGACGACTGGGGAGCCTTCCTGGGAAACACTCTGAAGTCTCTACAAAGCCGGCAGCATTGTGTACAGTCACCCAGCGGCAGAAAGGCTTTGCACCCCTGGGCCACCTCCAATTACCAAGCCCCACGAAGGAAGAGCCGCCGCTCACCCCACGCTAACCCAAGTGCGGGGCCCAAGTGCGGGATCAGTCCATCGGGGACAGAGCCAGGGCTGGGAGGCCCCAGTTTCAGAAAAGCACATCCACGGCCGCCTCTGCAGCCAAGGTCCGCATCATCCCCCACCCCCAGCCGCCATCCCTCCAGAGCAGGAAGAGCGGAGGGGCCCCGTGCAGGGAAACGCTTCCAAATCGCAAGGAGCTGCTCTCAAGGAGCTCCCGTCTGGAGCCACGCTGGAGCGTGGGGCCAAGAAAACCCAGGCGGGATCTGATCTTTAAGCAGCACCGGCAGTGACCACGCGCTGCTGGAGCCCTGCTTGGCAAGCGATGCAAACGTGCTAGGCACAACCTCCGCTCTCCCAGCTTCTCTCTTCTGTGCTTCAGGCTGCCGGCCGCTGAGCCCCCTCCCGAGGTGGCCTCTGGTTCCGGAAGCCCGGGGGAGGGGCTCAACTCAGTGATTCCCCGCCGCAGACCCGCTCAGCTCTCTCCCCGCCCCGCCTCCTGTCTCTGCCTCATTCCCCCAGATCCTTAGTTAAGAAGATGCTAATGCTTCTTCTCCACTAGCAGAATAATTTCAACAGATGCCTGCAGGGCAAGGGCCCCCAGGCCTCCTCTCCTCCCCCGCCTGCTGGTTTTCCTTTGCCCCTCACCCCAGCTGTGATAGCAAAGACTGGTGTGAGGCACTGGGCCAGCGAGGGGACATCCAAGGCAGCCAGGAGCCCTGGAGCGATAGCCCCGCTTAGGAGCCCAAGCCCCCTCCCCACCTTCCGGGCTGGTGACTTCAGAGCAGGGGTTGAATCTCATCAACAAGAAATTTGAAGCCATTAAAACACAATAAAAGAGAAATTAAATATAATCGCTCTGTAAATTATAACTAATTGAAACATCAATTGTAATTTTTACGATCTGCATTCAGAGTGAGTGATGCCTGCAGTTACAAAATGAAAGTTAAACGACGGTGGAGGTGTCCCTGAATGCCCCCTGCCCGCAGCCTCTACCCCCTCCCCCAGCTGGCTTCCTTCCCTTCTCTTCCGGACCCCACCCCAAAGTGCTGTCTTCTAGAAGCTTCGCCCATGGAGCCTCGGCTCAGGCCCTCGGAGGTCTCAGCTTGCTCTCGTCGTCAGTGCTTTCCTTATAGGGCCGCCACGTGCCCTCACGTTTCCCTGAAAACCCCAAGAAGATCTGGGTCTCCTACATCTTTCCTGGTTCGCCACGGTTGGACCAAGACACCAGGTCCACCCAACACGTGTCTGGTAGCCAGAACGCAAGCATGGAAACGTCAGGAGAGAGCACCTGAGAGCCCAGATTCTGGGATGCTCCCAGAACTTCCCTTGTGTCAGCCACACAACGTTAGACTCAAGGACTGTAGGTCATCTTGTCCATTCCCCTGTCTCCCTCCCAGCCGGGCCCTGCGGTTGTCCAGCACCAGGGCCAGTTTTCCGCCCATCCATCTACCCAAGCAGGGCTGTGACAGGGAAAACGTGGGCGATCCTCCACCAGCGAGGGAACCCCGCCACGTTCAGGCGGCCCCTCCCACCTCCCTCGTCACCTCTGCAGGCTTCACTCCTCTCCGTCAGCTGCTCCATCTACCCGGCATGCGGGCGCCGGGAGGGCATGGTGGGTGCAGGGGTGAAGGCAAGCAGATCTACATTCAAGGCTCCTCCACAAAGTAGCTGTGGGGCCCTGGACAAGCCACTTAGCTTCTCTCGAAGATTCCTTTTTTTCGGTAGTAACTTAGAGACAACAACACCCACAGGAGGCTTGGGGACATCTGGTGACAGCATTTGTAAAGCTCTTAGCATCGAGCCAAGTGTTGAGGGGGCGTCCGTTAGACTCTGGCAATGATCACTGCTCTGGTTGTCAGGATCCACCCTGGCTCCAGACGGCTTCTGCTTTGCTCACGGCCCAGAGGGCCAGGTACTGATCGGGCAGGTGGCCCTGGCTGTCAGCTCTGCCCACAATTCATGGCTGCAGGCCCCTCGGATTTAGCAGGAATCAGGGCAAGAAAACAAGGCCCTGGTCTCCGCTTCTGCCGGCAGAGGCAGGCTGGCCCCAGATCCCAGCACACCTCCTGCCTGATGGTGGGGACCGTGTCTCTGCGGCGTGCGGCTCCCAGCTGAAGTGGGAGTAGAGACAAGGTCAGGAAAGCCAGTCCACCCACACTGCCCCAGAAAAAGTCTCTTCTTGTAGAAGTTTTATTTCGAGGTGTTGGGGGACTAACTCTCAGGGCCGTCGGGACGCTCCCAGTGCCCCGTTTCTCATGAGCTGACCGACGCCCGGAGCTGCCCATCACAGAGCGTAAGGGACGCCTGCTTGGTTATCCTAACGCTGAGCTGCTGGCTGGGAGGGGGGGCCCTGGGGTCCCTGCTGTTACACCCACGGGAATGAATCTGGGTCCCTCCTGCCCTTGACTGGAACTCGGCTCCCTCCTCTGAAGTGCTTCTCAGCTCCCTGCGGTGCAGGACCAGTGCTTTATTAGTTTCCAATCAGTAATAGATCAATACTTAAAAAAAAATTTTAGGATGTAATTCACATGCCATAAAGTTCACTCTTCACAAATGTGTGATTCAGTGAGTTTTAGTGTATTTGCAGGGCTGTGCAACCATCATCGCGATCTAATTCCAGAACATTTTCATCACCCCAAAAGGAACCCCTGCATTCATTAGCTGTCACTCCTCCGCCCAGTCCTGGCAACCTGGCAACCACTAATCTACTTTCTGCCTCTATGGATTGGCTAATCCTGGACACTTTATCAACTTGGAAACATACACCTTCTGAGTCTGACCTCTTTCCCTTGGCATGACATCTTCTAGGTTCACCCATGCTGTAGCATGTGTCAGTACTGTATTCCTTTTCATGGCTGAAGAATATTCCATTGTAGGAATAGATCCCAGTCCTCAGTTGATGGACACTTAGGTTGTTTCCTTTTTTTTTTTTTTTTTTTTTTTTTTTTTGGTTACTGTGAATAATACTGCAATGAACTTTCATGTACGATGTATATTTTCAATTTTCTTGGGGATATATATATATATACCTAGAATTGCTGGGGCATATGGTAACTTTAAACATAGGGATCATATGTTCTACTTTTTTAGAAACTGCCACACTCTTTTCCCAAATGGCTATACCATTAATATTCTGTAAAAGTAATATAAAAAGGAATTATTAGGGCTTCCCTGGTGGTGCAGTGGTTGAGAGTCCGCCTGCCGATGCAGGGGACATGGGTTCGTGCCCCGGTCTGGGAAGATCCCACATGCCCCGTGGCTGGGCCCGTGAGCCATGGCCGCTGAGTCTGCGCGTCCGGAGCCTGTGCTCCGCAACGGGAGAGGCCACAACAGTGAGAGGCCCGCGTACCACCAAAAAAAAAAAAAAAAAAAGGAATTATTAGAAAAACGAAATTTAAATAACTCACCAAAAGCAGCCTAATTTTTCTTACAATTAAACCATCAGCCGTAACATGTCTTTGTCAGTTGCTATGAAAGTTTCTAAATGCAT
The DNA here is from genome assembly GCF_003676395.1 of Aethalodelphis obliquidens. NCBI lineage: Eukaryota > Metazoa > Chordata > Mammalia > Artiodactyla > Delphinidae > Aethalodelphis > Aethalodelphis obliquidens. The sequence goes on from NW_020837988.1 coordinate 6,186,414, forward strand.
CCTCTCGAGGCCTGCAGTCACTTGCTTGTGGACAAGTAAGTTACCATTCTCAAACTGGCACCAGCCTCAGACCACACCCTCCACCATGGTCTCTCCAGCCTTGTCTCGTGGCCACGCTGTCCCCAGGTGTCCTCATGGCCCCCCTCCCATGTAATTGAAGGTCTGAGCCAGAATATCTTTTCGCACGAAAGGGGGAGGCTTTAATTATCATGCCAGGACACTAGGCATAAGCCTGGCCAATGAGGATCTACGGTCCTTCAGTCAAGGGACCTCGGTCACAGGGAGGGTCTACAGAAAGGACGCGGGAAAAGGGAGAGACAGGCACCAGCGAGGGCGAGAGCAATGGGTCCCCTTCCTTGGTGCCCAGCTGTTCCTCTGCAGGCCCTTGTTCCAGTCACCCTCCTGGGAAACTGCACTGGTGCCACTTTCTTTAAGGGTGGAAGGTGTTACCCTGCTGAACAGAGTCACCTCCTGGGCAGGTGACCTTCCTCAAGTCTCATCTGCACGGTTCTTTGGCTGGGATGTTGGCCCGGGGTTCCAACAGTCTTGGCCAGTTTTCAGGACCATAGAGAGCACACGGCGAGCGAAGAGGGGACCCCAGAGACCCCCCCATTTCAGATGGGGACAGGATCGGACCACGTACTTAAGAGTCTTGCAGACTGTCTACTAGACCTGAGTTATTCTTTGTACTCCCGGCACCCAACCTGACAAACACTCCATGAGCCAAAGATTCGTGGCTTCTCACGGGCTGGGGGGAGTCAGGCAGGCAGCCAGGGAGTCATCTTTCCCTGCTAAAAGCTGGAGAAAGGAGCCGTGAGAAGCAGAAACTGTAAAGCCAGTGGCTCCCCGTGTTCCTGGGTTACAGAGCCGCAGGGTCTCTCTGGGACTGAGATTTGTGATTCCTAGTTAAATGCCAGGTTTAATGGACTTGCTAGGGAAAGATGTTTTTAGTGAGCAGTGTATGTCTCCCTGGTGCCTGCAGTGATAATTACTTCAGTGGGACAATCTCTCCTTTACATACTCCTGGCCAACAGTAGGAGGGGCTCTGGACAGGGGTCGGATAAGTGGATAGACTGTCGCAAGTTATTTTAACGTAAGGGTCCAATAAGCATCTTGAGTTTCTGGCAGATGGTCTGGGTGGTTTCATCATGGCAAAAGGTCAGACTCTAGCCAGGCTGAGACGTGCCTAAGTCACATCTCCTGGATGGCCTCCCTGCTCCATTTCAGAGAGCTCTCTTAGCAATACTGACTTCATTTTTTTTTTTTTTTTTTTTTTTGCGGTACGCGGACCTCTCACTGCTGTGGCCTCTCACATTGCGGAGCACAGGCTCCGGATGCGCAGGCTCAGCGGCCATGGCTCACGGGCTCAGCCGCTCCACGGCATGTGGGATCTTCCCGGACTGGGGCACGAACCCGTGTCCCCTGCATCGGCAGGCGGACTCTCAACCACTGCGCCACCAGGGAAGCCCCTGACTTCATTTTGATTTTCCTTTCCCAACCTCCACACTATTTATTCACATTCGGGGTCAGATCATCCTGTGTGCTGGGGCCCATCCTGTGCCCTGGAGGGTGTCGAGCAAAGCCCCTGGCCTCCACTCACTAGATGCCAGTGGAAATTCTCCTCCCAGGTTATACCACCCAAAATGTCTCCTGTCACCACCTAATATTCTTGGGGGAGGGGGACAGATCTGCCCACCCCCTCCTCGAGAACCAGTGGGTTAGCTGATAAAGAGAACCACTCGGTGGCCAACAAGAGCAGAGAATAAAGGATTCAGTGTGTTTGCTCAGGGATCCTGGCAGAGACTGGCCTAAATGATACCTGGAGGCAGGGGGATACATTTAGCTCAGCAGATCCCAGCACCTGTCAGCATCTCCCAGGACTAAAAGGGAACCCAGGAACTCGCAGGGGGTCAGCCCCAGAAAGCAAATGTCCCTGAGCGGCCCCAAGCCAAGGACAGGATTCACCTCCTGCTCTGCCACTCAGAGAAACCTTCCGGCCGCTGCGATTGGATTTCAATTAAAGTGATTAGCGCCGTTTATTTAGGCTCCACAGCTGCCTACAATCTACTGTGCATTACTGTGGGTTTAAAGAAATCAAGGAGGGGCGTGGGGGAAAGGGGAGGCAATTCAGCCCAAATCGAAAAAGTCCTCCTGTAATTACGAGATTGGAGAATATCCACTGAGGGGATCAATAATGGGAAATCTAAGTGCCACTGTGTGCTGAGATTACGGTCTTTGAATCGCTCCATCTTGGATTTTAATTTTCTCTCTCATTATCACATCGCCATGAGCAGTGATTGCAGCCACACATCCCAGCTTGAGAGAGGCGGGCGGTGAGGCTGGACCGAAGCAGGGTCAATCCAGACACACTGGACCCTCTGTATGAAATTTTTATTGCCACATAACAAATTACCCCAAATGTCGTGGCTTAGAGCAAGACACATTTATGATAGTAAAGCTTCCGTGGGTCCGGTATCTGATCACGGTCTAGCTGGGGCCTCTGCTGGGGTCTCACCAGGCTGCACTCAAGGTGTGGCTGGGATTGGGGTCTCCTCGGAGGCTCAGGGTCCCCTTGCAAGCACATGTGGTTCATGGCAGAATTCATTCTTCCTGACAGCAGTAGAACTCCTGGCAGCTTGCTTGTTCAAGGTCAGCAGGAAAGGGAGTCTCTGATTTCCAGTCCCTCTCTTAAAGGGCTCACCTGATTAGGTCAGGCCCACCAGGATAATCTCAGTTTTGATGAATTTAAGGTTAACTGTTTTGGGGGTTTTTTTAAGGTTTTTTTTTTTTAAGGTTAACTGTTTAAGGACCTTAGTTACATCTGCAAAATCCCCTCACCTTTGCCATATTCTTTGGGCGAGAAGCAAGATACAGGTCCTACCCACACACAAGGGGAGGGAATTTTGAAGGGTGTGGGTCATTGGAGGTCATTTGAGAATCCTGCCCACCACACCCTCCATCGGAGCTCCTCCCCAAATGCACAGAACCAGGCCGTGGGACGGTGTCATAGCCACAGGCCTCCCCTGCCCCAGCCTGATGGACTGTCCCAAAAAACAACCCAGCGGCCAGCCATGAACGAGAGCCTTCCCATTTGGGAGAGGAAATGGAGAAAACAGAGATCTGACACAATCTGGTTCCCTGTCCAGTGGTCTTCCTCTGATCTCTGGTCTTCTCTGTGTCCTGAGCCCCAGCCAGGATTCCTGGCTGCCCTGACCTGGGAGCCTTGACCTTCCTTCTTCCCAGGATGCTGAGCACAGGGACAAATGCAAGCAGCTCCTCCAGGCTGGATGAGGACAGGGGCACAGGATCTGGGAGCCCAGTCGTCATTCTAACAATCCCCCACCCTACTCCTCCTCATGTGCCTCCTCCCTCCTTCCACACCCCGCTCAGATGTCACCCTGGGGGAACCTTGGGCAACCCTGCTCAGTGCCAGCTTCCATGATTTACATATGTTGCACTGATTTGCACCTTTATTCTTATGTCTGAGTCTCTCTTTCATGATAGTGCATATATTACTTAGGATTAGTTTCAGTGAGCGTTGAAACCTAAAATAACAGAAGAAAAGGTTAGAGATTCATTTCTCCCTCCAACTGTAATCTAGATGTTAGCAGCCCAGGGCTAGTCTAGAAGCTCTGTTCTGCAGAGTCCTCAAAAGACTCACTCTTCTTCTATCATGTTGCTTCAAACTGGCTGGATTCCGAGTCTAAAATGGCTGCCCCTGCTCCAGCCATCACCCCCACATTTCAGCCAATAGGAAGGAGGAAGGGAAGGAGAAGGCGATGCCCCCTCCCTTTACACCATTTCTCCTTACACCCCATTGGCTATAAATTAGTCACATGGCCACAGATATCTGCATGGAATGCTGAAATGTGTAGTTTTTATTCTAAATAGCCCTATATTATGGAAGAATGGGAGGTGGGGGATAAGGGAATTTCTGGAAATCTCTGTTCTAACTTCCCCGTCCACCTTGTGCAGTCTAAAGGATGGGATATTTCTTTTATATCCAAATCTTTACCCACTCCTTCAACAGCCTGGCTGTGATTCTATATCCATTGATTGTTTCATTGAACACATTGTTCATGCATTCTTTCCCTCACTCCCCTATCTACTCATTTATTCACTGGTTCATTCATTCGCTCATTCATTTCTCAACAAATTCTCTCCCTATGCCTTGCACAGTGCTGGGCATGTGGTCAGGATTCAGGATATGGAGAGGATAATACAGACACTGCATTCAAGCTGCTTACAAATTAGTAGGGAGCACAGCCAAGGAAATGAAGCATTTAAGCACCCTGACGTAGGTGCTAAGAGACTGTGCAAAGGTTGCCATGCTGACACCATCTGGGGCTGCACTCAAGATTTCCAAAGGGAGGTGACGTCCCGTCTGAGGTTTGGAAAAGCAAACGTTATTAGGGAGCAGACGGGGCCTGCATTCCTGACTACTGGGAACACAGAGCAAAACCATCCCCTGTCCGTGGTGCTGACCCCCAGGCCCAGCCAGGGGCGCACGAGGTGTGGGCAAGCCAGTCCCTGCTCCCCACGTCTCACGCGTTCTGGGTGGGCAGGTGGGGCAGCAGTGGCGTGCCACATAGCTACATACTTCATTTTCGTAACGACCTTCCCGTCTCCCCTCTCAGTCTCGCTTGTCAGCCTGTGACCATTAAAATCCTCATTAGCAAATGAGATTTGGATGGACTTATTAGGATGAGGGATGGCCCCGCGGCACAGCTGGCTGCAGGTCAGTCCTCTTCTCCCTCTCTCTTTGGAAACAGTGCACCTCGCATTCTGGGCACCCCTCTCCAGGTCCAATACCAGGCTCCAACAGACTCCCTGGGGATGTTCAGGGGACCAGCTGAAGGGGAGGCCAGGCCACAGCAGACCACAAAGAGCCTAGAGCTGCTGATTCACACGCCCACCCAAAGCACCCAATCAAGGCCAGTTCAGACTGAAGCTCAAACTCCCAAACGTGACATTCGAAGCCCCTCCCAATCCCATCTCCACCCTCCTCTCCCGCCTCCTGTCCTCCCCACGTGGCCCCTGCATCTAGGCGCTGACCTGCTGACCTGATGGGTGGTCTCCTGGAATCGGCTCTACCAGCTCATGGGAGCCACTTGTTCCGCATTCAAAAGCTGACATCACATTGGCAATCTGAAATTGACCATGGTGGGAGGATGTACACCATGGGAATCAGCACATGCTACAGAGGACCTATTTATTTATTTATTTAGGTCAGAAAGCCAGATTTTACGCATTTGCCAGCATACACCCGTTGAAAGGTCCCCGAGCATGTCACCCACTTGCGTATCTGCCCATCTTTGTGTGGGCGGTTCCCTCTGCCAGGCTCTCCCCCCACTCCCTGGGATGCCCCTTCTGTCTCCCTTCTCTGCCCCGGTCATTTGCTGAGGCCCCGGAAGGAGCCCAGCCCCCTCCTCTGTGCACCCGACCTGGACTTTCACCTTGTCTTCTACGCCAGGGATCATTAGTTTCCCAAATGAAAATCAATTCAAAGCAGCTTCAGGAAAAGGTAGAAATATGCAGGAAGGGAAGGGGGAGTGAACTTCACAGGACCGGGGGCAGAAAGCTTAGCTGCCGCCACAGCCACTAGGAAGATGTCCAACAGCTGCTCTTTCTCTGAAGCCCTAGTCCCTGAATCCTGCTTACACGTACCCATCGTGGCTTCCCCCAAAGAGGTGCCCCTGGGCCCCTGGTTTGCGTGAAACCCCAGACCGATCAGCCACATAACAAGCCAGAGTCTCTAAGCTCTGGTCCCGGGCCAGTCCAATCATCTGAGGTCATGGGGCAGGGTCACATCATCACGGCACATGGGGGTCACATGGTCATGGGGCAGGGGGTCACACGGCTGCTGTGTCTTCAGCGGGAGCTGTGAGAGGGGTGGACAGAGCTGAGAAACTGGCCCGCCTCACAGCTGGAGGACAAGCTCCATGAGGACAGAAAATGTGTTTATTCATGTCGAGACGCCCAGTCCCAGCATAGAGCAGGGGCTCAATACGTATTTGTAAATTCAAGGAATCACCTCAGCTTGGGTCTTCTCTCAGCAACCTGTGACCCAGTTGGTCACTGGAGAGGGAGGCAAAAGGCTTTGAGTATTTCACCAGGGAAACACTCCATGCCCAAGTAACAAGGCATCCTTGGACTTCCCTGGTGGCACAGTGGTTAACAATCCGCCTGCCAAGGCAGGGGACACAGGTTCGAGCCCTGGTCCGGGAAGATCCCACGTGCCAGGGAGCAGCTAAGCCCGTGCACCACAACTACTGAGCCTGCGCTCTAGAGCCCACGAGCCACAACTACTGAGCCCACGTGCCACAACTACTGAAGCCCACGTGCCTAGAGCCCGTGCTCTGCAACAAGAGAAGCCACCTCAATGAGAAGCCTGCACACCGCAACGAAGAGTAGCCCCCACTCACCGCAACTAGAGAAAGCCTGCGGGCAGCAATGAAAACCCAACGCAGCCAAAAATAAATTAATTAATTAAAAAAAAAAGCCAACTACATCTGTCTTGCTCATTAATAGGAGATCAGCCTGCCCCACAAGGGCTGAGGGGGAAATTCTGAACAGGTAAGAAGGAAGCAGAGTAGGGGAGGGGGGACGTTGACCCAACTGCCCCCTCCCTCCCTGCCACTTTCTATCACTCCCCGACCTGCAGCCCCGGAAGCTAACTCTTTCCAGACGCCACAGGCGAACTCTAGGGGAGGGACGACGGCAGAGCACAGGTAACAGCCCTTGTCACCTCACCAGGTGATCCAGAGAGCAAGTGGAGGGGAGGGTGTGAGGCGGGGAGCAGAGCCAGGCGTTGGAGCTGCAGGCTGTGGGAAGCAGCCCCCCCACCCCCGTGCACACCCGCCTTTCCCGAGACTCAGCCAAGCAGGAGGCTGCTCGGGGCCACTTCTGTCTCCATCCTTCCGTCTCCAAAGATGCTGCGATTTCCGCCACGTGGGAGGGATCCGACTGCTCGCGAGCCCTTGGGAGGAGGCGGTGGCAAAGGTTTCTCACCACGGAGACCCCAGCCAGTTCGCGCCTCCCCCTTCACAAGCAGGAAACGCGTCTCCCTGTCCCCCTGGGATGGAGTCTAGATTCGCACAAATTGTTTTTCCCTGCTCGTACACACCAGAGAAGGAAACAGGAAGGACAGGGGAACAGAGTCCCAGTTCCCACCCTGAACCCGTGGGGCCGCTGGCCTCCTTCCCCCGAGCTCCGGCTTCCTCCGCGGGACTCTCTCCCTCTCCAAGGGCGCACGTGCTCAGAGGCAGGTAGACGCGCTTCCAGCCGCCGCAGCCTTGAGCGCTCTCCTTAATCTCCTCACCTTGCGAGGCAGTGCAGCACTCCATAATTGCTTCTGGAAATGCGGTCACCAGTTTAATCGGTAGAACTTGTCCTGGTTGACATAACCTAGTGAAGCAACCCCGGGCCTCCCTGTTTCTCGGGAAGCGCGACCAGTGTGTCGCTGTGCGGAGCGCGCGGCTCCCCTGCGCGTAGGATGTGGGCCGGCCGGAGCGCAGAGCTCGTCTGTGCCTGTTGCCGGCACGTGAGCCTGTAGACGTGGCCGGGGTTCCGGGGATCAGGGAGTGTGGGGTACACTTGGATGATGGACAGGACGGAAGGGAGCCCTCTGAGCCCTGGGGACTCCTCTGCCTCGGGACCGCGAAGGAGCCAGGCGGTGACACGGCCACATTAGGTCATGAGGCCACCCCGAGGGCTGTTGTCGATGGGCTCCCTGCTCTGTGAATATACGCTGGCTGGCCCCTCCAGGTCGGAGCCTCCAGCCTGCTCCGCGTCCCGCGAAGAAGGAGAGCTGGAGAGAAGGAGGGATGGAGGGAGGAAAGACAATGAGCTGGGGACACTCATCCCAGGTCTCTCCCTGACAGGCTGCAGGAGGGCTGAGCGTGTTCTTGGGGGGAAGGTCTCAGCCCTGGTCAGTGAGGCGGCCCCTCCCCCCATACAGCTTTGCTGTCCCGGGTCCAGGTGACGCCCCCGGCAACCCCCAGGCCCAAGGGTAGGTCTCCCTCTTGCTTCCGTGTACCTGCTGCTCGCTCCTGCAAGCCCGGTCCCGTGGTTAAAATTATCCTCCAATCAAAGTGGCGGTGATGGGATGAATGGGGAGATTGGGATTGACATGTATACACCAATATGTGTGAATAGATAACTAATAAGAACCTGCTGTATAAAAAAATAAATAAAATAAAATTCAAAAACAAATTATCCTGCAGTCACTCAGTCTTGCTGTGCTGTTTCCGGTCAGGATCTGGGTGGCTTCAGACGGCGGTGGGCGACGGTGTTGGTGGGCAGTGGCTCTCTCCCGGAGCCAGCACCGTCCTGCCCTTGACACCTTGATGGGGGTGGGGGGGACTGGTTTTCTTCTCTGTTGGCCCACCCTGGGCAGGTGGCCCCTTGGGGGAGGGGGAGGGGCACGTGGCTTCCTGCCGGGGCGGGGGGGGGGGGGGGGGCGGGGGGGGGGCAGGCTCTTCACCCTATGCACAGGTCTTTCCCAGCGTTCCTAGGTCTTAAGCCAGGGCCGGCCAGCTCCGGGAAGGACACGTGGGCCATCCAGGCTCCCCCACTCCCTCCAAGGGAGGGGGGATGCAGCCCTGGGGGCCACCGTGAGGGAAGCAGGAGGGCAAAGGCTCTGAGGCACTGGCCTGCGCCCCGACCAAAGGACCCACACGGCCCAGGTTATGAAGTTGTCAATCACTTCATCCTGCTTCCGCACCCCTTCCACCCCTCACACCCCAGTCTAGCCCGACCCCCAAGGCCCCGGCATTAACACCTTTAATAGGGGCTTCCCTGGCGGTCCAGTGGTTAGTACCCTGCACTTCCGTTGCCGTGGGCCCGGGTTCGCTCCCTGGTCGGGGAACGAAACTCCTGCAGACCCCGCAGCGCGGCAAAAATATATAAATAAATAATTTAAAACACCATTAATACTAGCGGCTTCTCCACGCTCTCCCCTCCCTCCCTGGGACCCCCACCTGGCAGAGGGGGGTCCAAGACCCGGCACCACTGCTGATGAAGTTCTCCTGTCATTCATACCCAGGATGCTCTCCAAGGCTCATGATTTATGGACTTTAATTTTCCCAGGTCCTCAGTCGTGTCCCCTCTTTCCCTCTGGTCTGTCAGGGCGTTTATCTGCCACCCTTGCAGCCCTTCTCCCCCTTCCCTGTTTTTTAATTTGAAGCATCTATCTGGAGCATCCTGAGATGGGACCGTCTGCAATACTGAATGCATTACACTGCTGACAGCTCTATTGATTTTCTCTCTCCTGCTTCATAATGCAAGATATATACAAGCCGATAGGTTGACCCCTGTCCCTTGCTTTGAAGGGACCGTGCCCTTTTTCTTTCTCTCTCTCATGTCCCCCTCACCCTGGCATACGTTGATATATAGGAGGGGTGTTTGTCCCTTACGCTCAAGATGGATTCTCCTCTGCCCCGATATTATTTTCCTCTCTGCTGGTGGACGCTGTCTAATCCATCCTTTTTACGGTAGCAGGTTGGACACCGTGGAAGCCGTTCACAGTGCAAAAGGGTTGGTGGAAGCAGGGGAGTTGAGGAGGTGGCATCTGTCAAAACTGGCTGTGTCCCCTCTGGGCAAGACCAGGCAGACTTTCCCAGGGGTGCCCTCTGCCGGCCTCACCAAGTCTAGGGCCACCCCAGCCCACCTCCTCTTCTCTGGGTTGTAGTTCTCCAAATCCACTGGCAACTCTTGACTTACATTCAGTTCACAGTCCCAGAGCCAGCTGCTGGGCTAAGCGTTTTCTGTTGTGGTTTCTGCTAAGCAAGGCAGGGAAGTGGCAGACAGTCATGTGGGCTACACCCAATTGGCATAGGGGTCTGAAAGGCTTGGAAGGAGGGATTAATATCCCTCCTCAACAGAGACTGAGGCTCAGAGATGCCAGGAGACTGGTTCAAGTTCTCCCAGCCAGACACAGGACTTGAATCCAAGACTATCTGTCTCCAGGGTCAGTTTTCCATAAATCCTATCACAACGCCTCCTCCAGGAAGACCTCCTGGACTGAGGCCACCTAATCCAATTGCTTCTTTATTCTTGTCCCCCTGGAACATATTTGCTTTGAAGGTTTGCTCTTGCCGGCTGGCTGCTGAGTGTGTTGGGTGGGTTCTCTCTGTTGTGAATCAGCATCATTGTTACTTCCTCCTGGCGGGTTTCCCTGGGCCCAGCCTGTCCCCAGCCCGGATCAATCTCCCACGGTCCCCATCTGGTCCCACAGTGAGAAGCACTTACTGCCTTATCAGTGCCGCTCCTGCTAGTCTGTGATTCTCTGGAGATGGGGACAGAGATGCAGACCGTATTTTATTTCTGCATCTTCACCGCCTGGCCGACAGAAGGAACTCTCTAAAAATGGGTTGAATCCGTTTAATCAGTCAATGGGCCGTCTGGGCGGGTGGGTGTTTGCTCTCTTAGAGGTCCCTTAAAGGCAGGCTCTGCAGGAGCTTTTTCTGCCTTCTCCCCTCCACCCCCCGTCACCCAACCCCCAGCCCCACACAAGGCCTCCCACTGGAAACGGTCCTCCAGCTGCCAAGGAGGAGAACACCATTCCTAAGGTTCAGGGCTTCTGGCCGATGGGGCCGCACGTGCTCCTGGTGACTGACTACCTGGCCACATCCATCTTGCCAGCCAGCCAGAGACCCACAGAGAAGCAGCAGAAAAGGATGCTGAACCTTTGAGCATCCCAGAGCAAGGGCTGGGTACCAATATGAGCAATGGCCATGGGGTGCAAAGACAGAGGCCTGGGCCCATGAGTACCTGGCCACAGGTGCAGGACAGATGTCATTATAATAAGGAACATCCTCTTGGTTTTGTCTTTCCGGTCCAGTGGCTCTCAACGTGGAGTGATTTTGCCCCCCAGGGACGCGTGGCAATGTCTGGAGATGCGTTTGTCTGTCACAGTTGTGAGGGTCCAGCATCTGGTGGGTAGAGGCCAGGGAGAGCTGAACATCCTACAAGTTTCAGAACACCCCTCCCCCCAAAAAACAGAACGATCCCAAAAGCCAGCAGTGCCGAGTTTGAGAAACCCTGTTCCAGCCCGACCAGCCATGCCTTGTGGCTTTTAGCTCAGCAGCTGGGAGAATATCGAACCTGCATCCCTCGGGAGCACCTGAGATTCTCCTGGACTCCTTGGGGGCTGGAGGAGGGAAGAAACCTGCGTTCCTTTAGTCCTCTTGGGTCCCCCCAAAAAGCACCAGCCTCCGTGCCCGCACCCTGCCTCCTTCCCTCCCTCATCAACCTTTTCCCAAGTCAGCAGATTCAAAATAACCCCCTTCCAAGATGGTTTAAAGGACAGCCCTGCCGCCTGACAAAGGCGTGGGCCTCTTGGGGGCCTCTTGGAAATTTTATAAGGTGGTAGATATGAGAGCACCCCGTCAGGTGTGAAATACCATACAAATATTACCTCTAATTATGTAAGTGCTCTCAGCCGGGGGTTTTAGGATGCAAGGCAGAAAGGGGCCAGAATCTTCGCTTTCCATTTCCAGTCACGGCCTCAGCGCCCTCGTGTGGCCACTGATGGAAACTACACCCAGGGCCGGGCGGGGATTTTCAGACCCGGGGCGGGGCAGGCAGGATGGCTCTGACTCTGGCTTTTCTCGTTGTCCCATTTGGGCTTCACAGCAGCACCCGAGGGAGGAGAGAGAGAGGTAGTATGACCTCCCCCGGAAAACCCCTGGAGCCAGCCATGGGTTTTTGCAGGATGACGCCTGCCGTGGACAAGCCCAGCCCTGCAGCGCAGCATAAAGTGGGAAAGGCAATTCGGGGAGCCGCTCCTCTCCCGCTGCCTCCTGGCTCTTATAGAAACCTTGAGCTCCCCCACTGGCACCCCCAGGAGGTTGGTCTCTGTGTTTTGTTACTAGACATCTATGTTCTCTTCTTATGCAGTTCAAGAGGCAAACATCTGTCTCTGGGATCACTGCCAAAAGGAAGGGGCAGCCCCCCTCCCTGTCCCTGTCCTGTAGGTCCCAGTGGGGAGAAGCAGCAGGCATTCACTCAACAAATATTTTTGTGGACCTATTATGTGCCAGGCACTGCTTTGTCCGAATTAATCACTCCCTCCCTCCCTCCCTCCCTCCCTTCATCCCTTCGTTCATTCATCCAAACATCCCTCCATCAATCTATCCACCCTTCATATGGTGAGTGATCTCGGATGCTGCAACCATCTCGAGGATCCTGCATGTCAGCACTGAGCACCTCTGTATATGTATGAGCAGTGCATTTTGGGAGTTATCAACAGAATGCAGAACCTCGTCCTCGCCTCTATAAAAAAGTCGGTGCAAACGTATGGGAAGTTTAACATTGCCGCACAGCCTATGGAAAGGCAGGTGGGAGTAACTGCTGCATGAGTGACGGGTGACAGGAGGCAGAGGTGCAGGGTCCTGCCCAGAGGAGAGGGCGGAGCTGAGCTCTGAGGATAAACAGGACCTAGGGTCAGAGGGGAGGGCACAGGCCGATGCCTGGGGTCAGGAAGTGCCCTTAAGACACCGGTTGGCTGGGCTGAAAAGGTCGTTGCTTTTGGCGGTGCAGTGGGGGAGAAAAGACCAGAAAGGCATCAGCCTGAGATGGAGGGGGGCTGTCAGGTCAGGCTGGGGGATTTGAGAGTGTCTTTCTCAGGTCAGAGCTGAGGCATCCTGACCTTCAGATAATCTCATATTAAGGCCCTACCAATTAACTTTTCTCTTTGTTAACACCCAGAAGCATCTGTAGTCACAGAAACATAGTTTGCCTTCTTTTAAAAGGCTGTCTAGCACCATTAGAGGATTTCGTGATCTCCCAGGGGCAAGGACTGTGGGTTTATCCTTCCCTGTATCTCCAGCATCTCTAGGAAAATGCTCAGCCTGGGCTTGTCTAATGGGAGGGAAGTGGGGAGGGGAGTGGGTTCAAAGCGAAGTTCATGGTAAAGGACTCTTTTCTCTTCAGATGAGCTGCTCTGTAATAATGCGCACAGGGCAATTACATTCTGTTGTGCAGTTATTAAATTGGGGAGGAAACAAATATAATAAAATGTAGACATTTGTAAGGAGGTTAAAAATAAAGTGGAGGATGAAAATTAAATCGATAACCTCAGGTTTCCTGGAGCCTGCCTGAAAAGACGTTCTGGAAGAGCTGAGGGTAAATTTGTGCTGAGAAAATAATACCAGGGATGGGGTGAAGGCTGCGAGGAACCAAAGGGGCAAAGGGAACGCTGCCTTCCCAGAGCTGCCAGCCCGTTTCAGGTGGGCAGCCTAGTGAGGAGGTGGTCAAGAGTCTGGGAGCGTGGTTCCGAGTCCTGACTTCACTTCTCCCAGCAACTGACACGCCTTCATTCTCTGCGGTAAGACTGGAGTAAACGACCGGAGCCACCCATCACAAGCACGCCCGAGGATCACAGAGGCCCTATGGGTAAAGTGCTTAGTACAGGAGATGCCCGGTGTGAGTGTTCCATAAAACGTTAGCTATTCCATGTTTGGTTTTTTTGGGGTTTTTTTTTTTTTTGCGGTACGCGGGCCTCATTGTTGCGGCCTCTCCCGTTGCGGAGCACAGGCTCCGGACGCGCAGGCCCAGCGGCCCTGGCTCACGCGCCCAGCCGCTTTGCAGCATGTGGGATCTTCCCGGACCGGGGCACGAACCCGTGTGCCCTGCATCGGCAGGCGGACTCTCAACCACTGCGCCACCAGGGAAGTCCCTATTCCAAGTTTTAACTTGCTTTTATGGTACCAGTTCTTAAAGGAATTGGAAGCAGCCAGTGGAAAAGCTCCGTTCAATAAGAAGAGGCGAGCAAGAGGGCCCTGCCCATGACACATTAGATGTCCGTGGCAAAGGAGACCAGAAGGAAAAGGGAGGAACCCCTAGAAAGAGGTTATAAAATGTACGTAGGAGGGTTCCTCCATTTAAAAGAAAAAAAAATCTCTGCGTAGATGCCCAATACACAGGTCTAATGAAAGTAGTAGATAGTAAGTCCTAACACAGGTCTTCAAACCGAATCTGAAATAAAACCTAGCAAAGCCAAGGTGGGGTTTGGACCGGAGGATAGAGGAGGTAGGGAGTGGTGGAGGGAAGCGGCCCATTGCTTTCGGGGAGCCGCGCTGTTAATCCAGGAAGAGACGCAGCGATGGGAAAGGCGAACGCCTGTGTTATTCTTGACCCGTTGCGGACACCGTACCCAGCTTCCTCTGGGGGAGGGCTTAACTGCCCGGAAACGGAAGTCTTTCTTTTCCGTTCTCCTCGCTTCTGGCTGTTCACGGTGAGTGTTTCTCGGGCCCTACGTTGGGAGTCGGGGGGTTATCCGTGGTAATCCACGGCTGGGTGATGTCTGGGGACCCAGGGCCTGGATCACAGGTGCGGGGGGAGGAGGATGGAGTGCGATGGGGCCGGTATTTCGGGGGTGTGGGGAGGGGAAGCGGGGTAGCCGCTGGTCCCCGCATCCCATGGTCACTGACGCTTGTTTTCCCGTAGGTTCTGCCCGTGCTCTCCGCGCCTCGTCGCCATGGTGAGTACGACCCCTGCCTGGGGCCTTTCCGGGGTTGGGGGGCGAGGGGCGAGGGCAGGGGCGCCTGTGCGAGGGTCTTCCGAGCCCCGAGAGGGGCTGGTGGGCCCGACCATCCTAGAAAAGCGTGTCTCTACAGTTGCTTCTTTTTGCTTTGTGTTGCAGCCTCGCAAAATTGAGGAAATTAAGGATTTTCTGCTCACAGCCAGGCGAAAGGACGCCAAATGTAAGTGAGGGTCTAGACGAGCGAGTGGAAAGGGTCGCGTTGGCGCGGAGCCGCTCCTGCACGGGCGCTGGGCCGGGCGGCTGCTTAAGCCTGTGCGTGCTGTCGGGAAGCAGTGGTTTTAGCAGGTCTCGCGTAAGAAAAGGTGGTTGGCCAGTGTGTTCTCTTCCTTAGGTAAATGTGAACGTTTAAGAAAAGTCCTAAGGTGTTTTGTTCGTGTGTGTCCTCCTGTGTATGGTAGGTGCTCAGAACGGAACCCTTACTGGGTGAAAATCTGGAAACGCGCGTTTCGTAAACCCCGACTTAGTGCTGCATGTTAGGCTCTGGGCTGAGCACAGGTCCTGCTCACAAGGAACTAAGTCATTTCCCTTCTACGTGAGTTAGCGTCCTAGCCTGTAAACGAAGGGAAAAGTAATTGATGCATCAGAAACATAAAACAGCGAGTTTTTGGTGGACGTGTGCCAGCTCCAGCTGCCAGTGTGTTCTCTCTACACGGGGAGGGAATTCTGCTGGTGTGCCTGTGTTGTAGTTGAAGGAGGTGTGGGGAGCTTGTGCTCTATACTAGATCTTGAACTGCCTTAACCCGGAGTCATCTTTCTTGTGCTGCTCCTTATAGCGTTCTTTCCCTCCCAGATTTGTGCTAAAGAGAAAATCGGATAACGCATGAAGGTGGAGTACTCTCGGGCTGACTTACTTTAAGGTGGGCTAAGGCGCCAGCCGTCTCTGACGCCCCGTGTCAGTGGTAGGGTGAAGCAGTGGCGTGCAGGAGAGCCTTTCAGGGAGTTCACGGGGCTTCAGGGAGAGTCATGTCTGTGTCCCCTTTACCTGAAACAGGTTGTTGCCTTTGATGCCCTGGTGCTGTGTGAACTGGTGACCACCTGTGAGAACAAGTAGCATCTGGTGGGAATGTCTGTCCTGACGGGTGGTGGGGACCCCGGGTGACAGTGCGCTTGTGTTTTTGTAGGTACTGTGGTGCACAAAGGAAATGTATCAGGTCAGCCTTAGTCCGGGCCCCGGAATTTGCTGTCACTGCCTGGGCAGATCCCAGCTCTACCAGCAGGTAGCTGTCCTTAGCGAGGTAAACACAACCCCACTGTTTTGTTTCTGTTGAAGAGGGGGTGATGACATCTGTCTCCTAGGATTGGTGCAAGGATCAGATCAGATGATCTCTTAGAGACGTCAGCACGTTGAGCAAGTGACACCAAATCCATCAGATGTCTTTGCATTTTAATTCTGTTGGGGAGCTTGAGTTTAGACAGTGACCTGTGAGAGTAGGGGTCACGTTCCCCTGGATGTGATAGGGTGCTCAGTGAGTGTTTTGTGAATACACCTTTGAATATTTCTTTATAGTTTTAATTGTAAAATATAAAATTGTTTGGTGTGCAGTTTACTGGCTTTGAGTATGTTCACACGGTGGTGCAACCATCCTTTTCCAGAAATTTTCATCTTGCAAAACTGAAACTCTGTAACCCATTAAACAGTAGGTCTCCATTCTCCCTCCAAGCCCTGGCCACCACCATTCTACTTCGTCCCTATCAGTTTGGCTCTTCTCGGTGTATGTCGTGTAAGTGGATCCTCTGGTATTGGTCCTTTCATGACTGGCTTGCTTCATTTGGCATGAGATCTTCAGAATTCATCCACGTTGGAGAATTTGTCAGGATTTCCTCCTTAAGACTAAATGGTCCATTGTGTGCACACGCCACATTTTGTTTCTCCATATCCGTCCGTGGACATTTGGGTGGTTTCTGCCTTTGGCTGTTGTGAATAATGTTGCTGTGAACGTTGTACAAACATCTCTTGTTGCTGCTGTCTGTGCTTTTGAGTATATTCCTATAAGTAGAATTGCTGCATCACATGACGTTGAATAAACACTTTTAAGAGATGCGTCTGCCTTATCTTGTGAGGGTTCAGTTAGTTTATAGATGCACGGCAGCTACTAGGGACGACGCAGTATGCTTAGCTTTGGGAGGAATGTTAAGGTAGCAAACTAGGTTGGTTTGAGTAAATATCCACGTGCCTGATGTATTAAAACAGGAGCCAAGGCAGCCCGTGCCCTCGGCAGGGCCACGGAGCTTCTGCTTCCTGTGACGTGTCCCACCCCTTTAGCGGTTTATTGGCAGAGATGGAGCTGTGGGTTGTGAGTCCAAGTTAACTGTGCTGTAGAAGTCGGAATGGGGAACTTGACAGGTGCCTGACATGAGTAACCTGGGAAGCCGATGTCTTCCTGCCGCCAGAATAGGTGGCGGCCTCATGAAGGTTCATCGACGCTTGTACATAACCACGCTGTTTGCTACATTTCAAACCTTGCGCTGTTGGACTTTGAGCACGCCTGGGGCTCTTTGTTGTCTGAGCTGTGTTCCCGAGATGGAATTTTAAAGCAATAAAGAGCCCAGAACATGTGTTCTGCTCACATTTGAGGAAAAGCTTCAGCACATGCTCATTATGTAGGGGGGCAGACCTGAAGGAAGAGCCTTAGCATCGCCCCCGATGGCATCTCATATGCAGTTATTTCTAGAAGGGTGGTGGAAAGTTCTTGATCTCAGCAGATAATCCATCTCCTTACTTTATGAACTACTTTCATCCCTTAAAAAATAATAATAATGAGATGGACACAGGATGGTCTAGGATGTGTTCAGTGTACCAGATACTACCTGTGTTTTAAATATAAACATTAAGCTCCAGGTTCTTGAGTAGTAATGTAAGGGAAATGAAGATTTCTGACATTATTTTTAAATACTGAGCTCAGAGGAGGGCGGGGGCATCTTGTTTTCTGTTTCAACAGAGGGACAGTGGAGGGAGGCAAGCACAGCTGTCACACGTGCCACGTCCTGCAGACCTACAAAGCCGGTGGACTGTGCGCCCTCTCTTTTCTGTGATACAGTTTAATTGTTAATTCTGGTCTCTGATAGCGGTCAAGATCAAGAAAAATAAGGATAATGTGAAGTTTAAGGTTCGATGTAGCAGGTACCTTTACACCTTGGTCATCACAGACAAAGAGAAGGCGGAGAAGCTGAAGCAGTCCCTGCCCCCAGGTGAGTGAGGCGGGAACCCCGGCGGGGGGGAGCAGCCCGGAGTGTGGGGGTCCCTGTGTCACCACCTTGTTTCTTCACTTGTCCCCAGAATGAGGAAAGTCCATTCTGTACTTTGTCTAAGTATCTGCTCTTGCTGTGGCTGTAGTGCAGGGAATATGTGTGGTTCTCAGAGGTTAGATACCATAGCAGAAATCGCTTCCGTGGCCACAGGAAAGTTTGTTTCAGCCCCTTCAGTGCTTTCCTAATGCAGCAGCATAACGGCCGATGCTCATTCTGTCACTCACCTCATCCTCACCGCGGCCCTACAAGGTAGGTAGGTGCTGATATATTGATGACCCCCATGTTTATAGGCTGAGGGACTTATTAAATACAACAGGCCATGAGCGTAGGTTAGTTAAGCATAGGGGCCTGTCCTGGTGGTGGAAGGCTCAAAAGGGCACCTGGGAGGAAACTGCCCCAGGAGCCCAGAGGGGGTTCCAAAGGCTGCTGCTTCACAGTGAGAAGTCAGCCAGCACCACTTGCCCTTGTAAGACTAACTGGAACGTCTTTAGAAAGGCTGAGAGAGGGAACGTTTTTATCATCAAACGCTAACTGTTATGTTTTAAGCGAAACCGTCCTGGTGGGCTTAATTTCTGAGCTTTGCGAACCCTCTGTAGCTTAAGTGCAAAATCCAGACAAGCAGTAGCTCAGATAAAATGAATAATCTTCTGAGTGGCTTACTTCTGGTGTCTCTTTTCCTCTAGGTTTGGCAGTGAAGGAGCTGAAATGAATCACGCACACTGATTTGAACTGTATTAAAAAAAATTGTAATTCTCAAAATGGCCTTTTTCTTTGAGGATGGGGGGTGTGGGTGTTACTTGGAATGGCTTCTGGTGGGAATAGGATGGGGGTCCTGGTTGCTACCTTGTTGCATCCCTAATCTTGGGCTGTGATCCCAGTGGACAAATAAAGCCATCTTTTTTTTTTTTCTTAAGCCTAAGTTTGAAAATAAGTAGATGGAAATAGGCAGTTAAAAGAGCCAATTATTGGTGGAAGTGAAGCCAGTCTGCACTCGTGGGATGTAAAAGTCATTTAGGTAAAATGAGCTCCCTTGTCATGAAAATGATAGTTAAAAGGAGGAGTTGATCAGCCTTCTTGGAAACGGCAGTAAATGAAGCCGTCTCCTCCTCAGGAGGTGGTGGCGCTTTTGTGTCTGCCATGTTGAAATGCTTCTTGATGCGGAGGTGGATGTGTGATTCCCTCCCCTCCCTCGACTAAGACACTTGTGTTCTCAGGCACAGGAGTGAAAATTCACTCTTGTGTGTTTCCTAAGTGCTACTCAAGATTAAGTGGAGCTCGGGAGTGGTACTTGGTGCCGTGAGATGAACGCAGATGAGAGGACAGTTTAGATGAGGGGCTCTGAGAAGGAGCCTGTGAGTTAAGCATGGAGATGAGTGGATGTTAGCCCAGCGAAAGGAGCCCCTGGAACCCAAAGACCGGTCTGAACATTTAAATGGAGGAGCCAGAGATCTGACCCCGCACCTTGAGGCAGTGCAGTGGTGGGTGTGGGGATAGGACACGCTGCTCAGACAGGTGCATGAAGACCCGAATCCCACCTCCCAGCCAGGCCTGGCTCCTTGGGGATTCAGTCCTGCTTCCACTACTTGCTGACACGAATGATCTTGAGAAACTACCGCAGCTCCCCCTGCGCCAGTTACCAATCCTGGGGAGGACTCCAGACGCAGATAGGGCAATACTTAGAAGGCAAAATCGCCTTCAGTAGTGGGTGTTGGTCCCCTGTGGCCAGCGAGTGTCTGCACGGTGGCAGGGCAGTTCGCTTACATGCACCCCTCCTGCCTCATGGAAGGACCCCCATCCCTTCCCCACAGAGCAGTATGGAGGGCCAAGTGTTTTAGGAGGCACGCATTTTTAAGCAGGGAAAGTGATTCATTGAGCTTGAAATAAGGAAATTTCTCACACTGGTGACAACGACGAGCCCGGCACAGGTCCTGTGGGCTCATTACCCTTTGGCCAGGAAGTCTTCCCCAGCCCGAGGACCAGTCTCAGGCAGCTGAGTGGGGGTCGCCAGGGCGCTTTTCCCAGCACTAAGTTCCCAGGTTATGGCAAGTCCCCACTGCAGTGGTTTCAGAGTCCAGTGAGCTACACTATGGAGGTTAGGGTCTTGGCACGGTTGTGTGGGTGCACCACGAGGTGGCGCCAAACTACGGCAAATGAGCGCCGGCGGCCCGGGAAGGTCTGGCCGTGGTTTACACTGAGATCTACGCCCAGGTAGCCAAGTGGCTGAGATCGTTTGTAGGCTTTTTTCTATAAGAATTCGAGGCATGTGAGGTCCTTTTTCAATCTAGTCCTGAGGAGTTCGGGTTTTGTTTCCTCCGGCACAAGAGTCCTCGGCGCTCAGTGGTTGTCGACAGACCCAGATGGGGCGCCTTCAGCGGCTTCCAGTCCTGCCCGCCCTTTCATTGGTCCAGCTTCCCAGGAAGAGGGCGGGTTTACCACTTGGGCTCCCTTTGTCCCAGCACATTTTGCAGAGACCAGCCCCAGTTCCTAGGATACAAACCCCGCAGGCATTTGTCTAGAGAAGGCATCCTTTCATGCTGTGGTTCTCAGCCCCGGCCTGTGCCTGCCAGTCATTTAGGGCACTTTTTAAAAGTTCGCTGAGGCCAGGTCTGGTTCCAGAGATTCTGCGTAAGTTGGTTTGATGCATCGGTATGTGTTCAAGCCCTCTGGTGCCCAGGGCCGACACTGCCTCTCTGAGGTCAGCCGGTCAGCTTGGGTGAAGTGGTTCCTGCCACGCCAGATGAATGGGGAGCTGCGTAGGCAAGAGGGCTGTTCGACGCCCTTAACGAGGCCCTGGGAGGTCTCACGTTTCTCTTCTGCTTCTCTGCTTCACTGGCGTCCCATCTAGGTCAGCAGGCCTCCGGGGAAGCAGCTAGAAAGGTCACTGTCCAGCTGGGTGCAGACCGGCCCAGCAGGTTTGTGTGTTCCAGGCTGCACCCCGTGGCTGCGGTGATGGCCCTGAGGGTGGGCTTGTGCAGTCAGCGTCTTCAGGTGTGGGCTGCGGGCCCACCCTTCCCCGACCCGTTCTGTCTCTGGGCCCAGCCCCAGCTCCAGCAGAGTCGATGCTCAGGGTGCACTCCATGCCCTCGCCCTCCCTTCTCCCCTAAGACACTTGCAGTTTGCTGTAGTGACTCTAATCTTCCTAGAGGAATGCCAAATCCTCCTAACTTCCGGGTCATTGTGGCAGGGATCAGCAGCTGCAGCCAGAGCTGTTGACAACGGGCAGGGGGAGGGGAACGTGTATGTGGCACCAGGCGGTGCCTATCCCGGAGGTCCCGGGGCTGCCTGGGGGCTGCGTGACCATGCAGGTTATCAGCGCCGCCGAGGGCCCTACGAAACCGCTTCAGGTCCGTCTTCCTGAGCTACCAGCACGGCCGGTTCAAGACCAAGACCCTGACCAGGGCCTCTGGGGCCATGTGTGGTCTGGCCCAGGCCTACCTTGACAACTTGTTTCTCTCTCTTTTGAAAAATACCTTTATTTTGGGAAATTCCCTGGCAGTCCAGTGGTTAGGACTCAGAGCTTTCACTGCCAGGGGCCGGGTTCGATCCCTGGTTGGAGAATTAAAAAAAATATATATATATATATAAATTTTATATATATATATATTTTTTAAGTAAGGCTGAGGTATAATTTACAGTGAAATTCACCCTTCTTGGTATGCAGTTCTCTGTACTTTGACAAACGTGTACAGTTGTGTAACCAACCCTGCAATCCAGAGAGAATATTCCCACCACCCCAAAGTTCCCTCTTGCACCCCAGCCCCTGGCAGCCTGCCACCGGTCTGTTTCTGTCGGTGCAGTGTGCCAGCCTCTCCTTCTTGTCGCTCCCCTCACTGCGGGCTTTGCATTTACTGATTCCACTCCGTCCCCTGCGGACCTTGGTCCCTGATCTCACAGTGTACTGTCCCCCTGCTCCGAATCCACCCTCCCCCAGGACTTGGGGTTTAACTTCAGCTCTCACCTCACGTGTCATTTTTCAGGAAATGTCCCCCCCCCCCCCAAGACTCTGTGCCGATTCACACACCGACACCGGGCTCTTGAAAGCACTTTGTCGGGGGAGGGGGGGGCTGGGCGGGGCTGGGGTTGTAGTTAATCACTGAGTGGGATAAAGGCTGCTTCCCCTCACCTATTAAACTTCCCATGCCGGCAGGAACGTGTGTTTTTCTCATCACTGTATTCCCTAGAACAGAGAACGTGCTCAATCAAAATTTGTTGAATTAATGAAAGGAAACCCCAGTGACAGGAACAGTGCTCTCCAGCTTCTGTGCCTCAGCTTTGGGCCTGCGCAGATGGACGGCTGCAGTCAGGCTCAGGGAACCTTGACCCGGACCGCGACCTCCCGGAGGAGAGAGAGGTCTCGACCACAGCACAGGACTCCATCTCTCAGCCCTGGATCTCTGATAGGGGAAGGGGCGTGTGTGGTCTCTCCCCCTCTAGCAGCCACGCGTGTTTGGTGGAGTTTCACCCGCATCCACCCCGTTCCCCAAGCCAGAAACCTAGAAGCCTCTCCCGGGTCTCTGTTCTCACCCGTGTCTCTACCCCCCTCGCTACCACCTCTCAGACTGTCTGTAACTCAAGCCTGATCCCTTCAGGACCCCTTAACTGCCCCACACCCACCTCACCGACCTCAGGCGGCCCTTTACCCTGCCCTGGACCTTGTCCCAAGCCTTCCCCCTCCTTCCCGCCCCGCGAAGCTCTGTCGGATCCGGGGCTGCCCCCACCGCATCCCCCGCATCCTGACGCGCCGACCCTGCTCTGCTTTTCTCCAGAACATCGCTAACCTAGCACGCTGTCCGTCTTCACGTGGGTACTGCTACCACCTCCCGCTAAACTGCGATCCCTTCCCAGCCAGAGCTTCCATCCGCTTTTGTTCACGGACAGAACAGTGCCTGGCACGTAGTAGGCGCTCAGTAAACTTGTGTTCTCGACGGTTCTGGCGTCTCCCTGGGATGTCCGGCCCTTCCCGGCGCTCCCGGTGCTCCCTCCCCTCCCCTCTCCTCCCTCCCCTCCCCTCCGGACAATTCCAGGGTCTCTCCCCAGGGGGCCCGCCCCGTCGGCTGGTAAGAATCGGCTGCTTCTCTTAATCCCCGCCCGGGGCTTTCCAGGCGGCACCCGTTAGTTGTTTGGGCAGATGCGCTGGGCGCTTCCGGGGCAGGACCGTGTCTTTGAACCCACGTGGCTTACAGAGTGAATGCTCAATCACGGTTGAGAGTGAGTACGGAATTAGTGACCCAGGACTGGGTCCCTTCCTTCCCCAGTCTGTCAGTTCGCTACCCTCTAAGAGCGCTAGGAACGGCCGGCCTCGCCTCTCACGCCATGACTGCCCGCGGCACTCATAGACCCTCTACATGCTGGCTTTGATTATAAGTGACCAGAAGCCCGGGGACCTAGAGAGTGCTGTTCAGAGACAGGTTCAGAAGCCTTCTGGGGGCTGTTTCCACTTCTCCTTCCACCTCTTTCGCCCGTGGGGCCAGGACAGATTCCAGGCCAAAAACACGCTTCAGGCTTTTCGGTGTGACCCCTTGCAGCCGGAGGGTGAGCACAGGGCGAGGAGCGCCCCCCCCGGAGGGGGCGGGGAGGGCGCGCGCGCTCAGCGGGCGGGGCCTAGTCCAGGGCAAGGCGGGGTCGGGGTGGGCCCGAGGCGGGGCCCGGGGCGGGGCCGGGCCTGGGGCGGGGCGGGGCGGGCGGGCGCGCGTCCCGGGCCGGGCGGTGGGCTGCGGTCGGCGGTCGCAGCGGGCGGGCGCACTCCGGCAGAGCCATGCTGGCGGCGCGCGTGGAGTATATCGCGCCCTGGTGGGTGGTGTGGCTGCACAGCGTCCCGCACGTCGGCTTGCGCCTGCAGCCGGTGGACAGCACCTTCAGGCCCCGCGATGAGAGTTACCAGGAGGTGAGTCCGCGCCGCCCCCCGACCCGGCGCCCCAAGTCCCCGCGCCACCCCTTCCGCCCTCCCAGCCCGCCGCTCTCCACAGGCGTCCAGACCCCGTCCCCCACTCTCCCCGCAGCCTCTTCGCCCCTTCTCCCCTTTCCCCGCAAGTCCTTGGCCTACGGCCCTCCGGTCTGGGAACCTCATGGGCCGGGACAACTGGAAAGATGGGAGTTAAGCCGGCCGAGGGACACGGGGGGGAAGGGCGCAGAGGCTGCCTGTGGCGGGGCGGGGAGGCTGAGCGCCGAGGGGGAGGGCAGCGCCGCGCGGCGTAGGGGCATTTGTGCCCGTACCCGGTGATTCCGCCGCACCAGCTGCGGAGATGCTGAGGAGGGCCCCGCCGTTTTCCTCCTTCTGCGGTTACAAGACGCGCTCTCTCTGGGAGAAGTTTGGGCAGAAACTCCCGGTCTCCCGGTTCGTCTCCGCAGCAACTCTCCTCCCCAGCCCCTGCTTGCAGCGTGGAAGCCGCTGCCAGCACCTCTACTTGGGCCCCTCCTGGAAGGCGACAGAGCTGGGGGAGAGGGGTGTGGACCCTCAGCTACGTGTGGATATTTGGGGGAAGGAAGGTGGCCCCCATCAGCCCCATCTCACACCAGCGCACCCTCCTTCTCTGTACAGACACACCTTCTAGGCCCTGGATTTCTGGGATCTTAGCGGCTTGGCTAGCCACTCGCCTCATCCCTGCAATTCTCTCCTTGCCCTGCTCTGCTGGCCTCCGCGGTTTCTGCACCCCTGGGGAGAAGGGGTGCTCCCCAGGCTTCCCCGCCCAGACAATTGCAGAATCTCCCAGCCTTCTCAGGTGTGGCCCAGCCCTCTCTAGCCCCTGTAGCCAGGCTGAGTAGTTTTCTGTTGGGTCAAAGATTCCGGGACTGGGAAGTCCAAGATGGGGCCCATTTGTTCAGGACTTTGACCCCCGGCAGCCTCTGCCTGCGTGTCAGGCTCTCTGCAGTCTCCTGGTGTGAGGCCAGTCAGGGCAGAGTGGGTCCTCCAGGGAGGCTGAGCAGGGGTCGACTGTTCACCTCTCCCCTGCCAGGACTCTCTCCTGCAGGGCGCCGGGGATCCTGGTCCAGTAGGGTGTGCAGGGTGCCAGTGACAGGGAGTCTAATAATAACCCCTAGTGTCCCCGTCACCCTCGGGCCCCAGGCAGATGGTGCCTGCCCTTCCAGAAGGAGGAGAGAATCAGGACCCCTTCCTGCTCTTAGGCAGGGATCCGTCGCCGGGTTTGGCTTGCCGAGTTCGCTTCCTTCCCTGTCTGTCTGGCCTCCCTCTCCCTAAGCCCTGCCTGGGGAAGGCAGTTCCCTGAGAATGTAGCCACCTGGGGAGAGCTCCAGGGAATCTTCCGCTCCCAATGAATGCATGAAAAGAGGCGGATATGATTTCAGAGACAGCTGTGTTGCTTGCGTACTGTGTGTGTGTGTGTGTGTGTGTGTGTGTGTGTGTCTGACCCCACGTCCTTGTGTCCCAAACCCTGCGCCCCAGATCCTGCCCCTGGGGCCTCCAACCACAGCTTTCTCCTCTCCCTGGAGGAAAAGTAAACTCTTGGCCTGGGTGGAGAAGACCTTGGTGTGTGGGGAGGGGCGGTAGGGCACTCCCCCCCCGCCAGAGACAGCTCCCGTCTGGCCAGCAGCTGTGGTTGGCAGGGCCTGAGCCTGGGCCACCCCCCTCGGTCCCCTGGAGAGATGGCAGATGAGCCAGAGGGACCCACTCACAGCCCCTGCCCCTCTCCTCCCCGGGGTTTCAGACCCTGACACACTGTGCTGGCATCCCCAGGGCCGCCGCTCCCTGCTGCCAAACACCCGGCCCCACCCCTACCCTCCATGTACTGCTTAGGCCGCCTGAGGGCTCTGAGTGGGAGATGAGTCTGGTGAGCCTGGATGGGAAGTCTGGCTCTGGGTGTTTATTTAAGGCGGCTCCTGTTTTGGTAAGTTCCCCTGTTGTCTGACCGTGGGTCTCTCCTGGACGTCCCCACCTTCGTCCCCTTCCTCCTGAGCGGCGGTCACCGCCCAAGTCAGGGCACCACGTCAGTTAACACCCTGGATTGGGCACCTTCTGCTGTCAGTCATCTCAGTACTCAAACTGTGACCATGGCAGGTGTCTGTACCTCCCTGAGCCTCACTTTCCTCCTCTGCAAGTATTAAATGAGATGTCCCTTGAAACATGTTTAGTACGTAGAGGGTCCCATAGCACGTGATAGGACCCAGTGACGCAAATCATTACGCAGACTGGCCTTGAGGTTCAGAAACGTGTCCAAGTACCATAACCCATGGAGAACAGACGGAAGATCTGTGTCTACACTCACTGATCAGGAAGGACTGAAAGACTCATGCAGAGGGGGCTTCAGCTCATGCCCCAAACGTCCAAGTGAACAGTACCGTCCTGTGGTACTGTGTGTGTGTGTGTGTGTGTGTGTGTGTGTACACAAAGATTAAATGGAACTGGAAACAGGCAGTGCGTCCTGGAAAGCTCCGTGGCGGGGACGAGCCGTGCGGGGGATCTGGAAGGCAAGGAGATCTAGGAGTGAAAAGCAGGTCGCCTGGTGACTGGGACATCCTGAGCAAAGTCAGTTCCCAGAACTTCCTTGAGGAAGCAGAGCTCCCAGTCACTTTCAGGGGTCTTGGGGAGCCATGGAAGCCCCCTGATGGCTGTCCTTCCATCCCTCCCTGCCAGTGGACTTGACCCTGAGTCCTCGCTCAGGCTACCTGGGCTCCATCCACCAGGCTCTTGGGGAGGTCGTGCCCAGTCTGTCTGCAGGGGCAGGTGAGGCGAGCCCCAGGTGGAGGAGGACGCCCCGGCCCCGCTGGGCCCCCAGCCCCATCCGAGGAAGCAGCCCAGACCTCTCAGCCTGAGTCTGCTGACCTCTGCCCGGAGAGAAGGAGTGGAGATGGAGCAGATCCCTGCTTCGAAGGGCTACTGAAGGGACCCGATCAGTTAGTGGGTGTAAAGCATGTGGCCAGCGCCCGGCGCTCCCTAAGTTGCCACAAGCCCTGCTTGGCAAGGAGGAAGCCCCAGCTGGCCAGGTGCCCATTGGACAGAGTTGGGGACAACAGAAAGGGCCCCTGGCACTGCCCCCGGCAGTGACTCCCAGAACAAGCCACTTCAGTTTCCTCCTTCAGTTGCCACCGTCAGCATGCGGCCGCCTCCCCGGAGAGGTGGGAGACCAGACACCGAGGAGGTGCTGTCCCCGAGAGGCCCGGCGGCTCCCGAGTGCCGCGCCAAGCTTCACTGCTGCTCCTGCCTGCGCATGTGCAGGAGCCCCCTGTGTGCGCCCTGCGCCGTCGGTCCTTGCCCCGCGTCCAGAGCCCAGCCGCGTCCAGGGCCCAGCCGCGTCCGTAGCCCAGCCGTTCTCTTGGGACGCGCGTGAGGAAGTAGAGGAGACACTCTTAATATTTTACACGGAGGCACGGATTTCCGTGTGTTGACGTTAGGTGGTTCCGCTCCTAGACTCCCCAGAGAGTCCCAAGTGTGTGTCCTTAGGCCGGGGGAGGGGCTAGACCCAGAACTACAGGGCTCCCCCAACTCGGGGGGCAGTCCTCAGGAGGAAAGGCCAGGCGGGGAGGCCCGCCGGCAGGATTTGAGGGGAGCCGAGCTTGGGAAGAGGAAGCCCCCTTCACTCAGTCTGAGCCCTGAGTCACGGTCAGCTGGACAGTCACGCTGCGCCCTGCCCCCTGCCCCCGGGGGGGAGGGGCTGCACCCTATCGAGTCACTGCCTCTCCCTCCGGCTCCTCTCGCCCTGGTCTCGCCCCTCGGCTGGCTCACTCTCTGTCTCCTGGGGTCTCGGGGCGAGGGGCGCTCAGGCTGTTGCCCACTCCCCCGCCCCAGTGCAGGAGCCCCTCGCGGTGCAGCCGCAGCCTCGGCGTTCCCAGAATGCCAGTCGGTCAGTGCTGCCCCCAGCTTGGATCCTGGGTTCGTGCTCTGGTTTCTCATCGCAAAGTGACAAACCAGAACTAATGGAAGTCACTGCCACGAGGGAGAGGCCCGAGCCCTGACGCGGGGGCGGGGAGGCGCGGCCGCAGGAGCTGCCCTGGAGCGCTCCCTTCTCGGCGCTGTCAGAGCAGGAGGCCAGAGCAGGAGGCCGTGTGAGCAGAGCTCCTGGCTTCCTCTGGACGGGAGGTCCTCCCTGTAACGCCCTCCCCGCACCCAGACACACGGGGACCCGCAGTGTTAATTAGCAGCTGGAAAATAATAGCCCGTTGGCCGCTGGCCGGTGACACCAAGGTGGCCGGTGACACCCAGGTGGCCGTGGGAGGTGGCTCTTCAGGCTCCTCTTCCCTCCCCCCTCCAACTCCTCCTTCCCTAACCCTAACCTCTGCCCCTGCCCTCGTGCTCCCAGCGCCCGAGGAAAGTTCTGGAGGGGAACTGCTAACAAAAGGGCCTCCGCATTTGGGTTTCCCAGACAGGGCCTCCCCGGGGATGGGCTGCACCAAGGGTAATCGAATGAGACCAGATGCCCAGCTTGGGGAGCCCCACCCCTGCCCCCCGGCCTTGGAATCCCAGGGCCCTGCGCACGAGACGAGGCTTGCAGGAGGTCAGGAGGCCGGAGTGGGCTGTGAGGCGTGAAACAGGGGAGCCAGGGCAGGGGCTCAGGGGTGGGGACGGGCTGTGGTTTGGAGAGATTGAAACAGCACCAACCCAAGTCGAGATTACTCCTTGGAGGTCCTTCCTTGGTGGATGGGGACCCATGATAGAGTCAGTGGGTTTTCCTGTTTGGGGGGAGATTGAGGGTGAGGCTGTCCAGGGTAGCTGGGAGGAAATATGGCTGTTAACCAGTCTCTAATCTATACAAAAGGTTTATCCAGGTTTTTGTTACTTTCTTTTTAATTAGGATTAACTTACAGGGAAGTGCACATCCCTAAGTGTACACCTCAATACGTGTGTGTGTGTGTGTGTGTGTGTGTGTGTGTGTGTGTGTGAGACACCATCCCAGTCAAAGTGTATTCCTGACCCCCCAGGAGGCTCCGTCCCACTTGATTCCCTCCCAAAGGTAGTTCCTATTCGGACCTCTGTCACTACAGATGAGTTTCTCTGACTTTGCATCTTACGTCAGTTAAACCACACAGTCTCTGCTGTGTCATCTGGCTTGTTTCCTCCACCGTGACATCTGTGAGATTCTCCCACATCACTGGCTGTCGCCGCAGTTGACTTTTCATAACTGCGTCATATTCCATCGTGTGGCTCCAGTCCCTGTTATCTATCCGATCTCTTGTTGGTTCGCTTGTTTCTGGTGTTTGGCTATTACCGCAGTGTTAGGCTGCTGTGAACATTCTTGCATGTATCTTCTGGGGGACATGAGCCCTCCTTTCTGCCAGGTGAATATGCAGGAGTAGGGTTGCTGGCTCTTGGGGTATATGCACCCTGCACAGTGGTTTGCAACTTGTGACGGGGGTCCTGGGCTTTAGCAGAGGGGCCTCAGGCCTGCGAGGGGGTGGCCAGGGCAAAGCTTGGCATTTACGTCCACCCCTCAGTCAGAGGCTCTCTGAACATCAGCGCTCTGCTAAGCGAGTCTGAAGAAAAGGTTAAGCTACTATAAACAGTTTGAGAAAGTCTGTTGACACTAATCAGGGTTTCCCCAACTTCAATCACATACAGATCTCTTGGGATATCTCTTGGTGCAGTTCTGATTCACTGGGTCCAGGGTGGGCCTTGAGAAGGTGTGTTCTGCATTTCAGAAGATGTCAATGCCCCAGGGTTGGTGAACTTCGCTTTGAATAGCAAGGCTCTAACCCCCCATCCTAGCCTTCTTCCCCTTGGCCTGGGGCTACAGGGCCTCCAGTGAGGGGCATGGGCTGGGGGCCAGCTAGTGGCAGCTTCTTCCACCGTCTCACCAGGCCAGCCTCCTGGCACAGTCCATGGGACAGGCCCAGTGGCCCTGGCCCGGGACCCCCCAGCGCCTGCCACCCAGGAGGACTTCCGCAGGGGGGTGTGGTCAGGTCCACTGGGCCTTCCCAGCTACCTGGAGGAGGAGGGCTTACCACCCATGCTGCTGAGTCGGGGGTCGGGGAGCAAGTTCCTGGCAGTACCTAAGATATATTTATCCCAGGTGGAGGCGAAAGCCACACTTCGTCACATCCACCCTGAGCCATCTCTCCTGTCCTCTTCTGGGCTGTCCCCACTGCTTTGGCCATTTGTCCGTGAGGCTCAGAAACCCGTCGGTCCAGGTGGCCAGCTGAGCAGGTCAGACCAGGGGTCTGCAGGCCGGCCCAAGCCCTCACGGGCCCGAGCGGCTGCGTGGGCTCAGCAGACACCCTCTCCCCTGTGAGGCTCTGCCCACCCCCGTCCAAGACGACCCCGGGCCTCGGGACTGCAGACCCCAGCCCCTGTGTTCAGGGTTGTCTCCTGGTGTGCGCATGCTCCTGCCTGAGTCTTGTCTCCCCCTTAGCCCAGAAGGGCCCCAGTGTCCCCCCGACTCTGCTCATCACCCTGCCCCGACAGCCCAGACTGGAGCGCTGGGGGTTCTGGGCTGGGAACGACCCGGGGCACGTGGGCAGCAGGGCGAGGCTGTCAGCTCGGGAGCCTGACTTAGAGCCAGGTCCAGCCCTGGCTGGCGGCCACCAGTCCTGCTGCCATCTGGCGTCCATCTGGCTGAATCGAGATTGGAAGGCAAGGAGTGGGGGGGCTGTGGGCCTCCTGACGGGTAGCGGCTCCTTCTGTGGGACCCTGATTGCTCGGCGGGCCTGAGACGGCATTTCCTCCCCCCTTCAGAATTCTGGGCTTTGCTGCCACAATTGGCATCTAGGGGTCGCCGTCCCTTTCAAGATGTGATGAGAGGGACGCCCCAGGTGCATCTCCTGACGTCTCCCCCCCTCCCCCAGCGCAGAGTTGGCCTCTGGTTGAGGATGTACCCCAATACCTGGAACAAGGCTCCGTGGGGCACATCCGCCAGGGCATCCCTTCCCTGCCCTGCGACAGGCCCCACTCAGCTTCTGAGACACCCCGCCCAGCCCCGTGTCCTCCAGGAGGCCTTGGATGCTCTGATCCCACGGACATCCATCTTGTCTCCCTCAGTCACACGGAGCACTGCCCACAGACCTCACTGTCTGGGGATGATTCCTGCCTTGTGTCTTGAGCAGCTCAGAGTATCCATCAGACAATGCCTGGTCCGCACCTGCATCCAGGTGTGTAAGCCCCGGACCTGGGGGCCAGGCTTGAGCCGTTCCTCCTTCCACCACTCATCTCGTATCCTCCCCCACCCACACCTGAGCTCTTCTGCCCCCCACTCCTCACCCAGCCCGAGGGCAGGGCGCTTCCCGACACCCCTGCCACCCATGGGACCAAGTGCTGACCCCAGGCCTCTCCCTCCTCAGTCGCTGCTGTTCCTGGGGCTGGTGGCCGCCGTCGGGCTGGGCCTGAACCTCGTCTTCCTCGCGGCTTACCTGGTGTGTGTGTGCTGCTCCCTGCAGAGCAGTGCGGTGCAGACCAAGCATCGCCACCCCTGCTGCATCACCTGGATGGCCGTGGCGGCTGGGCTCGTCTGCTGGTGAGTGTCCCTCTGCGCCGGGCCCGGCGTGCGCGCTCGGGCGGGGGCTGGCGGGGGTCTCCGTGTGAGGCTGCAAGGCGGACACAGTGGAAGAAAAGTGGGCCTGACCATCTGGGTCTTGCCTCGCCCTCCACTTCCCGCACCACCCCACCACCGGCAAACCCCAAGTGGCTCCTCAGCTGTCTGGCGATGTTCTCCTGCCTGAGCTCCGGGTACCTGGATGGGAGGGCCTGTCTCCAGGGTGAAAGCTGTGCCTTTTCTCGCCCAACAGTGGGAATCGGATGCCCTGGGTGGCGAGGGGAGGCTCCCGTGCATCCCGGGCCCCTGCCCCGGGGGGGGGCCTCTCCAGCCTGGCAGCGAGCTCCCTGAGCAGTTGACCGGCGACATCGCTGCTCTCTGTGTCCTGTCCCCTCCCAGCGGCCGCCCGGGGTCTGCGATCAAAGTCTGACTCCAGTCCAGATCAATGCCATCTTCTCACAAGATCAATAGCTCTTAGCACCATCAGCTGGGTCTTCTTCGCTTCGGATGGTGAAGTGAGGCTTTCTAACTGTGTGTCAGAGCCACGCTGCCCAGGCAGTGTGCACACACACGCGGGCCTTGTGTTCACCAGTTGTATTTTTCTTGTCTTTGTATCTACAGAGGTTTTTCCAAAAGCCTCAGCTCCTCCTGAAACGCTCCGGGGGGTGGTCCTGCCCAAGGGGTGGAATGCCTCATGGCTAATTGTCCATTGTATCCAAGAACCCACAGCACTGTCTTGGCCCCGGGACAAGAGGCAGATGGGGCTCATCCCTAGCGGCTCACCTCATCCCCCGGGCTTTCCTCTCCATTAGATCACGTTCAAGGTCCCGTCCTGCCTGCAGTGTCAGGGCATCTAAGCCAAAAGATAGGCAAGGACTCAAAGCAGCTTTGCAGGGGTGACAAAGCAGCAAACACGTGGAAGGGAACCAGGGCTGGGTGAGACACGCGGCCGGGGCTTAAATCATAAACTTAAAGGAGAGAGGTTGAGCCATGGTCGCAAGTTCAAAGACAAACATGACTCCCAGCAGAAAGGAGCCACCTGCAAAGTACCTGGTATTAAACAGCCTCCTCCTGAGAGCAAGGTGTGCAGGGCGGACAGGGAGAGACAGGATGGAGACGGCCAAAGAGACCAGCAGTGCTTGCTACGCGGGCAGCCCTCTCTCCTATGAACTCAGATTTTTCTGCAAAAAATACTGCAAGTGACAGAAGAATACTTTGGAACAGTAAGAATGACTTGGGAGGGTCAATTCCAATAAGTAATCATTACCTGCCTCTTAAGGAAAACTCAAAATGGGAGTGTATGTGGCACAGCTCCTCCTTCAGAATTCTCCAGGTCGCCTGGGCCGGGCACGAGGGAGCCGGCGATCAGAAAAACAGCCACCAGTTCTGCCTTCTTGTAGCTCTTGCTCTGTTGGGAGAGACAGAGGATCATGTGCTTGTTTGATCTGAGTACTTACGAATTAAAGGGTAATTTTGGAGACAAGGCATAGGCGTGAAGTTGGATGGCCCACTCGAGTTGGGTGTGAACTGGGTGACAAGGGCACCAAGACCAACAGGATGAGAAGGCGTGAACTAGGCAAAGGTGGGGGCAAGCTGGGAGGAGATACTTCCATGCAGAGGGAATCGGAGTGTGTGCAAAGGCCCTGTGGTGGGGGGGGGGGGGGGCAAAGCTTTTTTTTTTAAATTTATGTTATCGAAGTATAGTTGATTTTCAATGTTGTATTAATTTCTGCCGTACAACAAAGTGATTCAGTTATTCTTTTTCCTATTCTTTTCCATTATGGTTTATCCCAGGACATTGAATAGAGTTCCCTGTGCTACACAGTTGGACCTTGTTGTTTACCCATTCTGTATATAATACTTTGCATCTGCTAACCCCAAGCCCCCAGTCCATCCCTCCCCCACCCCGCCTCCCCCTTGGCAACCACAAGTCTGTTCTTTGTGAGTCTATTTCTGTTTCGTAGATAAGTTCATTTGTGTCATATTTTAGATTACTCCACATATTAGCGATATCGTATGGCATTTGTCTTTCTCTGTCTGACTTATCTTCACTTAGTATGATCATCTCTAGGTCCATCCATGTTGCTGCAGGTGGCATTATTTCTTTCTTTTTTATGGCTGAGTAATATTCCATTGTGTACATGGACCACATCTTCTTTATCCATTCGTCTGTCGATGGACATTTAGGTTGTTTCCATGTCTTGACTATTGTGACTAGTGCAGCTATGAGCATAGGGGTGCGTGTATCTTTTTGAATTATAGTTTCGTCGGGGTATATGCCCAGGAGTGGGATGCACAAAACTTTTAAGGCACTGAGAGAAGCCAGTGTGGCTGGAGCAGAGGGGCGGGCGAGGGGGCTGGGGTAGGGGTGCAGCAGGGTGGGGGATAGGCAGTAAGTGCGGTGGAGGCCCACAGTTACCTTCACTGGAGTCGTGCTCAGATTGGAGCCCAGCTGGAGTGAGTTGAGGGAGAGAAGCGGGGAGGGGGGGCCAACAAAAGCAGAAGGAGAAGGGATATGAGGTGAGGCTGGGGGGATTAGGAGGCGGGGGTCTTGCTGAGCTCTGACAGCAAGGATCCCGGAGAAGAGGGGAGATTCAATCCGTAGAAGAAAGAATGAACAAGGCAAAAGGGATATGAGGAGAATTCCCAGTGCACCTCTCTTTGGGAGTGATATAACATTTGATTAAGGGAGCGGTGCTGTTATACCAGAGAGGGGCAGCACCACAGACTTGTCTCAGAAGACTGGGTGCAATTACACAGCCCCTCCTGAACCATCATCTCCGATAAATCCATAGACCATGAGAAGACGCAAAAGTAGAATCCTCCGTTGTTGAAAAGAGGGAAAGGGAGAATTAAAAGGACGGGAGAGCATTGGCTTGAGGCCGAGTCCCCAGAAAACACTGGATCATGACACAGAGAACTAGCAGAGAAAGTTAGAAACACAAGGAGCAACCGAAAGGTATTTTTCAGAGCAGACTGAAATTTAAAAGATGAAGTGACTAAAGAGAAGCTCATAGAAATACAATACATTTAACGTATGAATATTTCTGCATTTGACCAAGGTCCTCCCAGTATCCCTGCGGATGCTGTGTTTACAGATTGTGTGGTGGTGCGGTTAAGTGGATTCAAAGCTGGTTGAACAATTCTGGTTGAATGCAAAGAATACTGATTTACTCCTGGCTTCACCAAACTGTAGCTGGTGCGCGCACGCGTGCGTGCGTCAGACACGTGAAGCAGATAGGAACCTTGTTTTAAAATGCGCATTCTCAGACCATACTGGTAACAAATGGGTGCGGTGTGCCCCCCGCCCCCGCCCCCCCCCACCTACGCTTTTAACAGGTGATTCTGTCCTGTGGTCCATGGACCGCTTTCTGAGAAACACTGAATTGGGGGTCAAGGGCACCCTGGAAGGAGGTTTCTAGAACAGTCTCCCAGGGGATTCCATCCCAGGTTCTGCCCTGTTTAAAGAAAAAGGGTGAAAGCGTTTGCACATGTGTCTTCATCTTTCCCCCGCAAAATCAGCCTTTTGGATGAAAACTCAAGGAGGCTGTTTAATGAATCTTGAGAGGACCCCCAGGGGTATGAGTCAGAGAAAGTATGATCAGTGACAGAGGCAAGACTTCGAATGATTTGTTCAGGCTGGAATGTTGGACTAAAACCAACTAGATGAAATTTCACAGGGATGGATTTAAAGTTCCTCTTTTATTTAAAACAAAACAAAAAGCAATACGGCACTAGAGGAAGAAGGAACGCCTGGGCTTAGCGGCAGTTCCTGGGGAGAAATCCAGGGATATTAATGGACCACAAGGTCAGTGACGGGGAGGGAGGACCCCAGGGCATTAGCCCCCTGTGCTCGGAGCTGGAGGGACCAGCTGGGCTTGGGTGCTTCACGCAGAGGCCACGTTTAAGGGTGACATGACATGATTAGAGAGAGTTGAACCAGAGGGTGATGCAGACCAGGGCCTGGAGGACACATCTGACTCGTAGAGCAGAGAAAGGGTGACGCGGAGCCCCATTCAGATGTCTGACAGGGTGCCTTGCAGAATTGGAAGCTTATTCCAGTCTGGCCCCGAGGACAGCCAGGAGCCAGCAGGTACGTGATTTAAGGTGGTAGGCTTCAGCTCAACCTAACTCAAACTAAGAAGGGACTTTCTAGAAGCCCAAACATTTCAGCAGGACAGATGCCTCGTGTGTGGTGTGGGGAAGTGGAGGTGAAAGGATAGAGAATGGAGGGGGCATCCCCAACCCTTGGAGGGTTTGGGAGAGGTGAGTGTGATTTCATGAGACCTCAGTGGTCCCCAAGCCCACGTGTGTCAGAGTCACCTGGGGAGCTGGCAAAGGTACGAGTTCCTGAGCCCCTCCCGGACCTACTGTAGCATCAAAACCCCTAGGGCCCGGCCAGCAATCTTCCACCCTTCAGAGCCCCGGGACTGGAGAACAGGAGTATTTTCTTGTTGGCTGAATGAAATGTGCTGCAGAGCTAGTTGGCCAGGCCAGAGACCGCTGCCCCAGAACCTTCCTCCCTCCCCCGGCCAGCCCATCTGCCAGAACTCTAGACCACCCCCTCTCCCCTACCCAGGAAAGAGTTCCTCAGCTAAAGTCAAAAACGCGCTCTCATGGATGCTTAAAGGCGCTTTCATCATAATTGCCAAAACCTAGAAGCAACTGAGAAGCCCTTCAGTAGGTGAATGGCTAAATTGTGTTCATCCAAACAATGGAATATTATTCAGCGCTTAAAAAAAGAAAAATGAGCTATCAAGCCATGAAAAAACATGGAGGAATCTTAAATACATATTACTAAGTGAAAGAAGCCCGTCTGAAAAGGCTACGTACTGTAGGATTCCAACCATATGACACTCTGGAAAAGGCAAAACCATGGAGACAGTAAAAAGATCAGTGGTTGGCAGGGGTTAGGAGTGAGGGAGGGATGGACGGGCAGAGCACAGAGGACTTTAAGGGCAGTGATATTACTCTGTATGAAACTATAATAGCGGATACATTTGTCCAAACCCATAAGATTGTGCTACGACACCAAGAGTGACCCTAATGTAAACTGTGGACTTTGGGTGATAATGACGTGTCCACGTAGGTTCATCAGTTGTAACAATTGTCCCATTCTGGTGAGGGTTGTTGACGGCTGGGGAGGCTGTCTGGGCGTCTGAGGCGCCACAGGGTATATGGGAAATTGCTGTACTTTCCATTCAGTTTCGTTGTGAAGTCTAAACGGCGCTAAAAAATAGTATACTAACAAAATTTCTCCTCTGGGTGTCACCTCTAACTTTGGGGTCTTGCCTCTAGTGCTGCGGTGGGCGTTGGTTTCTATGGAAACAGCGAGGCCAACGACGGGGTGTACCAGCTGATCTACTCCCTGGACAATGCCAACCACACCTTCTCTGGGATCGATGTGCTGGTAAGGTCGCGGGCAGCCGGTGAGGTCAGCGTGGTGGGAACGAGAGCCCCAGTCAGAGCCCAGCCAGCTCGGCTCCAAGGGGGCCGGACTCCCCTTGGGGCTGCCAGTTGGTCCCGCCGGAGCCAACCGGCGATTTCTGCTCCCCAGGCTGGGGGGCGGGGGGCACAGGGGGCAGGGGTAGGAGTGAGGACCAAAGGAGAAAGGCTGTGGGGTCCTGGGGGCCAGGACGGCTGTGGGATCAGAGCCCGTCCATCTTCAGCAGAGCTGAGCACTGTGCCATTTGTTCGAGAGGCCCCTGAATGTGGACAGTCGGCCCCGCGGTGTTTTCTGTGTTCACTTTCAGTGCTGGGTGTAGAGTATGGTGGGTGGCGTCCAGGAGATGTCAACACTTTTCAAAAACAAGTGAAGAGCCCCAAACCCCGCAAGGTGTCCTCCGGACTCTGGTTTCCAGGCGCCGTGACTCCAGCTGGGGGCTAAGGGTGAAGGATGTGCTGGGCTGGCCAGAAGAGAGGAAGGAGTTTTCGCCCAAGGAAGAGGTCCACTTGCTGAGCCTCGAGGGCGGGGAGAGTCAGGGTCTTCAAAAAAAGGTAGCCCATGGCCCCCAGTGCTTGTCACTTTCTCTCTGGAAGCACTGGCTCTTTGCAGCTGATTTCCCAGCAGCCCCTGGCGCCCTCGGAGCCAGGCTCCGGGGCAGTTTTCAGAAATGCCAGTCCTGTCCGCCATCACCTCTGGGCCAGTTCCCCAGTAGAGGGGTGACCTCAGCAAATGAGCAGTTGTGTCAGGCGGCCTCAGCCGTGCAAGCCAGCCCCGACCGGAGCCTGTGGACCTCACTTCCTCCTGCTGCGGCTTCAGGAGGATTCGACCTCAGTGGCCCTCCTCTCCCTTAAGCTCCTCTCAGGCCTTAATCCCCCAGCCCGGCTCCTCCCAGGAGGGACTCCCTTAAAGAGACAGCTGTGCTGCTCCTCGGGGGTACGGCTGGGTGCTGGGTGCCGTGGCTCTGGCCGCAGAGAGGGTCCTTCTGGGGAGCCGAGGGTCACACACCAGAGCAGGGGCCCAGCTCTCCTGCTGAGCTCATCCAACCACCCCCTGTGTCCACTGGGACCCATCCCTGGGGACTGAGAACTGCCTGGACACTGGGCTGGAGCAGCTCTAATGGGGTGAGGATGGGGCGGCTGGGATGGGGGAGCTGAGGGGCCGAACGCCGCCTGACCAGCACCGGGTGGGGCCTGGGGGGAGCTCACTCCCTGGGGACCCCCGCCTTCCCCTCTGCCCTGGTGGGGAAGGGGCTCCACCCACCAGCACAGAACCACTGGAGGAAGAGCCAGCCCCTGAAGGAGAATCCCTTCCCCGGGAAGCCCCAGAGCCATGACCTTCACTGGCTGACTTGTGACCATTGTAAGGAATGACCCGTGGCTCCCCAGGGCTGAGGAAGAAAGTCCCAGAGCCGCCCTGATGGGAAGATTCAAGCTTTTCATGTCCTTATCTGCCGTAGATGAGCTGGGCCCGAGACCCCCAGGTTGGGCCCATCCACCCCAGCTGAGCGCTCCCCAGGGTCAGGGGTGGACATGTGCATCAGGGGTGCATGTGCATCAGACCCCAGGCCTCTAAATGCCCCCGTGTTCCTGAAGGGAAGGGTTCTGTGTGTCTCTGGCGGTCAGCCCCTCATCCTCTCTCCACCATTTCTGAAAAGTGAAGGCAGGCGTCCCAGGCTCTGGTGATGGTCCAGCCGGCCAGGAGCTGCTTGGGTCCTGATGGCCACCTCCTGTGTTGACCTGCGTCCTTGGCTGGGCCTATGGGGCTGGTTTGGGCCTCGGGTGGGCACCCAACACTCCCAGTCCCAAGGGCTCCAGGGGAGGCAGCAGATCTTAGAGGGCTCCCCAGATTGGAGGGGGGTGAAGGCCAAGTATCACATAAATGATGTTAGATGAGATAATGCCCATGAAAGTGCCTGGTAATCTACAAAAAACGCTCCACATGTGGAGGGGGGACCCTATGCTAATGGTGCCGTTATTATAATTACTGTAATTGTGTGTGTTACCGTAATCACCACGAAAGAGAGAGGAGGCTTGGATTGGGGGGCGGCGGCACTCAGGAGACAAGTCAGGCGACTAAGACCTGGGCCAGAGCGAGGTGGGCCCTCCCAGGCTCCGCTTCCCAGACCAGAAGCCCCAGGCCTGCGCCCTTCCTCCCTGAGGGAGCCCTGGGCCTCGGTGGGCGGCGGGAGGGTCCTGGATCAGCTGCACACTCTGATTTGGGGGGTCACAAAGGGTCCTTTGGGAGGGCCAGGTGGGTCCTTTCTCTGGATCCAGCGCCCCCGGTCTGGGCCCCAGTGACTCACTCAGGGCACCTTGCACACCTCTAGCCCACTGGGGTCTCGGCTTAAAACCAGGGCCTTGGGCTCTACAGCCCCTGGGAGCTCAGCTGGCTCAAGTTTGAGCCACATGTTCTGGTGGCCACTGAGGCTCCTCTGGGTTCCCCTTTGCATTGGCATCAGGCCTGTGGGCAGCCCTGGGGAAGGAACTGGGCACAGAGAGGTCGTGTTGCTGCTGCAGGGTAGGGAGCTAGTATGTGTTAGAGCGAGTACTGGAACCCAGGGGTCTGGTCTTAGCCTTTCCCTTCAAGGCTCTGAGATGGGGGCCCTGCCCCCGGCCTGCCAAGCCTCCACCCTTCATCTCCTGGTACTTCATCCCCTGCCTGTCTAGAAAACCTCATCAACTCCCTCTCTAGGAGGGAGCTTCCTCCGTCTCAGAGATTTTCAAACTTGAGCTTGCAACAGAATCCCCTGGAGGGCTTGATAAACACAGATGGCGGGGGCCCACCCCAGACTTTCCAATTCTGTAGGTCTGGGACCAGGCTGAGAATTTGCATTTATAACGAGTTCCCAGCTGATAACAGGTCCAGGGGCCACAGCTGGAGAACCACAGCTCCATCCTCTGGGGCAGCAGCTTCCTCTACCACCTGCTAGCTCGCCCCTAACCCCACCCCAGCCTGGGGAGCTGAGCCGGCCCTCCCGATTCCCCGTGGGAGTGCCTGGTCCACCTCTGAGTGTGCCCATCGCCATCTCCCTGTGGGGAGCTCTGTGCTGAACCTCCAAGGACTGGAGGTGCAGTGGGGAAGCCGGGGGTGTAAGTAGGTCAACACTGTGATTTTAATTTTTTCTATTTTGTTTCGTTTCCTATGGGAAGACATCAGGAGGAAAGAGAGGGCCTGGCTTTCGGGGGTTTTTTCCAAGGAGGAATTTAAGAAATAGAGAAGTTAAACATATAGAGCTATGGAAGGGGGAAAAAAGTCGTCTTACAGGAAAAGTTTACAGAGCACTTTTTTTTTGGCTGTGTTGGGTCTTCGTTTCTGTGCGTGCTTCCTCTAGTTATGGCGAGCGGGGGCCACTCTTCATAGCGGTGCGCTGGCCTCTCACTATCGCAGCCTGTCTCGTTGCGGAGCACAGGCTCCAGACACGCAGGCTCAGTAGTTGTGGCTTACGGGCCCAGTTGCTCCGCGGCATGTGGGATCTTCCCGGACCGGGGCACGAACCCGCGTCCCCTGCATGGGCAGACAGACTCCCAACCACTGCGCCACCAGGGAAGCCCCCTACAGAGCATTTTTAACGGCCCTGTGATCTAAAGTGTGCTGGGTATCATATAGGAATATGAAAATATCACACAGTACAGGTCTTGCTCCCAGTGTTAACATTTATTGAGTGCCTTTGGATCAATGGCTGCAAAGCACTTGTCCGTTGATCTTATTGAATTGAAAAGGAATGTTTATTAGGGTGAGGTTTAGTTATTGAATTCATTTGTACATGCCCAGCATCTCTGCACTTTGGTATCTCTCAGTCCTTAGCCAGCTTGTAAGAACCAGCAACAAGCCGGGAAAAGGAACAAGCCGCTGACACTGAAAAACATAAAATGCAACAAAGGGGGCCATTCTCTTTTCTGGAACCAGGAACTCCTAGCCTAGCGCAGATGTGAAAGGCCACAAAGTTGCTGTCAAGTCCCCCCTGATGCGGAGAAACAGCGTTTGCTGCCAGGAGTGGGGTCTGATCACCTCTCT
Source organism: Aethalodelphis obliquidens (assembly GCF_003676395.1). Lineage (NCBI taxonomy): Eukaryota > Metazoa > Chordata > Mammalia > Artiodactyla > Delphinidae > Aethalodelphis > Aethalodelphis obliquidens. The sequence goes on from NW_020837988.1 coordinate 6,227,083, forward strand.
GCAGAGCTCTCCCCATTGGACACTCCTAAACCTTCTTCTGGGTCTTTTTTTTTTTTTTTTGGCAGTACCACAAGGCTTGTGGAATCTTAGTTCCCCAACCAGGGATTGAACCCACGGCCCTCGGCAGTGAAAGCGCAGAGTCCTAACCACTGGACCGCCAGGGAACTCCCATTCTGGGTCATTTTTCTCTTCCTTCCAGACCAGGGGGAGCTGAAGTCTGCCTGGAGGAATAGCGCACACTCCCCGCTTCCAACCAGTTGTGCTTGTTGGTATAGCATGACAGTTTCAGAGCAACGAAGCCCTTCTTCCCCTCGTGCTGACACCCAGGCTCAGAACGGGCTTGGCAGGGAGGTGCTTGGGGTTCCCAGACTGGGTCTCCAGCCCCTGCTGGGACCCTGCATCTGGGCTATCGAGAGGCACCTTTCTAATTCTTGTGGTCCTTGTTTGCAGGCCCAGGAGAGTCACCTCCATTGCCCTTCCCTCTCTACCTCTGAGCAGAAAGATGCTTCCTTCAGGCTCTGCTCAGCTCCAGGCAGGACAAACGTGGGGGGGGGGGGCGGGGGGGCGGGTGGACAAGCACAGAGAAGGCGCCGATTTCCTCCTTCTGTCACGTGTCCCGGCTGCTCGGAGGCAGGATCCCGTCTGCCTGTATTATTTCAAAGTTCCATTGTTCTGCCCTCACTCGGGGGGTTCAGGACGCTGTGGGCTGTCCTTTGCTCTACAACAAAGCCTTTCTCTTGTGAGACGCTGAGAAAGCCTATTGTGGGAAGAAAAGGTCAGGTAGCAACAGAGGGACTCTTCAGTTTAAACGTTTTATTCCTCACCCCCCAAAAGAATTCATCACCCAAGGTGTTTAAACTTTGAAGAGAATCTTCAAGGAAGAAAAATGGCTTCTCTTGTTTGTTTCCCCATCTGGGTCTGTCTTTCTAGGAAAGCACTGTGTCTTGGAGCCCAGGTCCTGGTTAGGGCCAGATCGAGCCTGTCCCCTGGGTGGAGGGACCCATGGGCTGGGCGGGTAGTGGGAGCCTCTGTTGTCCATCCTCCGTCTGGACCACAGCCTCGTGACTCTTCAGGGCTGGGGGTGGCGCCCGTGGGGCACTCATTCAAGGCCAAGCTCTTCTCCTCCAGAGTTTGAGGCAGAGGGTTTACCTCTCTGGCTTCCTCCCACCCGAGGCCAGACTCAGAAGCCCCGCCCCTCCCCAGGTGTCTGGAACCACCCAGAAGATGAAGGTCGACCTCGAGCAGCACCTGGCCCGGCTCAGTGAGATCTTTGCCACCCGGGGCGATTACCTCCAGACGCTGAAGTTCATGCAGCAGATGGCGGGCAACATCATCGTGCAGTTGGCAGGGGTGCCCGTGTGGACAGAGGTCACCGAGGAACTGACCGAACTGGTCAACCAGACTGGCTACGTGGAGTACTACCGGTGAGGGGCCCCGGGGAGGGGTGATGGGGCTGCCCCAGCTTCCTTCATCCAAGCCAGCGTCTTGGGGCTTGGGCTGGGAAGTGGCACCAGAAGGTCTTAAGCCTTAATGACTGAAATCCCTAGGACATGAGAGCTGGTGGGGGCCGAGCGGTGGGCATGTGGTACAGCCTGCTTGTACAGGCAGGCGCTGAGCCCCAGGGAGGGGCAGTGATGTGCCGAGATCTCAGCGCAGGAGGCTGGACCTGGCCTCCCACCCCGCACACAGCAAGGGGCTCCTCTGGGACCAGCATCCTCTGTGGCTGGCGCTGGGTGAAGTGCTGGTGGCTTATGGGTTCCTCACCTGCCCGGGTTTCTGGGACAGGGTTCCCTGCACCTGCATTCTCAGCCCCAGAGGTGCAGGGCGTCGGGGAGACGGCAGCCTCTTTGCCTCTCCCCAGGGGCAGCTGCTTAGCAAGCTCAGAGATGCCTCCAGCCTGAGTGATGTGGGCTGCGGGGCGCCACCCCACCTTTGCCATGTCAGGTATGCAGGTTCATACCTGTGTCATCGAGCCTTTGGGGTTTCATTTACGTCTCCCCTGCCTCCCCATCACCCAAACCCCATCCCAGGTGAAGGCACTGGACACAGGCCAGCTGACCAGGGACCGGCTGCCCTCCCTCCACGCACAGGGTCTGGTGAAGGTCACTCTGGGGACAACCAAGAAAGGAGGAGGCAGTCCCGGCTTTGGGGGGCTCCCAGCCGAAGGGTGACACCCACTCATGGCGTACACGTCCTTGCGCACCCAGGGCAGGGCGCCTGGCACGGAGGCAGTGCTGGGGAGCAATGGACACAGGAGCCCTGAAGAGCAGGTGTCCGCTCTTTGGATGCCCCTCCCGCCACCCCCCCCTCCGCCCCCCTTTGTTGCCTCCCCTTCAAGCCATTAGCAAAGGTCAGAGTCTTTACCACAACGCTGCACAGTTTACTCTGGGCTCATTTCCCCTTTATGAGAAAGCCTCATCCCAGGCTGAACTGACCCAGAGAAAATGCTTCTGGTGGCCTCTGGCCAGAGACCTCCCCATCCAGGGCTCTCCCTTCCCCGGGGTAGGAGATGGCCAGGCCCCGACCAGGGGGAGCTCATGAGGCCCCCCCGCCCTGGACAGCGCTCCTTGTTCCTCCCCTTCCGCCCATCCAGCCCCTGCCTTTCCAGATGTCACCAGTGCAGCTTCCCACCAGATTTTTTTTCGCTCACGTGCAAAAGCACCTTTCTCCCAAGTGACCACAAAGAAACTACCAACTCTAAGGACTGGTTGTGACTTGTGACCCAGTACAGGGGCATCTGATTAGTCCTGTGACGTGAGGGACAGTCATTGCCTGAGCCTCCTACATCTTTCTGTCGTGGAAAGTTAGGTATCCGTTTTGACCCTGCCATTCTCTCTGAGTGGACCTAACCTGGGGCCATGTACGCCGAAGGGCCTAATGCGGGCACTTGGGGAATGACTGTGGTGGAATAAGTCAGAATGTATGTATCAACCGGGACTCACGTTTAAGATGATTTTATGGAAAACTGGGGTAAGCGTGGCGACCGCTGCACAGTATCTATTTCAATGTGGGCGACTGAGAGCGTCCTCTGGAGCCCCCATCCCCAGCTTCCACCCCTGTTCAGGTCTAGTTCAAGGGTAGCACCTGTGGCTTCTGAACATTAGTGATGTTCTGTCCCTTCCCCTCATCTGCTGTTTGCTCCCGCCTCTTGCCTGAGCTGCCCTAAAACAAAAGCCTTATTTTATTCTTCATGACCTAACCAGCCTTAGGGGCTGGGTCTCCTTTGGACAGCCTCCACGTCTTTGCTTTCCAAATGGTTCTAGAGCACAGCCATCCAGCTAAGCAAATTCTTTTTAGTACTTTTACACAAGGCCTGGCTAAGTATTGGAGGCAATTAAAAAGCTAAGAGATTCCTCTCCGGAGATTTACAAAGGGTGTAACAGCAATCGCATCAACACCGGATATGGGAGGAGCTGAGAGAGCAGGGGCCTGAGCTGCTCCTGCGAGAGCCAAGTTCTTGGTTAGAAACACATCCCCAGGTCATCACCAGGCTCCTCTGGGAAAATGCATCCGCCTCGCAGAGCTGTTTCCAGGAACCCTTTACTACACAAGGAGGCGTGGATGCCTTGAAACACAGTCCTCGTGGAGAGTCGGTTAGAAGCAGTCCTAACTGATTTCCTGCTAATGTGCAGAGTAGAGGAGAGAGAGGTAACAAGAAACCTTTATGTTGGAAACATGAAACCAGGACTTTGAGAGGCGCCTGGTGGCTGGCTGTGTCTCTTGTAGGAAGGCTCCGAGACATGGAGAGTCTGGAATTCCTGGTCCAGGCTCTTCTCCCACGGGCCTCAGTTTAACAATCGTAGAACGAGGTTCTTTTTTTTAAAAATTTATTTTTTGCTGCATTGGGTCTTCATTGCTGCGTGCGGGCTTTCTCTAATTGCGGCAAGAGGGGGCTACTCTTCCTTGCAGCGTGCGGGCTTCTCATTGCAGTGGCTTCTCTTGTTGCGGAGCACGGGCTCTAGGCATGTGGGCTTCAGTAGCTGTGGCGCACGGACTCAGGAGTTGTGGCGCACGGGCTTAGTTGCTCCGCGGCATGTGGGATCTTCCCGGACCAGGGTTCGAACACGTGTCCCCTGCATTGGCAGGCGGATTCTTAACCACTGCGTCACCAGGGAAGCCCTGTAGAATGAGATTCTAATGCTAGATGTTCCTGAGGTTCTTTCAAGCTCCGACTCTGATTCTAGGAAGACTGGCTCTTGGTGGTCTCGTCCTAGTGGTGGGCGGGGCGGGCTCTGCACTTCCCCAGAGCCGCTAGATCCATTCCTGGGAGCTCCAGAGACTACAGTGGCTGCCCCGGCTCCGCTCCAGGCAGGGAATCGAGGATTTTGATTTGTCCCCTTTTTGAGGCGTTTAGCCTCCATTCGTAAAGGGGGAAGGAACCTGGTTTGGCTGCCAGGCGGCCTCCAGCGTGCTCTCCCCGACTTGGAGCTTCTTTGTCACTTTCTTCCAGCTCCACCCCACTCCCTCCCCACACTCCAAGCTCTTTCTTACCCTCCTTGTGGTATTAGTGAAGCTGAAAACATTTGCTGGAGAGAAGTCAACGAATTTGCTTGGCTTTTGCATCAAGAGACATAATGATCAGAAGACTTCCCTCTTCTGGGACTAGGAGAAGCCCCTTCTCTCTGCTCCCTGCCTTCTCCGTCCACCAGTCCCCAGCGCTCAGACTGGTCCCCCAGCGCAGGGCCGATGGAAGTGGCTGCTCAGCGAGGCTGGAGCTGAGGTGTGAGGGCACCTTGGGATCCTGTTTGGAAGGGAACGAACCAGGGTGCTTTGCTTGGGGTCTTGTCAGCGCCCTTGGACTTGGGTACCCTGGGCTCTGCAGCCCGTGCTTTGGAGAAGCAGAAAAGCAGGGATCCCGGAATCCCTCTGCCTTTCTTTGTTTCCCTTTTCATTTAGCGAGCACTTAATCCTCACAGAGTTCCGGCCTCCTTCACAGGTTTGCAAACTGAGGCTCAAGGGGGAGGGGGGGTGCAACTTGCCAAGTTCTCCAGCTTGTGTGACTGCCTTTCCCCATCACCTCAGCCCCGGGTGGGCAGCAAAAGGCCAGAGGAGTGAGGGGCTGGGAGGCCTGGAGGTTCTTGGTGCCTCGGGATGACCTGGCCTGGGTTCCCTTGCCCCACCCCGAGCTCCTGATGGTCTGGGGATGAACCCACGCATCCGAGAATCCCCTGGCCCTAAGCTCGGTGCCTGGCACAAAAGGTGGTTGAAATCAAAACCTAATCAAGGGCTTCCCTGGTGGCGCAGTGGTTGAGAGTCCACTTGCCGATGCAGGGGACATGGGTTCGTGCCCCGGTCCGGGAAGATCCCACATGCCACGGAGCGGCTGGGCCCGTGAGCCATGGCCGCTGAGCCTGCGCATCCGGAGCCTGTGCTCCGCAACGGGAGAGGCCGCAACAGAGAGAGGCCCGCGTACCTCAGGAAAAAAAAAAAAAAAAAAAAAACTAATCGAAAGGATGTATGTATATGTATAACTGAATCATTTTGCTGTACACCTGAAACCAACACAACATTGTAAGTCAACTACGTACACTCCAGGACTTCCCTGGCAGTCCAGTGGTTAAGACTCCGTGCTTCCACTGCAGGGGGCGTGGGTTCGATCCCTGGTCAGGGAGCTAAGAGCCCACATGCCGCCGGGTGTGGCCAGAAAAGAAAGAAAAAAACTATACTCCAATATAAAATAACAATTAAATTAAAAAAAATAAAATAAGCTACAAGGATGTATTGTACAATGTAGCCAATATTTTATAATAACTATAAATGGAGTATCACCTTCAAAACTTGTGAGACACTATATTGTACACCTGAAACTTATGTAATCTTGTACAGCAACTATACTTCAATTTTTTTAAAAAAGTTTAAAAAAAAGGGAAACAAAAGTAAATGAAAGGAGAAATTTATTTCCTCGGCTGCACCAGCCATGTTTCACACTCCTGGCCACACGTGGGTAGTGACAGAGAGAGTGGACAGTGCAGAGGTGGTCCACTTGCATCACTGCAGAAAGTTCAGGGGACCGTGCTGGTTCAGACATTCAGCTGGGGCAGGGGAAGGTGACTCCTTTGTCCGGGCAGAAGCGGGGTGCAGCTCCCAGAGCCCAGAGGAGCTGTCCACCATGCACGCTGGGTTCTTCCTGTCCGGGGCAGGGGAGCCCCCTGGTCTAGTTTGCTTAGCCACTGGCTGTGGGTGGTTTGAATCACGAAGGGTCCAGCGGGCCTGGGGCAGTGGTCCAGGCCTCCCTGGTGGACCCCAGGTGGGCAGTTCTGCCCTGCTCCCCTGACCATCCCTTCCGGTCTGCTCAGGTGGCTCTCCTACCTCCTGCTCTTCGTCCTGGACCTGGTCCTTTGCCTCCTCGCCTGCCTGGGACTGGCCAAGAGCTCCAGGTGCCTCCTGGCCTCGTGAGTAGCCCCGCCTCTGGGCCTGGGACAGGAGCTGGCCAAGGGTGTGGGGTGACAGTGCCACCAGCAGAGAGATGAGGGCCTGGCAGGGCTGGGAGGATGTGGGGGCAGCAGCCACTGGCTCACCATCTGGACACCAAGCCACACCAGGCTTTCTTCACGTGTCCCCTCCCTCCTGGGCCTGACTGTTGAGCAGCTGAGGCGTTAGAGACACTCACTTCCTCAGCTTGCGCCCTCACTGCTGTGTCTCTTCGGCTCAGGGACCTGTGCCCCAGGCATCGGTCCATATCCCTCCGCCAGCAGTCAGCGGGGCGATGTCAGGGCAGGGTCTGAGACTGCCCTCAGGGCCACTGCAAGAGTCTGGGGGTTGAGGGGACAAGATCGTAGCCGAGAGGGAGGACGCTGAAGGTTGGCGGGGTGACAGCCATCACGGGGTCCCCTGCCTGCCGGCCTCGGCCTGGATCCCACCGGCAGCTGCCTCTCTCCTAGGGTGCTGTGCTGTGGGGTGGTGGCCCTGCTTCTCAGCTGGACGTCCCTGGCTGCTGACACTGCTGCGGCGGTGGTGAGTTGGGTGGCCTGGGGGTGCTGGGTGGTCTGACCAGGTGGACCGTCTGTCCAGTGTCCCCGGGGTAGGGCCAGCTGCCAGTCTCAGTCCCTAACCTAGAATCGCAGAGTCTCAGGACTACAGGGGCTGGGCTCATCTGTGCCAGCCCCTCCCCCTTCGGATGGGGACACAGGCCCAGGGAAAGGAAGGGGCTTGCCCAGGGTCACGAGGCATTTCGGGGCAGAGCCAAGATAAGACCCGTGGAGCCTGACCCCTTTCCCACCCCGCTGGCCCATTCCCAGCCACGGCTTGTGAGGACGGGCACAGATGACCAGGTGCCTTCTCTCTGGGTATAAAGAACTAACCAGGTCTGGTGGGTGTGGGCGGGGTTTGAACCTCAGGCTGGAGGAGCCCTCCAGCTTCAGAAGCACACTCCTGGGCCGGCTTCCCCGGTGTCAGGAACGTGGAAGGTGGCGTTTCACCTGCTTCCCGTCCCCTTGCCCTTGGACTCGCACACACCGCGTAAAATGCAGTGGTGTACGTTTCCTGGTGTGGTGCCTTGAGATGGGAAAAAACAAAACCAAGCGTGCGCACACACACACACGCACACGCACACGCAAGGTGGGTCAGGAGTGTCGGGGGGAAGCTTCCTGTGCAGGTATGTTTGGTCTTTAATAGACCTAATGCTTGAGAGAAGCTGTGTGCGTGTCATTCGTTCGTTCGTTCGTTCGTTCAGCTGATGCTCGGCTGTGTGGCACTCGACGGTGCAGGTGCCTGGAGATGCAGAAACAGGAGGACGTGATGTTTGCTCTTGACTAAGTCACAGCCCGCAGAAGAAAGACGTGTAGGCAGATCACTGCAATCCCATGCGAATCGATACATGGTGGTGCACAGTGTGTGTGTGTGTGTGTGTGTGTGTGTGTGTGGCACAGGGGGCAGGATGTACCAAGGGATTTCAGGGAACCCCTAGCTGACTTAAGGGCCACAAAGTAACCCCGTGACCTGCATCCGTTCTGCCCTTTCAACCTGGGGAGAAAAGAAAAGGGCTCACTGGAACCCCTCTACCCAAATACGTGCCTGACCCAGTGACTTGGGGGCTGGCTGGTGGCTCTGGCCTTGACCACTTTGCATCCATGACGCCCCCAAAATGAGTAGACCCTGGTGCAGCTTGGCTCAGAGTAGCTTTGGGCAAAGCTTGTCCAGCAGGGGGAGGAGGTGGGCATCTCCTGTTTTGTCTCCCCTCCGCCCATGGCTTTGGGCAGGAGGGAACACTGGACAGGCGGAACCTACATCCCCGGGGCTGAGGCCCCTCCAGATACAGGGAAGAGCAGAGGAGGAGAGCGCAGGCCATACTCAAGCGCATCCTGCCTTCATCTGGAGCTGGGTGGGCTGTACATGGTCTGGGGGGAGCAGCTGCTGGCCGGAGCCCCACGCACGGCTGCCTGGCGACAGCCTCTCCTCCAGGGACAAGAGTGGGCGCAGGGAAGCTTGCATATGGTGGGCCCTTCCCCCATCTGCCTTCTCAAAGCAGCGATGGCCTCCAGCTGGCCACCACGGGCTGCCTTTTGGGAGACAGCTCCTTCCCAGCGGGGACTTCAGCTCCCAGCTGAGGGCCCCGGGATGCCAGGGAGCTGGAGAGAAAGGCCATTTCCCTAATTCGATTAGTCAGGCCCTTGTGTGTGAGAGAGAGAGAGGGTGAGGGAGTGAATGGGCCTTTGATGGGGCTACGGATCCTGCTGCATTTTAATAGGAAGTTGGGGGTGAAGGAGCCAGGCCCTCAAAGGCTATTGTGGGGAGCTTTTGTGTGGCCACTGCCCCTGCTCTCTGAGCCTGTTTTTCGGGGGTGGTGTTTTTGTTTTTGAGATCTGTGGGACCAGAGCTCCAACACTGCCTTCCCGCTGCAGGGGTGGCCTCACCCCCTGCCTTCCCCGTCCCCCCCCACCAAAGGGCCTCCATGAGACAGGAGTGGAGCTGTTGCCCCTAAGAATGTGATGGGGAGGGAGCTGGGAGCCGGGTAGCTGAGGCTTATCTGCCCGACCACCCCCTGTGCAGTCAGGAGTATAAGGCAGAGGTGAAGGGTGAGGGGCAGGGAGGAGAGAGAGCGCCCAAGGAGAAGGAAGGGGGAGAAGTGGATTCCGGGAGAGGAAGGAGGAAAGGGTCACCCAGGTGCTTTGGCCGCAGGGCACCCCTGACTGAGCCGAGGTCTCCCTGAGAATCGGCCACGGAGGGACGGCGGGCCCACCTCACTGGGCCCCGACCCAGTGAGGGTTTTTTTTTTTTTAATATTTCATATAATAAGCTTATTTTAATAGTGCAAAAAATAATCTGCTTCCAATCAATAAAGGAAAAACTTCCAAAGAATTTTATAAAGATAGCCAGTACTTTGAACAAATACAAAAGCAAATACTAGGTAAATATTACAATTATATACTCCAAGCCCAAGGAGCCTGGCCGCTGGAACCCCCCTGGCTGGGTCCTCATCCCCTCCCCCCCCAGCAGGGGGCCCCGGGGACATAACTGAAGTTCCTCAGACCTCCCTCTCCTTGTCTCCTCTTGTGTAAAATGGGGAGAACAGCAGTCGCCTTGAAGGGCTGTTGTCGGGAAGAGATGGGTTGGTTGACCCCTGGGAGGCACACAGTAAGGGTCCATTGGTTTACTGCACACTTACTACCTGTCTAGGAGGGTCACAGGGTGACTCCAGCTGTGCCCAGTGCACCCTCCCCCGCCCCCCATCCCCATCCCTGTTGCGTGAAGAAAGCACACGTGTGCACACGCACATACGGCCCTTGTCTTCACCGACAGGAAGGTTGAATCCTCCCTGAGGGTCTGAAGAGCAGACCTGGCCTGAGGAGGGGGGGTGAGGGGCACATCCCTGGTGGAGCCTCTGCCAGCGGCCTCCTGTCCTTCTTTGGATCCCAAATTTGTTGGGGGTGACCCAGACCAAGATGGCGGCCTCGCTCGTCACGTTTCCCAAGGCCTCCCCATGGCCCTGCCTGGCTCTGGCTCCCCTCTCTCTGCCACTCCTGTAACGAGGGTGAGGGTGCACCCCTGGGCCCGCTGGTGCGGCAGCTCTGACTTATATTAATAAACCAGTCTGATGATGGACCCTAGTGATTTGAGTATAAAAGGGTTCTCCCAGGGTCCTGAGGCATGTGGTTGTGTGAGCGTGTATATGTGCGCGGGTACAGATGTGGCTCTGTGGAAGCTCTGTATCTGGAGGGGCGTTTTATTCCCCATTCCCACCCAGACACACACTTTCTAGACCATAAGTGCCGTAGTACAGCTTGCCACTGTGTCTCACGCCTAGAACATCGTGTGGCACCTGGTAGGTACTCAATAAATATTTGTCAATTCGGTGAATGAATGAGAGATGCTCCAGCATTGCCCCCTGAGGCAGCCCTTCCTGAAGGAGGACAGGGCACTGGCAGGAAAGGGCCATGGAGAGGAGTCCCCGGCTTGGAGAGCGTGCACTGGAGCAGGGGTGCCCCTTGGAACAGGCCAGAGGAACAGAGCTTCCCCTGGCTGCTCTGAAATGTGGAAGTCCCCCTCTACCCAGTGTCCCACTGCACCCCCCAGGCCAGATCTGGCGAGGGCCTGGCTCAGGATGGCATCCTTGCTGCTGCCTCTTCCAGGGCCCAGACGTGCTTGCACTCAGCCCTGTGGGCCTTTGGTGGTCACCTAGCCAGGCTGCGCTGCGGTGTCCCAGTCCCCCAACGCAGCAGTGGCAGAGCCCGGAACCCGTGTCCTCTCAGCCCGTGCGCTTCCTGCTCCCCCATCTCATCATGACAGGACCTGCACCCAAAAGCTCGAAGATGGATTCAGCACCAGTGTAGTTCTTTAGAAAGAGAGTCTGAGGGAGGCTTCATAGATGGACAGCCCCAGAGCGGGGATGGACTTGGTAACTGCAAGACAAAAAATAAAACAGAGATGAGCGAACGAGGTCATGGTGCAAATAACTCCAAGACACGTCCCGCAGCTTACCCTCGACCCAGGTCCCTCCCGGAAGAGGCATTTGGAAATCAGAGTTAACGGATCGTAGTGCCTGCTGTTGGCCACTTTTCTGAGTACTTTATGTAGATTAATTCATTAGATGAATAGCGTTTTTCTCTCCATGTGACTGAGGAGGCCGCTGAGACATGGGGTAAGGCATTTGTCTGTAAAGTTACAGAGCTGGGCAGGGGCAGAGCCAGGATTCGAGCGCAGGGAGGATGGCTGTTGACTGTTTTTGCCCACCTGGGTCTGAGCTGCGGGGTCCCCGTGCCTGGGGCCAAGGGCACCCGGTTCCTCCCAGGGCCCCGGTGTGTGACTTTCCTCCACCCCTCCCGTCTCTCCCCGGCTCAGGGCACCGGCGACTTCTGCGCGGCTCCCGACGCCTTCATCCTCAACATCACGGAGGGCCAGCTCCGCACAGGTAACAAGCTCTCGGGCCTCTGTGGTCAGAGCCACTCAGGATGCTCAGTGCAGGCCCGTGGTCAGCCAGGCTGTGCCTCTACTTACCCCTTTCAGCACGGTAGTCACCCATCGCCTCCCCACCCCTGTACTTCAGGTCCAGCTGGACCACTGGGTCATTTCTGAGAAGTTACCTCCTTCGGGAGCTCAGGTACCGGCTTGGCCGCTGAGGGTGAATGAGCACCTGGTCACGTGTGAGCTCCTGCCTGACCCAGTGTCTTTGCCTTGCAGAGGTGACCCGTTACTACCTGTATTGCAGTCAGAGTGCAAGCAGCCCCTTCCAGCAGGTACGGCCCGCCCAGCCCAGCCCTCACGCTGCCCCCAGCCCCCTTGGTGGTCAGCTCGCTCCCTCTTGTCCCCAAGCCCCAGCACTGACCAATAGGGTGGCAGTGGCTGGGTGTTCTTTGGGGTCCTGTGCAGGGGACAGTGCTCTCGGTCAGCGTGCACGCCCATCCACCACCCTGGATGCTGGTTACCATGCAGAGGCTGTGCAGTAGGTCTGGGTTGGGGCCCAAGATTCTGCATTTCTCACAAGCGCCACCCCCGGGCAAGGTTGTCCCAGCAGGACATTTAGAGTAGCAGGAAGCAAGAGAATGGGGCAGCTCTCAAGAAGCCTGAGGGCTGAGGGGAAGACCTCCTGTAAGCAGGAAGGGCCATGATCAGGGAAGCCCCTGCAGCTGCACACGGGGGAGGGGAATCAGGCAGCTGCGGGGGTCTCCTGGGAATCGAAGCTCATGCGGGACCTCGGTCTCTCCTGGCCCAGGCACTGACCATCTTCCAGCGCTCGCTGACCACCATGCACATCCAGGTGACGGGACTGCTGCAGTTTGCTGTCCCGCTCTTCCCCACAGCAGAGGTAAGGTGGCCGGCCACCTCCCACAGGGCCGGGCTTCGGAGACCAGGCTGTGGAAAGAAAGTGTTCCCTCCCGGCAGCCTAGCCGCTTCCTTTGGCTTTAAAGGCTTCTCTGCACAAGCTGCGGTTTGCGGTTTTATCCACAAGCCCTCCCCCCAGCGCTCATTCTCTGCCTCTCTGTCTGTCTGCATGTTTGTCTCTTTCTTTCTTCCTGCTTCAGAAAGATCTGCTCAGAATCCAGCTCCTGTTGAATTCATCTGAGTCCAGCCTCCACCAGCTGATGGCCATGTTGGATTGCCGGGGGCTGCACAAGGTGCCGGGGTGGCCCTGGGGGCGCGGGTGGAAGGCGGGGGCGGGGGGCACCCCAGCAGGCCACATCTTCCCAGAGACAAGGCTGCAGAGGCTGGGAGAGTGATTACCTGGGCTCCCTTCAGGCCAGGGAATGGGGTGGAAGAGGTGCCTGGTTTCTGGATTCTCTCCAGTAGCTGAGCCGGGGAGCCTCAGTGAAAGGTACCCGGGGGTGCAGGTAGGAGAGTTGGATCCGTTTACCTCTAGAACGCTGGGGGGCCCTGAGCTATATGAGGGTGGCTGTTCCCCATTGCCCAGACTCCCAGCCATCTGGTCCACCTGACCAATTCCTGAATTGCAAGTGGACATCCCATTCTCATTGCCAGGGTCATCTCTAGGAGTTTGGAATGTCGGACAATCGTGCAGGGAACACACTGGGAGTATGTGAGGCCCTCTCTCCCCCAGAGCGGAAAGCCAGTGCATGTCGATGTTTCACATCCCATGTGGAATTCAAGCAAATATTCGTAGTAACGTTCACAGCTGCGGTTTACTGAGTCCTTGGTTCTGTGTTCAGCCTTGTTCTGTGCAGTTTATATCCAACATGTCATTGAGTCCTCACAGTTTTACTGTGAGATACATGTTATTTTATGGGAAATTTTATAGATAAGCAACGTGTGTGTGTGTGTCTATGTATGTGGATGGATAGATATAGATAGGTAGACAGACAGATGTAGCTATCTACCTACCTACCTATCCGTATGTATATCTAAAAAGTAGCTTACTGAAGATCCCAGAGCTATCAATGCAAGGGCTTGGGTTTCCGACCCCAGCAGTCTGACTTCAGAGCTGAGAACATGGGAGTCGCCCCAGTACCCTTCCTCCCCTTCCACATCCAATCCCTCAGCAAGTCCTCACAGCTATACTCTCAAATATATCCTGCTCCGTCCACTTCTCTCTCCCTCCACAGCTCCCGCCTTGGTCCGAGCACCATCCCGCTCCCCTGGGTGACAACTGTGACCTCCTAGCCGGTCCCCACTTTCTCCCGTCCCCTTACCTTTCATATATGGCAGCCAGGCAGCCAGAGCGGTCTTTTAAAAATGAATAGGATCGGGCTTCCCCGGTGGCGCAGTGGTTGAGAGTCCGCCTGACGATGCAGGGGACGCGGGTTCGTGCCCCGGTCCGGGAAGATCCCACATGCCGCGGAGCGGCTGGGCCCGTGAGCCATGGCTGCTGAGCCTGCGCGTCCGGAGCCTGTGCTCCACAACGGGAGAGGCCACAACAGTGAGAGGCCTGCGTACCGCAAAAAAAAAAAAAAAAAAAAAAAAAAAATGAATCGGATCACATCCCTTCCATCCCCAAACCTGCCCGTGTCTTCCCATCACCTTGTGTAAAATTCAAACTCCTCGCCTGTCCGGCGAGGCCCAGCATGACCTGGTGCCCTCTCACCTGTCCCCTGCTGGCCTTCTTCCTCTTTCCTGAACACACCGAGCTTGTCTGCTCTGCCTCAGCTGCTCAAGGCACACTCCACTCCTTGCCGTCCTGGCCTCAGATTGAATGCCCCCTGTCCCCTGGCTCCCCCACCCTGCAAGCTCATCTGCCCTGTTCAGAGCCCAGCACACAGTAGGTATTCAGCAAAGGCTTGTAGAGAGAACCCGAGACGCCCCATCGTGTCGCGGTCCCGAGCGTGGACTGTTCAAGGTGCTTGGGATGGGGGAGGGGCAGAGATCCCGAGTCCAGGCTGGGGGAGAGGGGCTTTCAGAGACCAGCTCAAACCCCAGGCTGTGTCCCACTCCCCCTCCAACTGTGTGTCCCTCTTCCTCTGCCAGGACTACCTGGACGCCCTCACTGGCATCTGCTACGACGGCCTCGAGGGCCTGCTGTACCTCGGCCTCTTCTCCCTCCTGGCTGCCCTCGCCTTCTCCACCATGATCTGCATGGGGCCAGGGGCCTGGAAGCACTTTGCCACCAGGTGGGCTGCCTGGGCGGCTTCCTGGGGGAGGAGGCAGGAGGCTCAGCTCTGTGACTGAACCGAGAGCTGATAACCTGAGATGGAGAAGGGCAGCAGGGGGACCAGGCATTCAGCCCCAACAGGCTGGCTGGATTTCTGCCCAAGCGTCCGTGAAAGTCCAGACAGAACCCCAAAAGGAGGTTGGAGGGGGCCAGGGCAGGAGCAGGGCCAAGAATGGTGACAACGTCATGCCACAGCCTGGCATCCTTTGCTTATCCCCTCTTCCTCTGCAGGACTTTGTGGTGTGATGCTGCTGCTGGGAGGGGTGCCTCAGAATACCAGAAGGACATATTGTAGCACCAGGGCACCTATAGTCTCATTGAGGAGATAGACAGAGACAAGATGGTATTTCAGTGTCTTCAGAGTAGATCAGAAAAGGAAGCAGGGTAGGGAGGGTCCGTGTGCCTGTGGTCAGCATGGTGGACTGCCTGGAGGAGGTGGATGTGCAGTTGGGAATGGAGCAGAGTGATATCAAAGAACCTCAAGGAAGCACCTGTGGCCAGAGGGAGAGTCCTGGGAGGAAAGATAGGGAAGCGGGCCGGGGCCGCACTGCCTGGAGCCTCCCTCGCCCCTCACAGCTGGCCATATCCTACGTGTCATTCTAGGGACAGAGACTACGACGACATCGACGATGACCCCTTCAACCCCCAGGCCCGGCGCATCGCTGCCCACAACCCCCCTCGCGGGCAGCTTCGCAGCTTCTGCAGCTACAGCAGCGGCCTGGGCAGCCAGACCAGCCTGCAGCCCCCGGCCCAGACTATCTCCAATGCCCCCGTCTCGGAGTACATGTACGGCAGGGCTCCCAGGGCCTCCCCGGTACCTCCCCCGACACATCGGGCTGGATCTGCGGGCAGCACGTTTGGGTCCAGAGAGCCGGGTGGGGAGGAGGCATCCGAGGCCAGTGCCAGGATGCCAGGTGGGAAGGCCCCCGGGGAGCATCTAGTGCTGGAGGAAGAGCCCCTGCAGGCGTCAGGTCTTTTGCCTCAAGCTTGCAGGGCAGGTTGAAGGCCCGAGAAGCTGCATTTCTCCGGGCCACACTGCTCCCGGCGCCATCACCCCATCTGCTCCTCCCCAGGCCTCCCTGTCTTCCTGCCCTCACTCCCTCCCGTCTATCCGTGGTCCTTTTCCATCTCCCATCTGCACGCCCCCGGGACCCTCCTGTAGAAATCTGAGCAGACACCCCCCCACCCGGCCTCCCCAGCCTGAGCACTCCCCGCTCCTTTCGGCCCTGCAGGAACCAAGCTCTGCTCTTCGGTGGGAACCCACGCTACGAGAATGTGCCGCTCATTGGAAGAGGCTCCCCTCCGCCCACGGTAACCTGGTCTCCCGGGGCAAGGGCACTGCCCTTGTGGGGAGGGGGGAATAATTGAAGAGAAAACCTCCTGCGGACCCAGTGACTCCCCGCCACAGAGGTAGAAAAGAATGAAACAGTTTTGTTACCAGATAAGCATTAAACCAGACTGCCATGCACATCGCAGGCTGTCTGCTAAGGGGATTGTAGAGACAGAGCTCATCCTACACAGCCAGGCAGATAGAGGCACCGCATTCCGTACCCGTCCTCAAGATAAGCGATTCCTGTCCGCCAGCAAGAGGACTCGGCAGCACCATTTGTCACACTGGTTCATCCTAAATCCACCTGCTAATTGTGTGGCCATCAGGGCTCACTAAGTGCCGGGGAGATGGGGGACAGTCTCCCTGATGCTACCATTTCAGAGATGGCTCCCAGCCCCGGAAGAAAACGTTCCTGGATTGTAAAACTGCTGAGAGCCTTCGTTGGCCTTTAAAAAGCTTTACACACCTCTCAGAGGGACAGAGGAGTAATTTATGATGATCAGCTTTCTAAAGGAAATGCTGCTCAAAGAAGCATTTCTTTCCCTTTTTGCACCAAGGAAATTTTTTCTTTTTAGATTTACGTTTACCTTGACACCCTAGGCTAGAGGGTCAGGGGCCCCTGTGGTGGCAGGTCTGGCAGGGCTAATACCAGACCTGCCTGCTCCAAACCCCCCCTACCGCCGCAGCTCCTGACGTCCCCAGGCTGTGCCCAAGTGGGGTCTGCGCTTCCCACCCACCCTCCACCCCGGCCAGGGGACCTAGACGCAACATCAGGGTGTGAGGGGTGTGCCAGCTGTCTGCCCCTGGAGAAGTATGAGGGTCACCTCATACTACTGGCTGAGACAGAGCTGCGAATAGAGACAGCTGAGGTTCAGAAACACAGGCTCAACTCCTTCACTGCCGCGGCCCAGGTTGCATCCCTGGTCGGGGAACTAAGATCCTGCAAGCATCGTGGCATGGCCAAAAGAGAAAAAAAAAAAACAGACTCCAGTACCAAATGCCTGGGTTCCAATGCCAGCTCATTGCTTATGACCTCTGTGGCCTTGGGCGAGTACCTTTCTGTGCCTCAGTGTCCCCATCTGTAGAATGGGGATGTAATCGCACAGCACATAGGTGGTTGGAGCATTGGAGAAACTGCTCCTTACAGAAGCGTGTTTGTGTGGCGCAGTAAGTGCTGTGAGACTGAGCCACCTATTTATTTTACCCCCTCCTGCTGTCACCCAAGCTTCCTCCCACCCCACCTCCTCCACGGAGGCGTGGCCTATGTAAGAAAGAGGGGGCTCTAAGACCAGGTTGAAGTCTGCATTCTTGAGCCAGGGGTCTGTCTGGGAAGGAGCCCCTGCCTTCACTGGGCTGGGCGAGGTGTTTCACCTGCCCCATCCAGGTAGTTTGGAAGGAGCCGTCTAGTTGGTGAAATAGGAGCCCTGGAGCCCCAAGGACGGGGGACTAATGAAATAGACCTTGGCCCTGAGAACTGCAACGTTCACGTGCGCTCAGGGAATCCAGCGAGTGTGTCTGGGGAAAACCACAGTGCCTGACCCCGGAAGGAGAGATGGGGACCCAGGCCCATCTTCAGGACATGGATAGCCTGCAGGGGTGGGGGGGGGGAGTAGGGGGGAGACTCAGAAAGCTGTTGTAATAAGTGCCGTGTGGTGCTTTAGGACTAGAGGGAGGAGCTGCTTCGGGGTCTAAGGAGGTGACATTTGAACCTTACCTTGGAGCACTGGGTCTCACCCAGGAGGGAGCTTGCTCCCCCGGGGGACATTTGGCCACGTCTGGAGGCATCTTTGGTTGTCACACCTGGGGGGTCGCTGGTACTGGCATCTAGTGGGTGGAGGCCAGGGGTGCTGCTGCGCACAGGGCACCGCCCACCACGCAGGATGACCGGCCCCAAATGTGTGCAGTGTCGTGCCCAGACCGACCCTCTGGCTCTCCCCACCTTGCTGCTTTTTGCCCAGAGCGCCTCCCTGCTGTCCTTTTACAAACAGCACTAGACCCAGGCCTTACTCGCTCCCTGGGGGCCTGAGGCAGGGAGAGCGGCTGGTCCAAGCCTGCTTCCAGAGTTGGCACCTTTGAAATCCCAAGCTGGCTTCTCTCTAAACCAGAAGCCTCTGGGGTTCCTTTTTTCCTCCCGCCAGCTGCTGTGGCCCCAGGAATGCAGATTGATTGTAATGTTAATCTCAGTACAACATAATTAGGGGAGATCCGCTGCTGTGAAAAATAAATTACTCGAGGCACTGGGATGCCAAATAAAAATGAATTTCGGATTACCTTCTGTTCTGAAAGATCCAGGCCACCCTCCCTGACATTAGCAGAGATGATCAAGAACTGACCTTATTTGCAAGGACAAGGACGGACTAAACCTTCCCCCGCTATAACTGAGACCAGCCCAGAAACTCCAGTTGCTTTGGCAGAGTTGACTGCCCTGCCCTGCCCAGCTCAACCTGCCCCAGAGATGACCCCCCTCCCCTCCTAACATGCAAGAGGCATGAAGAGACGGCTGAGCCTGCTGACCAAGGAAGCCACAGCGTGGAGGATACGACGTGAGCCCCAGTAAAGGGGACACAGCTGACCGCTCCCCACTCTCCCCCTGCACCTGCTCTAAATATTATTCATCGGTACCCAGTGCATTTGGTGTACGGAAAATCCCTCCCCCTGCCAGCCCCATCTCTGGGACACTGGGGATTTCACTAAGGTGGGTGATATCAAGCCAGGCCATCAGAACCTACAGCCTCTTCCCTCGGCTAGAAATGTGTTTTCCCTTAGCTCTGCTTTCTAGGAATCACCTCCTGTCTTTCCAGGCACCGTATCCTGGGCCCGATGGACAAAAATGACCCAGGCACTTGTTTAAAAATACCAGTCCAGGGACTTCACTGAAGACGTAGCCCGGGTGAACCTCGTCGTCAAGCAAGTTTGGAAAATACTGCTTCAAGGAGGAGGGTCTCACCCTTGAACATCCATCACCTGGGGGACTCATTGCAACACAGGCCGCTGGGCCCACCCTGCTTCTGATTCAGAATATCTGGGGTGGGGCTCGGGGATTTGCATTTCTGACCTGTTCCCAGGCAAAGCCTGAAGCCTGCTCAGGGGCAGGCTTCCTCACTCGGCGTACCAACACTTTGAGCCAGAGTGTTGTGTGTCACGGGAGCCGTCCTGTGCACTGTCAGAGGTTTGGCTGCATCCCTGGCTTCCACCCACGCGATGCCAGTAGCATCCCCACTCCATAGCCCCCAGCCATGACAACTGAAAACGCCTCCAGACATTACCAGATGTCCCTGGGCAGGGGCAAAATTGCCCCTGGTTGAGACCCCCTGGGTTAAGGGGTCTCAGGCCCCTACTCCCTGCCCCCCAGCAGGAAGCCTTCGTCCATCTCTGGTGTGAACGGCCTAGACCTGGACCCCGGAAACATCCCTGGCGCTAGGAGACAGTCAGGGTCCTGTGGGCCATTGCTACTTGGAGTTAGCTGCCCAGCAGTACCTGGAGCTTGTTAGAAATGCAGAATCTCAGGTCCTACGTGTGATGTGAGATGTGCTAACCTAAGAAGCCGCATCTCTACTTCCGAGCAGAGGCCGGCTAACATCTGTGAATGAATGCTTAAACTTTGTGTTTCTCCGACTTGGCTGCACTTGGAAGAACTTACAGAAAAATATTCGTGGCATTTTATTTTATTTTTTTCTGTAAGATAATTATAGTCTTATTTTTCTCACATCAAAAGGAGAAAACAACTTATCTCTCCTGTCCTAACCCTTAATGAGCAATTTGCCAGCGAATTTAAATGAATTTATCTTGTAATATAATCGCCATGACGATCTTAGATCATTCCAGGAGTTGTCAAGCTTGTTTTACGAACTAGGACATTCAGTCTAAGAGGATTAATGTGAATTGCTAAGCGCTACACAGCTAGTAATAATGATGATAATAAGCAATAATAGTGATAACGTTTACTGAGCACCTGCTATTAAGCTGATTCAGACATAGTCACTTTTGTGGGGTTTTTTGTGGTACGCGGGCCTCTCACTGCCGTGGCCTCTCCCGTTGCGGAGCACAGGCTCCGGACGCGCAGGCTCAGCGGCCATGGCTCACGGGCCCAGCCGCTCCGCGGCATGTGGGGTCTTCCCGGACCGGGGCGCGAACCCGCGTCCCCTGCATCGGCAGGCAGACTCTCAACCACTGCGCCACCAGGGAAGCCCCACGTCACTTTTATCTAGTAGCAGCGGATACTGAGCTGCTTGACTTGCTCTCCACCTCCTCACTTTCCTTAGGCAGCGTCCCAGGACCCAGGAGATATGTACCCACCTGCATGCAGGTGTAGCCCACAGCGTGACTCTCCCAGCTTTACGGAGGGATTTGCTTTTGCACTACTCGATGCCAGTTGGTCAGGGAGGAGCCTCGTGGGTCACCGGCCAGCGCTGCTGGTGGTACTTTAAAAGGCTTAATTTTATGTTATGTGTGTTTTATCACATAAAAAACAATACTGGTGGGTGTGGCCTAGGTTTCAGGATGCTTTTAGACCCACCCCGCCCCCACAGTGTCTCAGATACACAGCCACGTTTGAGAACCCCCGTGTCAGGGGTCTTGCCTGCTTATGTCACTCCATCCTTTCAGCGGAAGAGCTGAGTGTTCTTAGGGCCATCGTGCAGGTGGGGAAACGGAGGCTTGGAGCGACTGGAGAGCCTCCGCCGAGGTCATGGGATGAGTAAGGTGCACAGCTGGGATTTGAGCCTGGCTCTCTGAGTCAGTGGGCTTGTGCCCCCGGCCTGCTCACTAGGCGGGCTTCTAGGCACACTGCCGCATTAGGGTGGCTGGTCGGTGTGTGCATCTCGAGTTCGAGGCTGGGACCCAGACGTCCTGATGGCCCCAGGGTTGGAAGCATCAGCAAACACGAAGCGTGCCCAGGCCACTCGACGATCCTCTGATAATCGCCACGAGGCCTTGACATTGAAACTTGGTGCCCGGCCACTGTGGCTGGCCCAGCTCGCACTTCCTCAGAAGTTCCAGCATTTTTGCTAGTACGGTGTCTGGTTTAACGGGTGATGTGTGACCCTGTTCTGACTGTCCCCTCCCCTCTCTCCCACAGTACTCTCCCAGCATGAGGGCCACCTACCTGTCCGTGGCAGATGAACACCTGAGGCACTATGGGAATGAGTTTCCAGCCTAACACGCTTTCGGGAGTTCCTGCCTCCTTGATCCATTTTGGTTTTTAACTAAGGCAAATGCAAGCGTGTTTCTTTCATAGAAACCAAAGGCATCTAGAGACTGTGCGTGGACCTGCAGGATTGGAAGGCTCCTGCTGGCGCAAGGGAGTGGCTGAGATTCAGGGAGGATCGGCCTGGGGTTGGCTGAGATTCCCAGGCAGACGGAAGACCCATGACTCGGACCAGCCTCTCCCTCCTTTGACCTCCTCTCCACACCGGAAATGCCCTCCAGGGGCTTGGCCGTCCCTAAGCTGGGGGAGCCTGGTTCAGTTTGCGCCTGCGCCCCACCCTCACCAGGTGGTGAATGACAGTGAGGAGGACCAGGTCAGGCTTGAGGGTCCCCTTGCCTGGACTGTGCCTCCTCCTGGCTGCTCGGATGGGTACCATTTCCCCACAGGTAAAGGTGGAAGGGCGGATCAGGAGATGACATCCCTGATGAGACCAGACACTGTCCAAATCTGTCTCCCGGGGCCAGGTGGACTCTTCCTGTGCCACCAGGGGAAGGCACTGGCAGGCTCTGCATAGGAGGCTGGGGGACCAGAGCCTCGTGCCTGGTGGGCTTCCAGGTGGCAGGGGTGGGCCTGTCTTTCTGCAACCCTCTGTCGCCTCACCTCCATTCCAGAATCGCTGCTGTGAGTTTGCTCACCGCGGATAGGGACAGTCTCAGGTATTCACAGACACTTGGAAAGCAATTCTCTTTTTTG
The DNA here is from genome assembly GCF_003676395.1 of Aethalodelphis obliquidens. NCBI lineage: Eukaryota > Metazoa > Chordata > Mammalia > Artiodactyla > Delphinidae > Aethalodelphis > Aethalodelphis obliquidens. Next base: position 6,248,848 of record NW_020837988.1, read on the forward strand.
CCAGTGTTTTAAAGAGTTTTGATTATCCAAAGAATTGAAACTCACAGCACAGCCGGTTTTTACTATAGATGTGGGGTTCATCCCTCCCACCTGATTTGTCTACCAAAATAAAAATCAGTGAGACATCCTGTCCCAAGATGCTGATTGATGGGGTTGTGGGTTCACCCCACCCCGAGTGAGGCATTTTGAGAGAACAAAGTCTCTAAGAGGCAAGTCTGAACAGGAACAGGGTCTGGTCCAGGAGACTGGCTCAATGCCCAGGTCAGCTCTCCCCGCCCCCACCCCCCCACCCCCCGCTTTTGTCTTCAGGAAAGTTTGTCATAAAAGGTTTTAGCAGAATGGGCTGTGTCTTGATGTGAAGATAGGTGTCTCCCTACCTCTCCCACCATCCCGTCCCCACCCCATTGTCCCCCAGCCCCTGACCTACGCCTGCTGGGTGAGAAGGAGCTTGTGGACCAGGAGAAAATAATGACCCACCATCCTTCCCGCTGAGGATCCAGGGTTAGGGTCTTTGGTGCTTCCAACCTCCTGCCGCCGAAGAGCGCACGGCCCGGGAGCCTCCGCAGCCCGGCACACCGCAGCAGGGGCGCCAGGGTAGTGTGGCTGTGGACAGGGGCTCCATTTCCATTTTGGAATCACCACCTCCTGGTCAGAACACTGTCAGCAGAGTGGTTCTCAGCCCCCAGCCAAGCCCCCACGACAGCGGGGCCACGGGGCCTCTGGGACTGTCTCCCCCATTCACCTGTACATACGTGCACCGTGAAGCCACCTTCGTGAGGCCCGTCACGTGCAGACAGGACTTGGCGACATCAAGGTGGCGCTTCTTAACACTCATTGGCGACTAGAGTTGTTTTTAATGCATGTAAACTAAACTAGAATCCCTTGGGTGGTTCCTGAAGGGGCCGTGTGGGCACACCTCTGCTTGATACACGTGTGCCCTCACCTGGGGGAGAAATAAACCACTGGTACTAAAATGCACACCGTGTCCAGCTTCCTCAACTTTGGGAATGACGAGGGCACCTAACAGCGCCTTCTGGCTGGGTTATGCGCGGGGAGTGCTCCAGAGCGGGTCTCAGTATCAAGGATTGAAAGACAGGGCTATTGAATGAATGTCCCAGGGCCTCTCCGGCGGCGGTGACCTTGCTGCTCTTCAGGACCAAGGACAGGCCTTCCTGCTCGAGTCTCCAAAGTTCCCTTTAAAGGTCATTGCTTCTAAGGTTGCTGATAACGAGTGGCGTTTATTGAGTATCTCCAGTGTACCAAGGACTGTCCCAAGGATTCACATTAATTGTTAAACCTCATCATAACCTTATGAGGTCGTTTTGTAAATAAAAGAACAGAGGTGCAGAGAGAGAGTAAGGACTTAGTTGGAGCTGAGACAGGCTGGGACCTGGGGCCCTTGGCTGCAGTGCTTACACCTGGACACACATCTCCTCAAGCAACAAAACACAAAGAAACTATAAGGGACTAAAAATAACTGCATGCGTGTGCAGTTGGGGCAAACTCTGGACAAAAAGACCCCCAAAACCCAACCGCCACTTCTGAAGAGCTGGGAGCAAAAGCAGGGCACTGCGCGTGCCCCCTGTGCACAGCACCACCAGTGGGGTGGGCGGAGACCACCTAAGCCACCCTTCCAGCTGGACCCCCGGACACACCCCCACCCTCACCCCATATAAGGAAACAGCTCAGCTCCCCCCTTTTCGGGGAGCAAGCAAGGGAACCTGTTACTTGTTTTCGCTCTCTCCTGCTGCAGCAGGGGCCCCAATAAAACCTGGCCTGAATTTCTTGTCTGACCTCTAATCAATTTCTATTGGTCGGGTAAGTCCAAGAACCCTGGTCGAGAACAGAGTGTCAGGGCCGGGAGTGTGTAACCCAAAGCCCCGGCTGGGCACCTCTGTGCCATTCCATGGGCTTGGGGCGGGTGTCGTGCAGCGGGCCACCTCTCCCAGCTTTGCACCGGGTCCTTGCTGTCTTCTCCTCCTAAACTCTTCACCTCCACGGGGTGCTGCTATGGGCCTGGGCGCCGGGGATGCACAGCGTCTTTCCAGCTTTCTTTGCAGCATCTCATTTGTCCGCTGAACACCTGGGCCAGCCTGGGAGGGCTGGGCAGGCCGACCCCAGCTTCCCGCCCATGGTCCTCAGCTACTGTTGACTTCCATGCAGCAGCTGTGCTCCCAGGATCGACCGTGTTTCAAGCCTTTGCCGGGAACAGGCGTGTGTTTGAGGCTGTCGTTCACACTTATCCCTATGGAGCGGCAGACGGAGTGGTCCCTTGTGCACTGTTGGCGGGAATGTGGAATGGTAGAGCTGCTGTGGATAACAGTATGAAGGTTCTTCAGAGAAATTAAAACTTGGGACTTCGCTGATGGCGCAGTTGTTAAGAATCCGCCTGCCAAGTCAGGGGACACGGGTTCGAGCCCTGGTCCGGGAAGATCCCACATGCCACGGAGCAGCAGCTAAGCCCATGCGCCACGACTACTGAGCCTGCGCTCTAGAGCCAGCGAGCCACAACTATTGAGCCCACATGCCACAACTACTGAAGTCTACGCACCTAGAGACCGTGCTCTGCAACAAGAGAAGCCACCGCAATGAGAAGCCCGCGCACCGCAACGAAGAGTAGCCCCCGCTCGCCGCAACTAGAGAAAGCCCGCGGGCAGCCACGAAGACCCAACGCAGCCAAAAATAAAAATAAATAAATAAATAATAACTTCTTTAAAAAATTAAAAATGGATAAATTCTATTAAGTAAGTAGAATTACCATATGATCCAGCAATTCCATTTCCCAAAAGAATTGAAAGCATGGTCTCAATATTTATACCCCCACGTTCATAGCACCATTAGTCATAATAGTAAAAAGTGGAAGCAACCTTAGGGTCAATAGACGAATGGGTAAACAAAACGTGCTCTATCCATACAACGGAATATCACTCAGTCTCAAAAAGGAAGGAAATCCTGACACTTGCTACAACATGAATGAACCTTGAAGACATTAAGCCCAAGTGAAATAAGCCAATTACAAAAAAGGAACAAATACTGTGTGATTCCACTTAGAGTCGAAATCACAGAGACAGAAAGTAGGACTGTGCTTGCCTGGGGCTGGAGGGGGGCCGTGGGGTCTTATTGTTTAACGGGAGTAGAGGCTCAGATTGGCATGATGAAAACAGCTCTGGAGATGGACAGTGGTGACAGTTGCATAACAATATGAATGTACTTAATAACACTGAACTGTGCACTTAAAAATGGTTAAGGTGGTAGATTTTATGAGTACTTGACCACAATAAAAACTTGGAAAAAGAGGTTGAGGGGACAGCAGTGCAGTGGATTGCGGACTGGCCTTGGGGATGTCCAGGGCCAGGGGCCACTCTCAGCAAAGAATTTCAGTTGCCAATTCTGCTGTGATTGAGCAGAGATCTGAGAGACCATGCATTTTTTAAACTGGATCCTTGTGCCTACTTCTAATTATATGCTCTATTGCTGGCTTCCCAGGGTGGCTGAGACGGGCTTGCACGTGGGTGCCACCTGTCTTCCCAGTGAACACAGCCGCATGTTGGTGGTTGGCAGCATGCAGGCTTTCTGCGTGGGGGCGGGGGGGGGGCGCGGATCGGGAGCCTGTAATAAATCATTGCAATAATAGGAGAAAGGAGGGGGCAGTTTTCCTTTCAACTTTTCCCATTTCCCCCTTTTCCACCTCTGCCTCACTTCCCTGCCCGGGGCATAACGTGTGTGTAGGGAGCCTCAGCTTCCCAAGGCTGGGGGTGGGGTGAGGAGGGCACCTGGGACCACAGTCCCAACCAGCCAGGGCTCCAAGGTGGAGCCAATCTTCTTGACGTTTTGTCCGGGTCTGATTCACATCTGACCACACAAAGCCGGTTCAGTGGGGCTTTCAGATGCTCCTTTACCCAGCCCCCATCTCCCCCCTCGGCATCCACCCTGAGGGACTCCTTGACTCAGAGAAACTGGTGGCGGGAGTCGAGGGGAGGGGCGGTTGATGTCAGCAGTCACTTCTGGGCTCGCCTTTGGTTAGTGCAGTTGGGCAAAGTGCCGTCTCAATGGCAATTTTGTTGCACCTGCCCGGTAGTGGTGAAAGCACATTTATGGAGGAGCTGGGGAGCCTGAGGGAGGGAATGTTTGCTTTTCTTCCTGTACTTTCACAAAACCCCCGGGAAGCTGGCCAGGCGCCTTAGACTGCCTCTCGGATCTCCCACAAACTGGCCCCAGCTGACCTTTGCAAATTCATCTCTCATTGTCCCCCTGCAGGGACTCCAGCCCCCCAAATGCCTTTCTTTCATGACAACAGCCCCTCCTTTGCTCACACCAGCCCCGCCCTCCCCCCAATCTGGAATCCTCTCCCCACTCTTTCTCCCCTGCAGCTCATAACCGTTTTTCAAGGCTTGGCTCCAACCTCAAATGCTACTTCTTGGATGACACATGGTCCGCCCCACTCCAAATCTCCAGCGCCCATCCCTGAACTCCGATTAGATTCCTTGCCGTCGGAGGTACAGAGCTGGCCTCCCTTCAGATGCCGGCTCTGCGGTCAGCTCCAGCCTGGGCACCCTGCCGCGTCAGCTCAGCTGGCCCTCCCAATTATCCTAAGTACTGCCACTGTCCCCTCCCTTTGCCAACGAGGATGGCTGAGTCAGAAAAGGAAAGCAACTAGCCCAAGGTCATGCGATTAGTAAATGGCCAAACTGGGATTTAAACCCATGTTTTCTAGCCCCAAATCCCCTTCTTTTAGTTTACATTATTTCCCCTCATTGCCTTAAACCATGAGAGATTCATTTTATTCATTCATTCATCCATTCGATAAACAGTACATGTTTACAACGTGGCAACCAAGAGCTAAGCTGTGGAAACACCCAGTCCCTACTTTCCAGGAGTTTCCATTCTGGCGCTGTAGTCAGACTTAAGATTATTATACAATGTGCAGGGAATATGGTAGCAGAAAGGAGGCTGGGGATTATAATTCCCATTTAGCAGACGAGGAACTGAAGGAAGGGGTGGTAAAACGACCCGCCGGATTACGAGCAAATAAATAGCAGGGCCCCAACCAGGGCGCAGGACCCGGAGGCGCGCTGAGAACAATTTGCATTTTCTCAGGATCTTGCCAAATGCATATTTGTAGACTCGGATAAGCGCCTTGGCAAAGACTCTACACACGTTTATCATTACCGGTGCTTGACTAACTTGGGAGGGACCGCTTGGCGCTTCCAACATAGCGGGATGGCGGGGGGCGGGGGGGGGGGGGGTCACGTGCTCCGGGTCGCCTTCCGTGCAGCGCTGCGCAGCACCGCCCCGCGCCCGGGGCCAGCCAGGGTTGCTAGGCAACGGGTAAACTCCAAGGCTCCGAGCCGTTTGAGAAGCCGGGAAGCCGGCACCGCCGCTCGGGTGCTTCCCCAGCGGCCCAGAGGCAACAGGAACGGACCGAGGGTAAGGGCGGGTGCGAGGAGGACGTCCGCGGCTGAACAGGAGAGTGGAGAGTGAATGGGAGGGGGAGTCCCCAAGTGTGAGAACCACCGCTAGTGCAAGAAACTCCTCGTGGGGCGTCCTTCGGGGCTAGCTCTGCCGGATGGTGGATTCCTGGACTAGCTCTCCTAGGGTCTCCCGCCCCATCAGTCCTCGCTGCCCTCGATGCTTCCCGAGTCACGGGACCCAGCAAGTTCTAAACACCCTGCCTCCTGCACCCCTAGCTGCCAGTCGGGTCCTGATGTGATCTGTCTCCTGGAGGGGACGGGAGACCTCTGAAGGGTTTACAGCTGAATGTATAGAAAATACAGCCTGGGGCTGGGGTGCCGGGAGGCTAAGCCCGTGAAGAGGAGAGCTTTCTGATAAGAACAGAAGACAGGGAATTATAGTGACTGAGCCCCTACTAGGGGACAGGCCCTCTGCATCAGTTCATTCCTCAACCCGGGAGTGGGCATACTTATGCCCCTTAGGGTATCACGCTCAAGGTCACACCGTTAGTTCCTTCTTCCTGCAACAAGTTCAAACTTCATCGTGGTCCCTTGAACCGCAGAAGCGCACTCTTCTCGCAGCTTTCAGAACCGGTGCTTTCGTCTCTTAAACTGTTACCCTTGCTGTGCTTTGCTTTTCAAGCCGCAAGAGTGGAGGGAGAAGAGCTCTAGGGGAGAGGCCTGGGGGATCGGGGTCACATCACACATTCAGCATGTGACACACGGAGTAGGGAGCCCCTCTCTGCACCAGGCACTGGGGATAGTGATGAATAAAAGACCTCAGTCTTCATTCAAGGGGCCAATACTGTGGTGGGCAGAGGATGTAGACAGGGTCCCGCATCACCCTCCAGTTCTGGGGACCTCCTCCCACCTCTGGCTATCCTCATCCTCCACCTCTTTTTTTTTTTTTTTGTAATAAATGTATTTATTTATTTGTTTTTATTTTTGGCTGTGTTCAGTCTTCGTTGCCGTGCGCGAGCTTTCTCTAGTTGCAGCGAGCGGGGGCTACTCTACATTGCGGTGGGCGGGCTTCTCATTGTCGTGGCTTCTCTTGTTGCAGAGCACGGGCTCTAGGCACGTGGGCTTCAGTAGTTGTGGCACGTGGGCTCAGTAGTTGTGGCTCGTGGGCTCTAAAGCGCAGGCTCAGTAGTTGTGGTGCACGGGCTTAGTTGCTCCGCAGCATGTATGTGAGATCTTCCCGGACCCGGGCTCGAACCCGTGTCCCTGCATTGGCAGACAGATTCTTAACCACTGTGCCACCAGGGAAGCCCTATCCTCCACTTCTTGGAGCTCACTGCTGGTCGACCCAGTGTGAAACAGAGGAAGGGATTCAGGGAGATCAGCCTCTTTTGAAGGCGAGTGAGTCCCTTAGGACCGCAAATTCCAGAAGGAGAACAGACAGAAGAAAGAGGGCAGGAAGCCCCTCCCCCTGCAGTCCTTTGTCCAGCCAGACACAGCACAAAGACTGGGGGCTGCCCCAGGGACACGAGGAAGAGGAGACCTTGTTTCCTTTGTACCACCAGTGAGTCCCGTGGTGAGGGAAGGTGCCGCCCCCCACCCGCCTGCCTGTGAAAACCCTGCACTGAACTTCTGAGCCACCCTCCACTCCCTCGAAACACACGTTCTCTTAAGCCAAAGGAAGTTCTTTTCCAGGAATTACTTTGCTCGCTATCACTGCACAAGACTAGTTTTGTTTCTGTGTTTGGTTAAGGTTCTGATCTGACTGCCCCAGGATGCATATTTGACATTCAGATCTGCACGTCTCCGATTCTGCGCGTTCTTGTGTTTGAGATGCCTGTGGGTCTGAGGTTCCCACGGGTGGGCGATCTCCTCCCCTGCACTCTCAGAGGGCAGCGCTGCTGCTCCCGCCTTCCTTGGAAGCCCCCTCTGCAGACACCCCCGTTCAGGCGCTGATTGGGGCCGCCCAGCCTCTGAGACTTGTCTCACCAGGGCGGGAAGAGACCTCCTGAGACCCCCAGCTCTGACCTCACCATTCATGTTCGCGCTCCACCAGCTTGCGAGAAAGAGCCCGCTCCGGGTCCTTGAATGAGCTGTCTTCCCATCACCCAGCCAGCCTTTAAATGTCCCCTCTGTCTGCCTCCAGATAGAAAACAATGCCTCTGTTCTCGCTCCTAGCTTGGCCTTAGGAAGCACCAAGAAGGAAATAAAGCTGTTAAGATACGACCTGGGCTAAAAGGATATTTTTGTCTTCCCGGGGTTTCCTCATGCTCTTAAGACCCCTCGTGTCCCCTAGGAGCTAGCTGCCTCATAGCAATTATCTTTTAACAGAGGGAGAGACAGGCAGCCTGTAATTGCCCAAGTCTGGCAGTCCTTGGGGGAGGGGGCGGGGGGGGGAGAGGGAGGGGGCGCAGGTGCAGCCCTGTCGTACTGCAGCAGTGTGCTGGCGGACAGGAAGAAGCTAATTGGATGTGCATCCTTTTCCACGGGGCTCTATCTTGTCCATGTCAAATAACCCACGAGGGCAGCCTACTGTGACTTGTGCTTCCGTCCCCACCCTCTGTTCTCCAAGCCATTGCTTTTACCCTTCCCTGGGCAGAAGAGTTTCCAAACCACAAGAAAGAGCGGGAAATACTGCTCTCTGTGAGTCTGGTGCAGTTTGAGTTGTTCTGGGGCTGGGACTGGGCGGTTCGGAGGGTGGTATTGTCTTCAAGGAACAACATAGGTGGATGCAAAGGGACCTAGGGGTTAACCTCCCACCCTCGTCGCCCTGAGGCCTGGTCCCAGGCACGTGCTTCTAGGCTGTCACACAGCTCTTGGCCCTGCATCTCAGGGGGCAGCCGGGACCCACCTGTCTGGTCCTTTGAGGCCCTGGAGGTGGAGTCAGACACATACCTGGCCCTAACAGTCCTCTGGGGTGACTGTGTAAAACACACGTCGCTAGGCCTCCTCCCACACATGTAAATCAGTGTTTGCAGGGGGGGGCCTGGGAATCCCTATGTTTTGAATGGACATCCCAGAGGCGAGAAACGTTGGTTGAGAGATTAAGAGCCCTCACTTTATTTATTTATTTTTTTAATTTTTTTTTTAATTTTTTATTTTTTTTTGGATGTTGGGAGTAGGAGTTTATTAATTAATTAATTTATTTTTGCTGTGTTGGGTCTTCGTTTCCGTGCGAGGGCCTTCTCTAGTTGCGGCAAGCGGGGGCCACTCTTCATCGCGGTGCGCGGGCCTCTCACTGTCACGGCCTCTCCTGTTGCGGAGCACAGGCTCCATATGCACAGGCTCAGTAGTTGTGGCTCACGGGCCCAGTTGCTCCGCGGCATGTGGGATCCTCCCAGACCAGGGCTCGAACCCGTGTCCCCTGCATTAGCAGGCAGACTCTCAATCACCGCGCCACCAGGGAAGGCCCTATTTTTTTTTATTTTTTAAATTAATTTATTTGTTTATTTTTGGCTGCGTTGGGTCTTTGCTGCTGCACGCGGGCTTTCTCTACTTGCGGCGAGCGGGGGCTACTCTTGCGTGGTGCGCGGGCTTCTCACTGCGGTAAGAGCCCTCACTTTACATCGGTGGTTCTCACCCTTGGCTGCAGGCTGGAGTTACGTGGGGCGTTTGTAAAAATACTGCTGAGAGATGATGATTTAGTTAATCTGCAGTTCAACCGAAGCACTGTGATGTTTACAGAGCCCTCCAGGTGTTTCTAAGTGGGTAGCCAGGGTTGAGAATCATTGCTTCGGAGCCAGATGTGTGTGGGTCCTGGCTCTATTTAGACTTAAGAACTTTGACCTTTGACCAGGTACTTTCTGAACATCATTTTCCTTACCTGTAGAATGAGAATTGTGATACCTATTCGGGGTGTTGTAGTGGGCATGCAATGAGAGTGCCTGTAAGTGCTGTTCACAGCACCTGGGAACTGGTAGGTCTTTAGATATTCTGGACACAGTCCTTCCTCAGATATATGATTTGCAAATATTTTCTCCAAGTCTATAGCTTATCTCTTTATTTTCTTTTTTTTAAAAAATTAATTAATTTATTTTATTTTATTATTACTTTTTTATTTTTGGCTGCACTGGGTCTTCATTGCTGCACGCTGGCTTTCTCTAGTTGCGGCGAGCGGGGGCTACTGTTCGTTGCAGTGCGCGGGTTTCTCATTGCAGTGGCTTCTCTTTGTTGTGGAGCACGGGCTTTAGGCGCACGGGCTTCAGTAGTTGTGGCACGCGGGCTCAGTAGTTGTGGCACACGGGCTTAATTGCTCCACAGCATGTGGGATCTTCCCGGACCAGGGCTCGAACCCGTGTCCCCTGCATGGGCAGGCGGATTTCTAACCACTGTACCACCAGGGAAGCCCTCTCTTTATTTTCTTAATCTTGACTTTTGGGGCAAGTCGAGAGCAATTCGTGGGAAGGGCCCACGGCCTGTCTGAGACTTCCAGTTAGCAGAGTGAGAAAGCATTTCCTAGCGTTGCATGTGAACCCTGGCTCTGCTGCTGCCCGAGATCTTGCATTTCACCTTCTCGGCATCCTAAGTGTGTCAAGTCTTGGAATGACTGGGTGGCCCAGCCAAGGTCAAGCAGCTGGTGAGTGGCAGGGCCAGACTTGAAGTCAGGGTCCAACCCAGCCTGCTTTTCAATTTCCCACTGTGCTTTTCACGACCAGTAGCACAAGTCAGAAGGTTTCCCAAAGGTCTAACTCTTCTGCCTGCTTGGGAAGGGGTCTGACCCTCCGTCCTTCTCAGCTGGACTCCCAGCCCTGTCCCCGTTGGAGTGACGTGGAGGGGGAAGAGATTTCAGTGGGGCTCCCACAGGGTGATGGAGGGTAGAATCCAGTAACCCAGTGGGTGAGCCTTTCTGGCAATCACGTGGTTGGATGGGAGGGTTTCCAGAGAGGCCTGGGGCTCAAATCTATATGCTGTATGATCAGGTCCAGTGTGTGGCAGGGAATTAAGTTCAACATAATCGCCATTAGTATTTCTTCCTGCCTCGCCATAAGCATACTAGCTCAGCAGAAACTGTATCATTTGGTGAGTAAGAGCTCTGGAGTCAGGTAGACCAGCTGTACCACATGTGAGCTATGTGATCCTGGGCAAGGCATTCTGGGTATCTCCAAATATCGGATTCCTCCAAAGTAAAACGGTGATTTTATTGTCCACTTCAGAGGGCAACAGTAAGAACTGAACAAGATGATGCTTAGCCTGTAGTCATCACTCCATAAATTATTTTTTCAAATGCAGATGCAGCATCTGGATAAATCCGTTAGGAACCCTCCCCCCAACCAGATTGGGAACCTGGAGCTGCCCCCGGTGGTGGGGTCCATGGGGGCTGGGAAGCAGCCAGCTGGGACCCCTCACCACACACCCTCCCTCTGTTCCTGCAGCAGCTGGTACCATGGAGATTGTGTACGTATATGTCAAGAAGCGCAGCGAGTTCGGGAAGCATTGCAACTTCTCCGACCGCCAGGCAGAGCTGAACATCGACATACCGCCCAACCCTGAGCTGGCCAAGCAATTCGTGGAGCGGAACCCCGTGGACACGGGCATCCAGTGCTCTATTAGCATGTCGGAACACGAGGTGGGTCCCTGCCCCAGGGGCCGGGCCAGTGGAGGTGTGGTCCGGCAGGGTGACTGGCCAAGGTAGGCAAGTGGGACTGGGTGACTCCATCCCCCTGGAAGCCAGTTAGAGTGGACCAGTGAAGATGCTGGAAGTACGAGGGCAGAATCGCTCCCAGACCCACCTGGGTGCCCAGGGTCAGGACAAGGCCCGGTACCAACCACTCCCTGGGCCGGGTGGAGGTAAATCAAGATGTTCTCTCTCCCAGGGAATCTGGCCTCACCTCTAAGACTCTTACTAGAGTTGTTTTAGGCATTGGGTACATCTGGGAGAGGTATCTGAGGGGGCCAGGGACTCACATCTATAGGACCTGCTTAGCTTGGGAAAAGAAAAGGGTCCCATAGAAAGTGCTGGTCAGAGTGCCTCCAAGATAAAGGAACTGAGGGTCATGTCGCTGTCCAAGCTCCCAGATTTCTCCTGGTCTGTCTGAACCAAGTGATCCGCTCCTGATTATGTCAAGAACTGCTGGGACAAGATTAGACCGAAGGGGTTAACACAACTGTCATGTCCCCGAGTCAACGGAGTGAACATCACACCGCTTTGGCCATCCACTTTGTGGACGGCTCCACTAGCTCATAGTTCAAACAGACTGAGTTTCTTGCTTTCCCAGGGCAAGCTACGGTCATGGGGGCCAGGGTGGTTTTGTTCATGGTGTAGCCACCTAAACAAGATGGCGGCCATGAAGACCACACCACGTCGGGGTCTCCTCTGTCAGCAGCTCCACCCTGTTGAAACTTTTAGCTTTTGTGAGAACTGGCTTAAAAAGGAAAAGGAGAAGGGGAGTGACCGCTCAGTGGGTATGCAGTCTCCATCTGGGGTGATGAGAAAGTCCTGGAATTAGATAGTGATCATGATTGTGCAACATTGTGACCCTTCTTAATGCTACTAACTTGTACATTTTAGTCAAAATGGTAGATTTTATGTCATGTGTATTTTACCACAATTTAAAAGATGGGGGAAAACTGGGAAGGAGGAAAAGAGGTACGTTTAAGGGGTCAAACTACATCTATGCCAACCTCCCTACAACAGAGAATGGGCAAAGCAAGTCCACACTCTTAATCGTTTTTATGTTTCGATCCCTGTGACGTTGTGAATGGTAGGGTGGAGAAAGCTTAGTCACGTTTTCCTTTGGGATATCACAGAACCGATGGGTGGGCTCCTCCGGACCTTTAGGGGTGAGATCAGGTCAGAACTGGATTTTCCATAGCCACTGGCAGCATCTGCAAAGCTGCTAACTCCACAGGGGTGACGCTTTTGTGGCTGCCTGTGACCACCTGAGGACCAGAAAGTTCCTTGCTGGACCTGAAAATATAGTGGCTTTGGCCAGGGGCACCTCACGGGTCCATCCCTGAGCACTCAGAGCCCAGGGACCCGGGAGCCCTGGGACACTGGTTTGCAGAAGTGGTCGGATGCTTCCGCCAGGGCCAGGCGTCTTCTCACCTGTGGCTCTCCGTTTAGGCCAACACAGAGCGGTTTGAAATGGAGACCCGGGGGGTTAATCACATCGAGGGGGGCTGGCCCAAGGATGTGAACCCCCTGGAACTGGAGCAGACGATCCGCTTCCGGAAGAAGGTGGAGAAAGATGAGAACTACGTCAACACCATCATGCAGCTGGGCTCGGTAAGGCTTCCTTCAGCGCCAGGGGTCAGGGCCTCCGCCATCACTCTGCTTCCCCAGCTGCGTGTCAAGCTCAGCAACTGTGGCTCCTCGGGGAAGGACACCAGCTACGTCATGGAACCTTCTGTCTGGGAGCAGGCAGGCAGGTCCACACAGCAGACCAGAAGGTCCAAGGACTGAACGGGCTTTAAGAGGAATCCGAAAAGCGGGAAATCCTCTGGGCAAAGAGACCCCCAAGGAAGCCCACCCAGCAGCTACCTGCCAGTAGGGATCATTCATTCATTCGACACATTTGCACGGAGCTTCTAGTCTCTGCCAGGTGCAGTAGAGATTGCAAAAATGAAATTCACATATATTCTGCCCCAGAGAGTTTATAATCCATTGGGGGCCAAAAACAAATACAGAGGTATCACTGTATAATGTAGAAAGAAAGGCTGTAAGAGAAAAGATGCTCTGCCATTTGCCCCATAAGGAGGGAGAGTTGATTTCCTGCTGAAGGAATCAGGGGAGTCTTCCTGGAAGAGGTGGCACTTGATCTTGAGCTTTTCCTTGTTGGACATTTGGAATAATGGGGAATGGCCTTCTGGGTGGAGGAAACAGGAGATGGATGCCATATATGGGGTGGTTACTAATTCTGTTTGCCTGGAGCAGTGGTGTTTCTCCACCTTTTTTTCATTGTTGTCCCCCAAGAAGCCTTTTTAGACATCGCCCCACCCCAATGAAAATGTAATACCGTAGGTGTACTATATATTTATGTACTGGATGTATATCTGTACTTTGTATAAAAAAGTAATAATATTTTACCCCCAAGAACCAATTTCCACCCTTTTGGGGGGTAGATGTTGCCCCCATTGAAAATGCATGGGCCGGAAGGATGGGAAAAGACTACTAGATATTTCTCGTCCCTCCCAGACTCCATCTCAGCCCTGGTCAGGCTGAAAGGACCTCCCTTTACTGCTAAGAACCCCCGCTGTATCCTCCTCAGGTCGTGGAGCACTGCATCAAGCAGAATAATGCCATTGACATCTACCAGGAGTATTTTGATGACGAGGAAGCGGTGGAGGTGATGGAAGAGGCCCCTTCAGCTAAAACCGTCAGTGTTTTCAGGTACCTCTATAGCCAGGCAGGTGTCTGGCCAATTTCTCTCAGCCCTATGTGTGGGTGCTTCCAAAGGTGACCCCTTGCCAGTCACTCCATGCCATGGGTACAATGCCATCTGTGATCCGAGCTTAATAAGGGACAGAGCAAAATAAAACGCCCAGCAGACAAGTGGTACCTACCCTGAGGGCAGGCCTTGTTGGTGGAAAAGGAGGACAGAGTCTGGGGAAAGACTAAAGCAAATTTGCAAAGCTGTGTACAAGTGTGGTTGATTCATACGCTGTAGAGAATGTATCAAGTACCAAACGTCAGTGGCCGGCTGCACTGTGAGTAAACAAGACCCTTGTCCCAAACTCTCAGGAGTGTGCCTGGAATAACCTCCAAGGACAGCAGAAATTTGACAAAAGAAATCTATCCCACAGACACATGTGTGAAGTCACTGCATATTCACTGCGGCAGGGTGTGTGCCAGCCAAAGACTGGGAGGAAGCTAAACCCATCGGTAGGGGGCTGGTTCCAGCAATTCTGGTATGCCCACACTGTTGAATACCACGCAGCCATCAGAATGAATGAAGCAGCTCCTTATGTGCCTATAGAGAGTTTCCAAGATTTACTATGTGAAACCAAAGCAAAACAAGGGGCAGAACAGTGTGCAGAGAGCACTACTTTTTGTTTAAAACACACCTATATGCATGTGTGCATGTATGTATGCATACGTGTATACATGTGTATGTATATATATGCATGTGTGTGTGCGCGTATACATGTATATGTATGTATATATGTGCGCGTGTGTGCGTGTGTGTGTATGCTCATAGATGCAGAGAATACCTGTGATTTCAGACGTGACTAGCCTCAAATGCCAGCTCTGGAGGATTCATTTTGCTACCGTGACCCACTGAAGGTCCAGGGAAGTGTTTCACCCAGCCCCAGCATGACCAGTAAGGACTTGTTTCAAGTCGCATAGCTTATAAACAACAGAAATTTATCCCTTACCCATCTGGAGGCTGAAAGTCTGAGATCAGCGTGCCAGCAATGTCAAGTTCTGTGTCTGGTGAGGAGTCACCAGACCCCCTGCAGTGAAAGTGCTGAGTCCTAACCACTGGACCTCCAGGGAATTCCCAGGACTCACTTTCTAACTCAGAGACAGCAGTCTGCTTGCTGTGAACTCACAAGGCAGAAGGGGTGAGGGATCTCTGTGGACCCTCTTTTATAAGGGCACTAATCCCATTCATTAGGGCTCTACCCTCATGACCTAATCACCTCCCAAAGGCCCCACCTCCTAATACCAGCCCACTGGAGATGAGGCTTCCACATATGAAGTTTGGGGGGATGCCTACAGCACACCCAGAGTTTATAGTTTACATTAGGTTTCACTCTTGGCGTCATACGTTCCAAATGTATTATACAGAATACTTTCACTGTCCAAAAATCCCCTATACTTTACCTATGTATCCCTCCCTGCCCCCAAACCCTTGCCAAAGACTGATCTTTGTACTGTCTCCATGGTTTTGCCTATCCCAGAATGTCATATAGTTGGAATCGTACAACATGTAGCCTTTTCAGATTGGTTTCTTTCACTTAGCAATGTGCATTAAGTTTCCACCATGTCTCTTCATGGCTTGATAGCTCATTTCTTTTTAATGCTGAATAATAATGATGTCTGGACGTACCACAGTTTATCCATTCATCTACCGAAGGGCGTCTTGGTTGGTTCCAAGTTTTGGGAATTATGAATAAAACTGCCGTAAACCTCTGTGTTCAGGTTTTTGTGTGGACATACGTTTTCAACTCAATTGGGCAAATACCAGGGAGCACAATGGCTGAATTCTTCACCCTCCCTCATGGTTTTATATTAATGAGAAATCAAGCCTCAGGCTCGGAACTTTCAGCAAACGAAGACATCAGGCTGAAATGTAATATTTTATTTCCATTGTCTTAATTTTTATTAGTTTTTATTTATGGCTGGTGAGATCAGTTTTCCAATTAAGGGAGTCCTGTCAGCTTTGTTTTTAAAATAAATTTATCTGAGCGAATGTTTAAATATGTATGAATTCTTTTAAGAAAAACTTTAGCAAATACGAAATTTAGGGAGCCTGGGATTTCAGTCTTCTGCCCTCTCTCCCTCCCCTAAAGGGATCCCCAGGAAATTAAGCGGCCAGCCACACACATCTCCTTGCACCCCGATGGCAACAGGAAGCTGGCAGTGGCGTATTCTTGCTTGAATTTTCAACGGGCACCTGAGGGCATGAGCAACGAATCGTACATCTGGGACCTGGGTGAGAAGCAGAGGGGTCTGGTAGCCACAGGGAAGGATGAGGGAGCGCGGCAGAAACCTGTGAAAGCTCGGGGGGAGGAAGGTAGAAGCAGCGGGACTCTCGTGGGGCTGGTCCCTCACTGGGGTGCCCAGGGACCCAGAAGGAAGCCACTGTCTCATCCCTTTGCTGTCTGGGTTCAGCTGCAGCCACGCGGAGACAGATCAGAAGCAGGAACTCCCTTCATTTCCAGATCCCAGGGCATTCGAGACCAGACCACATGGAGACCCAGCTCTGGGTCCCTGAAGAGCATAGCAGAAAGAGTCCCCAGCAGACTGAGAAGTGACCCAAGGGGTCCTCACAGGGACGCGGGGACTCACCTCTATCCCACCTGTCCTAGCACTTTCCCCTGATTCATGGCCAGTAGGGGCAGTGTGTCCACTCGGGAGCACGGACCACTGTTGACAGAAGGGCTCGCTCCAAGGGCAGAGTCCGGCAGGTAGCAGGTGATTGTGGTCTCCATCCATGCTCTCAGACGTCCCTCGTTGCTGTCGTTGTGAAAATAAACGTTAGCCTTTATTAGCAGGTGTAGGTGCCACGCACAGGACTGAGCACTTTACACTCCTGAGGAGCTCAGGGAGCTCTTAGCGCCGCCCCGTGGGCTGGACTCCATCATTACCCCTGCTGTACAGACACGGCAGCTGGTTCACACAAGTCAGGGGGAGTTGACTTTTTGTAAAAGCCTTAAACCTCATTTAATGCCAAACCTGGAAAATGGACTAGAATGACAATCACACACACACAATCCTGATTCCCAAAAATAAAACCAGTAGAAGAGCCTCCAGGGCTAGATGCTGGCCACTGAGGACCAGAGCTTGCAGCCTGGAGAGGGGCTTCCGGGCTTCCCCCTGCCACCCCCCACCTGTAAAAGAGGTAAAAGTGTTTGACCCTGTCCTTTTTTTTCCAGGTCTGGTAGAATATATATATATATATATATACATATATATATATATATATATAGTTGTTGTTGTTGTTTTGCTTTGTAGAAAACCCCAACAGGCCAGAAATTGTCCTAAAGCCGTCTTCTCCTCTTGTCACCTTGGAATACAACCCCAAAGATTCCCACGTGCTCCTGGCAGGCTGCTACAACGGGCAGATCGGTAAGGAGGGACCCCCCCGCCCAGCCCGGCACTTAACCAGGAGTCAGTCCGAGTCCCCTGCAGGCTCTCAGGCAGCTTGGCCCCTGCTGCTGTCTGGCCAGGGCCCACCTGCTGGGCCAGGCTTGCCATGGAGGACAAAGTGGGGTGGGGACTCCCTGCAGCTTCCAGACGTCAAGGTGAGACAGGTTTTGCTGATACCTCAGCCGTGTCTTCAGTTGTAGAAGTTCAAGTGAGGCTAAAATGAGTTCACAATAAAAAGTTAAGAAAATTATGGGCCACGTAAAGTCAAGAAACATTTACTGTATGCCTACCCTGAGGTAGGCTAGGTTAGCTAGAGGCAAAGGGGTTATGAGACGACTGGGGAGCTCCATCTCAGGGGATGCAGTCGGGGCAACCTACACGGTAATGGGTGTAAGTAATACCAGCTATATAGAGTGAGTCGGTGGGGGGGGAAGGAAAAAAAAAAAGAATTATAGAACTGGCTAAAACAAGAGGTATGAAGACCATTTACAGGGGCATTCATTCAGTTTAGAAACTGCTTCTATCAAAACTTGTTTAAAACCAGTTTACCATCTTGCTTGTTTTTTCATTAATAAGTTAAATAAACCTTCATACATTAAAAAAAAAAAAAGAATGAATGGGGAAGTGTTACTCCTCTTCTGGTTTTTTTTGGAAGAGTTTGTGGACAGTTGATAGCCATTCTTCTTTAAATATTTGGTAGAATTCACCAATGAAGCCATCTGGTCTGGGGATGTTTCTTATTGGTAGTTTTAAAGTTGAAAATTCACCCTCTTTATTTGTTACAGGTCTTCTCACGTTTTCTATTTCTTCTTGAATCAGTTTTGATAGTTTGTGTTTTTCTAGAATTTTTCCTTTTCGTCTAGGTAATCTAATTTGTTGACACAGTTGTTCA
The DNA here is from genome assembly GCF_003676395.1 of Aethalodelphis obliquidens. NCBI lineage: Eukaryota > Metazoa > Chordata > Mammalia > Artiodactyla > Delphinidae > Aethalodelphis > Aethalodelphis obliquidens. The sequence continues at coordinate 6,266,903 of NW_020837988.1, forward strand.
TTCTCTTACAATCATTTCATTTCTGTAAGGTTGGTAGTAACATCTCCCATGTCTTTCCTGGTTTTAGTAATTTGAGTGTTCTCTCATTTTCACTTGGTCAGTCTAGCTAGAGGTTGGTAAACTTTGTTTTATTTTCAAAGAACCGACTTTTTATTTTATTGATTTTTCTCTGTTTTTAAACTCTCCATTTCATTTATTTCCATTCCAATCCTTATTATGTCCTTTCTTCTGCTTGCTTTGGGTTTATTTTGCTCTTCTTTTTCTAAATTTCTTAAAGTGGAAGGTTTGATTATTGGTTTGAGGTTTTTAAAAATACAGATATTTACAGCTATACATTTACCTCTAAACACGGCTTTAGCCACACCTAAGTTTTAGTATGTTGTCTTCTCATGTTCATTCATTTCAAGGTATTTTCTAATTTCCCTTTGACTTCTGCTTTGACCCATGGATTATTTAGATGTATGTTGTTTAATTTCTCTATGTTTGTGAATTTTCCGGTTTTCCTTCAGTTATTGGTTTCTAGTTTTATTCTGTTATGGTAAGAAAAGATACCTTGCATGATTTCAATCTTTAAAATCTATTGAGACCTGTTTTATGGCCTAACGTGTGGTCTATCTTGGAGAATGTTCCCTGTGCGCTTGAGGTGAATGTTTTCTGCCTGTTGTCATCTGGAACCAGTAAATCTCACAGACTTTGCTGGGAAGCTCTGTGTGCACACCTTCGACACTCAGCCAGCCATAGTTGTCAACTCTGCCTTATCCACCACACCAAGCCTTAAGGTCAGCCAGAGGTGAAAGCTTAGGGCCTTCTCAGTTCTTTCCTAAGTATGTGTGCAGCCCTGGGAATGCACACAGCCATACCCATGCATGTGACCTTCTAGGTTCCAGGAGCTTTTCAAAACTCCTATGGACTTTCTCCAGCTTCTCCTTTCAAGCTTTTTGCTTAGCTTATTGTTTGCTCCACTTGTTATCCACCACTGTGGGACACTGCAGAGTTAATCAGTTGTCTGCAATCATAATTATTTTCAAAATTGCCTTCTTAAACAGACCTTTTTCACTGGCCAAGCTCCAAGTCAAGGTGAATATAGACAACCTTGCAGGGGGGGGGGTCTCCCAGGGAACCATCAGACAGACAGGTCAAATAATGACAATTCTTGGAATAGGAGACTTTGAAAGAGCTCCAGCTCCATTCTGCTCCATCCCTTGGCTGTCAGGCTAGTGGTTTCTTACCAGGAAGGCAGAATGTTATTTTTCAAGGCTACCATAGAACCGGAGAGTATAGGATCCTAACTAGGGACCGTCAAAATGCAACAGAACTTACTGTTCTTACCAGGATTCAGCCGTTTTTCTCAGATAAACACTCTGATTTGCTGCCAACCTTTGGCTAATTTCCAGAGTTCTGAAAAAGTTGATTCTGACCATTTTTGCCAAGGTTCTCTTGGCCTTTATGGAGGAGAGAATTCTCAGAGGTCTTTACTCTGCCATTTTTGCTGGTGGGACACCCAGAAAACTGATGTCGGTATCCCTGGTGAGCTCAGAAGAAACCTGCCCACGTGGGCCCTGAAGGTTTCTGCCTGCCCTTCACCTCTGGCCTTGAAGTAACCAAACAATTATTCCTCCTGTCTGCATCCCGGGCCAGACTCAGCCAGACATGACAAGGGCTCCCCTTCCCTCCTGTCTTCACGAGCTCTCCTAATGTTCCCCTCTCGCTCCAGGAGTAGGGGCCGGAATGGCTGGGACTCCTCTCAGCACCTCTCTGTGGCCAGGCTGCCTCCTGGCCTCCTAGCCTCCTGAGGCCTCTCATCTCCCTCTTAGACCTGCCGCCTCCTCTCCAGGAGAGCTCCTGGGTTATGAAATAGACGTGGGCTCCCATAAACCTCCTGCAAATTTATCTGGGTGCCCAGGCTCTAAAAGACTGAAGCAAAGCCACTTGGCCATGATTTATTCAGGAGCCCTGCCTCGCTCATCATTCATAACCCCTTTCAGTGGTTCTTCATGCCAGCTCAGACCAGCCCAGGCTCTGGGGCTCTGCTGTCTGTAAGAAAGACATGGTGGGACCCACCCTGGAGTACTGCTTTGCCCAAGCAGAGCGAGCTTAGCTAAGAAAACCTGGTTCTGGGCCAGACGGGTCCAGGGTCAAATGCCTTGGACTTGGATTCCATGTGGATCGTGGACTTTTGTTGTTGCTTTACAAAACCAGCTTTCCTAGAAACAGCTCTGAGTAATAGGGTGGGTCCTCGCTATACACTCGTGGGAAAATGAAAACAGAATCCACTGGGACAAAATAATAGGTAAGCTTCGAGTCTTTCTTGGTAAAACAGAAGAAGCGACGTACTAATTATGAATCAGAAGAAAGGATAAATCTCCCTCTGTGTTTCTTTCCGATCAGATGCAGCAAAGGTACAGAGGCGAAAAGGGAATGAGTGGATGCAGCAGGAGCGATTTGCATAGACGTTTTTACTTCCCAGAGCCTTTCCCTGGGGTGGAGGTGCTCTTCTCTCTTTGCCTGGCTCACTCCAACCCGAGGCTCCTCCTCAGTCTTAGTTCCTTCTCACTTCCTCCAGGAAGCCTTCCCTGACTGCCTCCATGTGTCTCCTCCTGGAGCAATCACAGCACGGGCTGTACTTGCAGATTTCCCTTCCTGTCTCCCAGGGACTGTGGCTGTCTGAATCCCAGTGGCTTCCCCAGTGCCCCGTGTGATGCTCAACACGTGTTAGGGGCTCCGTGGAATGGATGAAGCACGCTTTGGGGGCTGGTAGGAAATTCAGGCGGGTTTGAACTTAGCCCCGCTTCTAAAAAACCACATACCTGCCAGACCAAGGCAAGCAGCATCCCTCTATCCCGTGCTCCCTGCACTGAGAAAGGAAGCCTGTGCCCCCATCACAGCCCCTTCATGTTCTTCCCCGCCAGCCTGTTGGGACACCCGGAAGGGCAGCCTGGTGGCAGAGCTGTCCACCATTGAGTTCAGCCACCGAGACCCTGTTTACGGCACCATCTGGCTGCAGTCGAAGACGGGCACCGAGTGCTTCTCAGCGTCCACGGACGGGCAGGTACCCACCAGCCAGGCGCTGTGGGGGGCGAGGGGGTGGGGATCACAGCAGTTGCCCGGCCTCCCGCTGAATTACCTAAGCATGTTTCCTTTTCGTTCCATTTTTAAATTGAATAATAGGTAATACATGCACGTGGAGCAAGATCCCAAAGGTACAAAAGGGCAGACAGTGAACGCCTTCCTCCCACCTCTACCTTCAAGCCTCCCAGTCCCCCTCCCTGTAGGCGCCCACCCACATCAGCCTCCAGGCTCCGCGTCTGCACACGGAAGCAAGCGTGTCTGTCTTCGCTCTCTTTCTGTGCACCTTGCACGTTCATCTGCACTTGACCTTTTTTTTGTTTGTTTGTTTTTGTTTTTGTTTGCGGTACGCGGGCCTCTCACTGTTGCGGCCTCTCCCGTTGCGGAGCACAGGCTCCGGACGCGCAGGCTCAGCGGCCATGGCTCACGGGCCCAGCCGCTCCGCGGCATGTGGGATCTTCCCGGACCGGGGCACGAACCCGTGTCCCCTGCATCGGCAGGCGGACTCCCAACCACTGCGCCACCAGGGAAGCCCTGACGTTTTTCATTTAGCATGTCTTGAAGATGATTTCATATATCGTAAAGCGCTGCCCCATGCCTGCTAAGAACTTAATAAATTATGGGTATGCTGTAATTTGTTTAAGTGGATTTTAATATTTTGTAGTTACCAGAAAAGGTGGCAGAGAGTGTGTTTGTATATAGATTACCGCACACATGTGAAGTATACGTTCCTGGCGGTGGGATTTCTGGGTCAAAGCATGTGTGCATTTTGAATGTGGCTATATATTGCCCTGCTGTGAGGAGACTTTAAGAATACAGACTCCAGGGCCCACATCTGGCAATTCTCCTTCAGGAGGTCTGGGGTGAGGCCCTGGCATCTGGATTTTAGGAAGCTTGCTCATGACGCTGATAATTAACCAGGCTTGGGACTGTGGCCAAAAGGAGTGATTCTCAAAGCATGTTTGTCCCCTCGGGTTGCTGGTAGTCTCTGTCAGAGACCCCTTTGGCCCCAGTGACTGGCCCCAAAAAGGGGGAGGGGGTAGAGAAGGCAAAAGTCAGGAGAATTGCGGGACCTCAGGCCTCAGAGTTGGCCCCTCCTCCCATCAGGTCATGTGGTGGGACGTCCGGAAGATGAGCGAGCCCACCGAGGTCGTCATCATGGACATCACCAAAAAGGAACTGTTGGAGCGTGCCTTGGGGGCCACCTCCCTGGAGTTCGAGGCTACTCTGGTGGGTGTCCCTTCCTCTCCCTTTCCTGACTTCCACTGCCAGGGCAGCCAAAGCCAAGGGCAGACCCGTGGCTACTGTGTCAGATGGACCCTGAGGCTGCTTCTCACCTTGGGCACTGGACCATCCTCCTGTGGTCCTCCTAGACCTGTGTGGTCTTTACAACCACTTTCCAGCAGGGGGCAGCAGAGCAGAGGAAGGAGGCCATTCTATTTCACTCAAGAGTCGCCATTTGGCTAGTGTCCAGGCTGATCTGAAGGCAAGCTTTCTGAAAGGACAGGATTCCAGAGAGGCCCCATTCTATGAGAAGAGCCCTGTCCACAACCAGCATTCACAGGCCAGGCTCCAGCTCTGTCCCTGCCTCACGTGGGACCCTGGGCCGGTGGCTTCACTTCCGTGGGGAAAGAAGAGGTGTTGGAGAGGAAAATGAGATCAGAGGAGGCTCCTTGGCAAACCAGAGCACGGGCCTATGATGGCATTTAGTAACTGAGAAGGAACAGTAAAGAAATATCAAAGTGGTAATGTGTTTGTGTCTGAGGAGGGAAGCTTCTAGAAGCTGCAAATGAAGACTCCCTCCAAAGCAAGAAAACGACCTTTCCAGATGGCTCTTGGCCTGGCTCCCCCTTGGGATTGTCACTGGTTTGCTTCCAGGCCGTGTGACATCATTCCCAGGCCCTTAGGAAGTGGTGGTGTGCTGGCCTCACCCCTGCCCTGGGAGTCCCCCCACCCACCCCCCAGGCTGGGGGATCAATGTGGTGGATGAGGTGGAAGACAGTTTTACTGACCCCCTCAGCCCTGGGCATGGAGTCACAGTGGGGAGGACTCAGAAAAGCATTCTGTCCTCGAATCAGAGATTTAGTCCAAGTGCTAGGTGCAATGACCTCAGTGCCACTAGCCCTCACCTCTCCCACACTGTGTGCTGGACCCTTGTCACTGCCTTACGTGATGAGCTTGTGTGATCACCCATGACCGTCTAGTGAGGTGATGTGATTATCCCTACTTTGCAGATAAACAACTTCATCTTAGGGAGGTAAGTCCCATGCTCTAGAACACGGGGATGCTGGGGCTCAAACCGAGGGCTCTGACCCCAAGGCCCAGGCTCTCCACCCCGTGCCCCACCAAGGAGTCTGAGGCATGATGGGCCACCGGGACCTGGGCAGTGTATCTCCCTTACTAGCTTGCAGAAGCCCTGGAGTTGACTTTATTCCTTACTTTTCTGGGACTCTCGAGCTGTGTCTCTTTCTTTTCCTTTTTTGTTTTGTTTTTTTGTTTGTTTGTTTAATTTTTATTGGAGTATAGTTGATTTGCAATGTTGTGTTAGTTTCTGCTCTACAGCAAAGTGAATCAGTTATACATAATACATATGTCTACTCTTTTTTAGATTCTTTTCCCATGTATGTCATTACAGAGCATTGAGTAGAGCTCCCCATGCTACACAGAAGGTCCTTGTTATCTATTTTGTATATAGTAGTATGTATACATTAATCCCAAACTCCTAATTTATCACTTCCCCACACCTTTCCTCCTTGGTAACCATAAGTTTCATTTCGATATCTGTGAGTCTGTTTCTGTTTATAAATAGATTCATTTGGGTTTTCTTTGTTTTGTTTTATCTTTAAATATTTATTTATTTAGGCTACGCCGGGTCTTAGTTGTGGCAGGTGGGATCTTTAGTTGCGGCATGGGAGCTTCTTAGTTGCAGCATGAGGACTTTTAGTTGAGGCATGCACGTGGGATCTAGTTCCTGACCAGGGATCGAACCTGGGCCCCCTGCACTGTGAGCGTGCAGTCTCCCTAAATAGGTTCATTCGTATCATTTTTTAATTAGATTCCACATATAAGTGATATCATAGAATATTTGCCCTTGTCTGACTTACTTCACTTGGTATGATCATCTCTGGGTCCATCCATGTTGCTGCAAATGGTATTACTACATTCTTTTTAACGGCTGAGTAATATTCCATCGTATATATGTATCACATCTTCTTTATCCATTCCTCTGTTGATGGGCATTTAGGTTACTTCCATGTCTTGGCTATTGTAAATAGTGCTGTAGTAAACATTGGGGTGCACGTATCTTTTCGAATATATGCCCAGAAGTGGGATTGCTGGATCATATGGTAGTTCTATATTTAGTTTTTTAAGGAACCTCCATACTGTTCCCCACAATGATTGTACCAATTTACATTCCCACCAACAGTGTAGAAGGGTCTTCACTTTCCTTTGACCCTCCAATTTGTAGCCCAGTTGTTCTTTTTAATTGTAGTAAAAACAAAAACAAAATACACATAATGTAAAATGTACCATCTTAACCATTGTTAAATATACTTACATTGTGGGCTCTCCCGAGCTTTTTCATCTTACAAAACTGACACTCTGTACCTTTTAATCAACACACTCCCCATTTTCCCCTCCCTTCAGCCCCTTCAACTTTCTGTGTCTATGAATTTACCTCCTCCGGGTACCTCATTTCAGTGAACACTTCCTGCGTTTGTCTTTTTGTGATGAGCTTTTTTCACTTAGTACAATGTCCTCAAGGTTTACCAGCATTGTAGCACGTGGCAGAACTTCCTTCCTTTCTGAGGCCAAATAATATTGCATTGTACGGGCAGAGACCACATGCCGCTCACATGTCGATGACACTTGGGTGTTGTGAATAAAGATGCTATGGACACGGGTGTACAATGTAGACCAGCTTTGCCGGGAGTAGTAGTTGGAGGCTGGAGGGAGCTCTTCTCGATCCATGTTTTACGTTATTGATTCAATCATTTACTTTATGTGTAAACATTCAGGATCTTTATGGCAAAATGCTTAGTGGACACAGTGAGGCTCCACGAAGAGGGCTGGTGATGAGATTCTCCAGGGACCAGAAGAGTCGGGGGGGGCTTCATTATTTGTGGGGCCCTTGGGCAGGTTTAAAGAAGTGTGGGATCTGATCCAGCGCAAGAGTGGGCGCAGCTACCTAGAAGGGGGCGGGGCACAGCGCGAGCAGAGGCTTAAACCGAAGGCACGTTCAGCACCTTTGGACCCCCAGCCGTCCTGCCGCTCCACCACCCTGACTCCGGAAAACCGCTCGCCTTGCCAGCTAAACCCTGAGCTGATGTTCCATGGAGCCTTTCGCTCACGTGTCACCCCCTCCACAGCCGACCAAGTTCATGGTGGGCACGGAGCAAGGCATTGTCATCTCCTGCAACCGCAAGGCCAAGACACCGGCTGAGAAGATCGTGTGCACCTTCTCGGGCCACCATGGCCCCATCTATGCCCTGCAGCGAAACCCGTTTTACCCGAAGAACTTTCTGACCGTCGGCGACTGGACCGCCCGCATCTGGTCAGAAGACAGCCGGGAGTCGTCCATCATGTGGACCAAGTAAGGGGGGACGCTGGGGCGGGAGAGGGATGTGGGGGTTGGAGGGGACAGAGGGGGCCCAGCCCAACCCAGGAGTGCTCTGAGCCTCTCTGTGTCCACCCATAAAATGGAGAAAACACTTCTCCACGAACAGCCAAGCTTACGCTGGAAAGTGGCTTGATTCAGCCCCTTCCCAAAGGAAGATGCTTCAAACTGCACATTCATCTGTCGATGGACATTTAGGTTGTTTCCATGTTTGGCTATTGTGAATAGTGCTGCAGTGGACATGGGCGGGCAGGTATCTCTTCGAGATCCTGATTTCAATTCCTTCGGCTAAAGACCCAGAAATGGGATTGAGGACCCTCCACACTGTTCTCCATGGCGGCTGCACCAATGTACACTCCCACTAACAGTGCACGAGGGTTCCCTTTTCTCCACACCCTCTCCAGCATTTATTGTTCATAGATTTTTTGATGGTGGCCATTCTGACTGGTGTGAGGTGATATCTCATTGTGGTTTTGATTGCATTCCTCTGGTGATTAGTGATGTTGAGCACCTTTTCGCATACCTGTTGGCCATCTGTATGTCTTCTTTGAAGACCCACATGTCTGGCTCCTTTGCCCATTTTTTTAATCGGGTTATTTGGTTTTCTGCTATTGAATTGTATGAGTTCCTTATATATTTGGGATATTAACCCCTCATCGGATATATGGCTTGCAAATATTTTCCTTAGGTTGCCTCTGCATTTTTTAAATTTATTTTTTAATTAATTAATTAATTTCTTTTAAAATGTTTAATGGCGTAGAGTTGATTTACAATGTTGTGTTAGTTGCCTTTTCATTTCGTTGACTGTTTCCTATGCTGGGCAGAAGCTTTTTAGGTTGATGTAATCCCACGTGTTTGTTTTTGCTTTTGTTGCTCGTGCTTTTGGTGCCATACCCAAAAGGTCATTGCCAAGGTCATTGCCAAGGCCAATGTCAAGGAACTTTTCCACTACATCTTCTTCTAGAAGTTTTATGGTTTCAGGTCATACGTTTTAGCCTTTAATTCATTTCGAGTTGATTTTTGCCCACAGTATAAGATAAGGGTCCAATTTCATTCTTCACTGCAGAAATCGTTGAAAATCTAGGTTAGACCAAGTAGGAAGTATAATACTCTCTTCATCTCAGTAGCATGAACTTTTCTGGGCAACTTTTCTTTCCTCCGACTCCTCTCAAGTGAGTCTCACGGCTGGGGGACTGGGCCCAAGCCTGTGCCCCGGAGTTGGCTGTGGAAAACGCCAGTGACCAGCCCCTGGGAAGGACCCCACCCAAAAGCCTTTATAGTGCAAGCTGTGAGCTGTGGGTGGTGAGGCTGGCGTGGCTAGAAGTCGAACACAAGAAAGAACTTCCTGCCCAGCAATGAAACCCTGGAGCCGGGGCGGGGCTGGATGAGTAGGGCTGCGGCTCTCCATCCGTCCCAACCACAGGGGTCCCTGACCGGCGGCATCCGGCTCCCAACAGGTACCACATGGCTTATCTCACTGATGGTGCCTGGAGCCCGGTGAGGCCAGCGGTTTTCTTCACCACCAAGATGGACGGGACCTTGGACATCTGGGACTTTGTGTTCAAGCAATGTGACCCCGCCCTCAGCCTGAAGGTCACGTGCACCTGCCTCCCCATGCACCCAGGCCCTCAGACTCTGGTGGCACAGCAGATTCACCTGAGGGGAATTAAAAAAGGAGAAAAGCAGATGCCCGGCCTTTCCTCCCGCCAGGCCTGTTCCTTCAGAAGCCAGGGCGCAGGCTTCTGGCAGCTGACCCCTTCCAGCCTGAGCTAACGTTATCCTATCAGCAAAGCCAGAGCAGAGACCTGCAGGCTAGGGCCGTGGAAAAGCGCGGGGCTGGGGAAACTGCAGAATGAAAGTGGGGCTGAAGGGACTTCCCTGGAGGTCCAGTGGTTAAGACTCCACGCTCCCAATGCAGGGGCCACGGGTTCGATCCCTGGTCAGGGAACTAAGATCTCACGTGCCCAACAGTACAGCAAAGAAAAAAAGAAAGAAAGAAAGTGGGGCTGGACTGAAGGGGTGGGTGAGGGGGGGCAGGCTGAGACGGAAGATGAGGCTGGGGGTGAAGGGTTTTACAGCCAGTCGTAGAGTGTGAACTTCATCCTGTGGGTTGAGGCTGGGGTCCCCCTCAATGGGGGGAGTCACCAAGGGCGTCTGAATGGGGCTGCTTGGCTAAGTCTCCCCAGGAGCCAGATAATCAGACCAACAAAGGGTGACATTGCTCCGCTCTCCTCCCTCACCCGGGTCTGCCTGACCCTCCAACAGGTGTGTGACGAGGCCCTCTTCTGCCTCCGGGTACAGGACAATGGATGTTTCATTGCCTGTGGCTCCCAGCTGGGGACAACCACGCTGCTGGAGGTCTCGAATGGGCTGTGCACCCTGCAGAGGAACGAGAAGAACATGGTTTCCTCGGTAGGTGCGGGCCCTGGGTGAGGTGCGCACCAGCTCCTGTTCTGACCTGGCCCCCTGACCGAGCGGGCCAGTCAGGGAAGAACAGATGCCCTTTTCTGTCACCTCCTGGGAAATGGATGGATATTTGGGGGTGGATCAGGAAATGAGCCCGAGAAATGGATGTTGGGAATGTCTGAATCCACCCTGGCTTCACTACTCAGTAGCCAAGTGGCCCTGGGCAAGTCACTTTACCTCTCCAAGCTTCAGTTTTTTTCAGCTGCGAATCCAAGTGGTTTGACTCGGTCCGTTTGTCTAGTTTCAAACAACATACCTTTGGGGCAGCAGAACCTGTCCAAGGAAGGCTTAGCAGAATGCCTGTAGAGAAGACAGCTGGAAGGGGACCGTCCTGGGGAAGGGGCCCTGGGGGCTGAGATCCATCCACCCTGGAGGTGCCTCCCCAGAACCGTGGGGCACACAGAGAAATTGAAAACCCCTGGTGCCGAGACCCTGGGAGACCCTCCTGGCTCTGCCTGAGATTGTGGTCCCACCAATGAACTCGTCCTCTGTGGGCCCAGGCCACCATGTTGCGCAGCCCCAGAGGGTGTTCTTCACGCCTGCATCCGTGTTCTTGGAATTCCTTGGAACTGAGTAACTTGGCACCCCTGCTCCTGCCTCCCAAGCCCCATATTTAGCCCCCCTTTCTTGCCATTAGCCCGGAGTACAGGCCTCTGTGTGGGCTGCTTGGAGTCGAGCAAGGAGAACCCACCTGGCGCCCGTGCTGGGAGCCAGCGCTGCCTGCCCGCCCCTCCCACGGCCTCTTTGTCCCTGTGCACAGATATTTGAGCGTGAGACCCGGCGGGAGAAGATCATGGAGACCAGGCACCGTGAGATGCGACTGAAGAAGAAGAGCAAGGCGGAGGGCAGGGAAAGCTACCCGAGCGAAGAGAAGCCTGCCTTGAGCCTGGAGCAGCTGGTCACCGAGGCCGAGGAGGAGTTCTTCAATGTTATCTTCACGGAGCTGAAGAGGAGGGAGGCGGAAGCCATGAAGGAGAAGCCCAAGCCTGTAGGGGCCTTGCGCGGGCTCGGGGTGGCGTGGCCGGGAGGGAGCCGCGGCCCCCGGGCTGCCTGCTTGCTGACCTCGGGCGACCGCGAGCAAGTGGCCTCACTGGGTGGACCTTCATTTGTGCATCTGGCGAGTGGGAGGAATTACCCCCTTCCTCCAGAGGAATCCTGAGTCTCCAAACACCCTTCCTCCAGAGGAATCCTGAGTCTCCAAACACCAAACACCCCAAAATCCTGAGTCTCCAAACACCCTCCCTGAGCGCAGGAGCCGTACCCTGGGCTGCTTGAAATCCTCTCCCCACCACGATGGGGACCTTGCACGTGCATGTGACCCGGGCTACGTGAGCCATCAGAGAAGAGGGAGCCTGGAGGCCCCGGGAGGAGGGGGCAGTGAGATCCGTGATGACCCCTCCTGGCATCGGGGGGGGAATTTGTCCTGAGCTCAGCCATCCATGGCCCCGGCTCCAAAGCACCTTCTAGCTGTATCGCCCGGGCCCATCACTTCACTTCCTGGTTCCTTAATTTTCATCTGGAAACTGAGGAGATGGAGTGATAAAGGTAGTGTCACCTTCCAGGCCCTCTTAGGTACCAGGGGACGAAGAAAAAGGCATGGTCTGTCTGGGCCATCGTCTTTAGGGGCCCACAGATAAGACGCTAAGATGTGAAAGAGTGAAAGCACAACACAGAAGGGAAAAGAGCAAGCGAGCGTGGGCCAGCGTCTGCCCTTGTAAGCAAGATTGGCTGCCTAGTTAGGGAAGGAAGGAAAACATGGGGCCCCCAGTTCAAAAGTATTGAGAAGTTCAAGGGACTTCCCTGGCGGTCCAGTGGTTAAGACTCCGCGCTTCCACTGCAGGGGGGTGCGGGTTCGATCCCTGGTCACGGAACTAAGATCCCTCAGGCCTCCTGGCCAAAAAAAAAAAAAGTGTTGAGAAGTTCAAGACAGTGAAGCAAGCGTGGAGCCCTGGTCAGCAAAGGCCGCGTGGCCGCTCAGGGCGCCGGCCCATGAAGCCGGCCCGTGTGTCCAGTTCTCGGGCACCGATGGAGAGACAGGGGGACGGAAGGTGGGTGAGCACAGAGCAGCCCACCGGCTCCATCCCGTGACTACTCACCATTTCTGGCTCTCTCCCGCTGGGTCTAGAGACAGGCTGTGGTTTCTGTGGGCGCATTTTGCATTTGGGAGTACTCGGATCTGAGCGGCTCTATTCTCACACCATCTGGTGGTACAGTGGGGCTGAGGCGAGGCTGGAGTCCTGCCTTTCTGACCCACAGCGCGGGCTCCTCCCACCCATCCCCCCGGGCCCTCCAGCCCTCCAGCAGGTGATGCTGACACCGTGCAATGTGGCCACTGACTCCGTGTCTGCTGCTGGACAGCCCCAGATGTGCTCCGCACAGCAGCGTGAACACTGGATGGAGAAGCTGATCCTCAGGGGTTAAGCTACAGAACCTGGCCCCCTCCTTCTGCCCACCACACGCTTCCTGCCTGTCTCTGCGTCTCCGCAGTTGGCCAGACATTCTGGGGTCAGAGCTAAGAAAGCACTGCTGGGTCCTCACATCCATTATCTCTAATCCCAGCCACAGCCCTGCAGGGAGTCATGTCCCCTTTACAGGGGAGGGGACCAAGGAGACTCAGGAGGAACTAGCTCGAGGTGGCCCAGGCAGCAAGCGGCAGGTGCCCGAGGCCGTGCCCACCATCCGTACCCGCAGGTGTCGAGCGCCCGCTAGGCTCTCACGGCCGTGGTGCTGGCAGCGTGGTCTCCTGGGTGCCCAGCAACCCAGGCTCAGGGGTTAACCTCCCGGGTGCAGGGAGGCCTGCCCTCCACCAACAAGTCTATGCTGTCTTTCCATAGCTGAAACTACCAAGTCTGCAGACAGAAGATGAGGTGGAGGGAGAGGAACAAGGGGAGGAAGAAAAAGACGGTGAAGAGAGTCCAACCTTGGAAGGCCAGCCTTGATCGGAGCCCCGCTCACACACGTGCCTGCTTCCCACCTCTCGGCACTGCCCTGGTTTTACAAGTCGAGGTGCTGACGCCCTCCCTTAAAGGGTCTCCGGGGTAAGGGAGGGCTGGAGGAGCAAAGGGGCCCCAACCCAGCCCCCATGCCCCACAGATCCCCGGTCCCCGGTGACTCCCTGAGCCCAGCCCCAAGAGACCCCTCGGAGGGAGGGAAGGGGCAGGGTTCAATCCCGAGCTGGTCCCCTGGTCTCAGCCACACCCCAGCCAACCTCACCCAGGTCCCCCGGCCCTCCCTGCTCCCTTGGATTGAGCTTTGCAAGGGCTTTCCCGACAAGCATCTTCCTTCACAAGCTCGCAAAACCTCCGCTGGGCTTGCCGTGGCCGTGGCCGGGCCTCGGGAAGGCCTGTGGGTGCGGGAAGCGGTCTCTCCTTCTCCCTTACTGACCTTCCGCACCCATACATGACTGGGGAACAGAAAGTCTGTCCACTTCTAAGACGTCTTCCTTCATTCTTGTAAAATTAAATTAATAATAATAGTGCTAATGGTTAGTGCTTGTTATGCCTCCCGCACTAAGAGCTTTTCATGTTATCTCGTGTCACTCTTTTGATAAAGTCCCTGGAAGGTTTCCCCTCTGATTATCCTTCCTCGGTAGAGGAAGAAACAGGTTCTGGGAGACATGTGGGGACTTACCCGGGTCATCGGGCTATGAGGGGCAGCACGGGGACAGGAGCCCAGGCAGCTCACTCCTGACACTGCGCAGGGCCCGAGGGGGCTCCAGCATGGGCAGTGGGACGCCCTGAAACCACAGCAAAGCAGAGCGTTTGGTGACCAGAAACGTTGGTAGGGCAAGAGGGCAATTCAGAGGCAGCTTTGCACCAGGAGAAATCCCTGACCGCCGTGCATTCTGTGGGTGTCAGGTGACCCCCACAGTGACCGAAAGTACTCTTCATTTTTAAATATTTATTTATTTGTGTATTTATTTAGGCTGCTCAGGGTCTTAGTTGCGGCTTGCAGACTTCCTAGCTGTGGCATGTGTACCCTTAGTTGCGGCACACATGCAGGATCTAGTCCCCTGACCAGGGATCAAACCCGGGCCCCCTGCATTGGGAGTGTGGAGTCTTACCCACTGGACCACCAGGGAAGTCCTGAAAGCACTCTTTAAAAAATAAAAATTGACTGTGTTAAGAATCTTACTGGGGAAGGACACAGGGTCAGCCACCCCTTGTTCCCAAAGGGAAAAAGAATCCAGTGGCCACTGTGGCTAGACCTTGATAAAACAGTCATCGCAGGGCACACTGACTGAGCACTTGACCTTTGCATTAACCCCAGAAGGAGTGATATCACCACCTACAATCCCTGAGTCACAGCGTGCCAAGCAAGACACAGAGAGAGGGAGGGAATTGGCCAAGTCTCATGGGAGCAAGCGGCACAGCTGGGACTTCAGCCCACCGTCTGGCCTCGGAGCTTACGCCCATCTGCACCCCACTCTCAGGTGCCCCAGGAAGGGAAGTGGGCCGGCCCGGCTCCACTCCCCGCCCGGGGTTGCATCCAGGCAAAGGGTGCCGGCACATCCCACCTCCTGCTTTGTAGGATCTCCTGTGATAAGGCCCCTCACTGTGGGAGGACACAGGGAGCCCCGGTCCTGCCTGAAGAACAGTGGTTTCTACTGGGGGTGGTTGTTGTCTCCAGCGGGACGCTTGGCAATGTCTGGGGACGTTTTGGATTGATGAAACTGGTTGGAGGGTGCAACTGGCATCCCGTGGGTAGAATTCAAGGATGCTGCTAAAAATCCTATGGTGCACAAGACGGTCCCCCCCGTAGTGAATTACCCGGCCCATGACGTCAGCAGTGCAGAGGTGAAGACACCATGACTTAGAGAAAAAACGTCTATCCAATGAAACGTCCTGGAGAAAGTCAGAGCTCCCTGCACTAGCCCCGGGCACACCCATGGACCCCTGGGTGAGATGCCGGGCTGATGAGCCCCAGGGGAGAACGTTCTTTTGCTTTACTAGAATTTGGGCCTTTGGCTCCTGCTGGCAGGGGTTGGGCCACCTCTGGGGCCTCAAACCCTTCGCTGTAGTACAGAGGGTGCCACTGTGCCGGATGGCATTTGAGGAATGGGCGTGGGAGAGGCGGGGAGGGCCCCTCGGACATCGCGGGGCAAAGGGCAGCGTGAGCTCTGCGAATGCGATGCCCATCGCTGCCCATCCTCACCGACGACCGTCCCCTCCTCGTTCACCAGCCTCCTCTGGAGCCTGTTGCCTAGGCTTTCCCAGCAAGGAACAAAACAAAACCATAATGCATCACTGGAGACGCAGACGCTGCTGGAAAGACCCAGCACGTGGGCGTGGAATGTGGAACGTGGATGACAGGGCCTGGATGTGGGGACACGTCCAAGCAGGGTCGGAAAGTGGCTGAAGCAGTGGCCGGACCCAAGCCTCCACAGCACAGTTAAGCCCCGCCCCCCCGTCCACGCACACCCAGGGGAGAGTGTGCTGCTCCCCTCGGACCTGTTCCACTCGGCTGCCGTCACTGGCTACGATGCCGCTTACCGATGACTCTTCCGTTGCAGCTGCGACAGCCCCGTGCGCTGCAGGGGAATCACTGTCCCACGTTCCCTTCTGTGTGGCAACCAGATACCGTGGGCCCCAGGGCAGGACTCTGAAGAAGGAACCCCCTTTGCCCTTCATTAGAAACAAAAGAAAGTGCTCCCTGGGGTCCAGAGGCCCCTGGGATGCCACTGCCCCCCGGGGGAGGCGAAGGCGGCTGCTGGTAACCCAGCAGGGTCAGGTCAGCACCCCCTTTCGGCTCTTCTCTGTCTCCCAGAACCAGAGGCCCAGCACCGGCGTGCTGAGGGCCTGGTGGTTATACCCTCAGGATAGGAATGAGAATGGCGGACAGGAGCAGGGCTGTGTGGGGCTCAGAGGCAGGCACGACGTCTGGGCTTTGGAGCCTGCCTCCAGCTGAGGCGCTTGCTGTCTGGGTGACGCCGACTTTGCTCTGCATCGCGCCCGGTCCCGGCCACAGGGCAGCAAAAGCAAAGAAGCCAGATACAGACCCTGCTCTCCCGGAGCTGGTACAGCAGTGGGAGAAATGGAGCCCTGACAAATACACAGATAAATGTAGAATGACAGCTGTGCAAAGTGACAGGGCCCTATGAGAGGGATAATAGGAGGAACTAACCTAGATTCCGGGGGGTGGGGGGGAAAGGCACTGTCAGCAAGGCCTCCGTGAGAAAGTGACAGTGAAGCCGAGACCCAGGACGAGCGTGAGGCGGCCAGGCAGTGTGTGCGCAGGTGTGGGTGCATCCGTGTGCCCGTAGACACACACGCGTGATGGTGGAGGTGTACGATGGAGGGGGCAGTCGGGCCGAGGAGAGAAGTTGCTGGAGCTGCTGTCTGGCCAGCAGGCAGAAGTCGCTGTTGCGGAAGTGCGGTGAGCAAGGGCTGAAGAGACGGGGAGAGAGCCTGGAGGACGCGCGGGCGGCCAGGACCCTGACGGTCCCGGGAAGGATTTTGACCTTTCTCCTAGTATCTGAGAAGCGGGGGAGTGGTGTGATCAGATTTGGTTTTTTTTGTTTTTGTTTTTTTTGCGGTATGCGGGCCTCTCACTGCTGTGGCCTCTCCCGTTGCGGAGCACAGGCTCTGGACGCGCAGGCTCAGCGGCCATGGCTCACGGGCCCAGCCGCTCCGCGGCATGTGGGATCCTCCCGGACCGGGGCACGAACCCGTATCCCCTGCATCGGCAGGCGGACTCTCAACCACTGCGCCACCAGGGAAGCCCCAGATTTGTATTTTTACAAAATCACTGGGCTGCTCACGGATGATGCCGGGAGGGAGGTGGCCTGGACCCTGGTTGGAGGATATCAAGGTGTCCGGTGAGAGCAGGTCGCGCCTTGGAGCGAGGCGACGGCTATAGACTTATTTACCTCTCTGTATCTCTGTTGCCTACCTGGTTATCTGGGGGAGTCAATGAAATAACACGTCCACATAACACCACAGCTGGGTTCAACGTGAACGCTCCATTAGTGTCTATCACCTCTCCCATTTAGAAGACTCTGGTGGCAGCCTTCGCCATGGGCAACAAGTTCTAGGTTAATAAGAGAACCTACTAGGATGACGTGTGGAAATGGTTTGTCGGAATCCCTTCAGCAGCTGAACCCCAAACCTGGAAGGGGATGCTGGGGCTTCTTCCTAAGAGACAAATCCTCAATGGGTGCTTCCTTTCCCAATGACTCTCCTTCATGTCCCCTCCCAAGCTATAAGTACCCTCGTCCAGCTCACAGGCAGGGGGGACTTTGATCCCTTGGGCCCTCGAGGGTGACAGGGCTTTAGAAAGTGCTCAGGGCTCATTGAAACCAGCGGGTTCCAACGGGGGTGGGTTTGGAGGACAGTGGAGAACGTCACATACCTCTGATTGAAAATACCGTCGTGCGAATTCCCTGGCGGCCCAGTGGTTAGGACTCCCCTCTTTCACTGCCAAGGGCATGGGTTTGATCCCCGGTCGGGGAACTGAGATCTGCAAGCTAAAAAATGAAAAAAGAAAGAAAGAAAGAAAGAAAATACCGTTGCTCCGTGCAAATAATAGTCATTGCCAGCGTCAGTACTCAGGAGGGCGGCGACGGCCTTTTATGCGGTGAGGGAGCTTCTGCCCCCTGGAAACTTCAGGTGAAGGACTCAAGACCTCAATGAGCTCAGAAAAGCCAGAAAAGGGGGAGGGGCCACGTGAGATGAGTTTTGAAGGCGGAGTTAGCCAGAAAAATACATGGAAGAGGGACAGCCAGGACAGAAAGGCAGGAACAAAGCCCAGGGGTGACTGAAGAGCGCGGCACATCCAGGATACTCCCCGTGGTCGAGCACGGCCAGAGCAGGGGCAGGAGGAGGGGACAGGCCAGAGACGGTGCGGGCAAGGCCGGGACTCCAGGCTAACAGGCCGAGTCCGTGTGGAAGGCAATAGGGAGCCATGGCGGGATCTCAGGTGAGCTGATGACACTGATCTGTCTCTTAGAACAATGATGGTGGGAGTGGATGGGAAGAGAGCAAAGCTGGAGGTAGAGCAGGCAGGTTGCTGCGGCCACCCAGATGGGACACTCTGAGGTCCCAGCCTGCGGGCAGTGGCAGTGGGGATGCAGAGGAGGGGCAGAAGCAGCAGGACTGGATGAGCGATCAGACCCCAGGGTGTATGGATTCCAGTACGGGGAGGGCATGTACTACACGCTCACCCAGTGCCCGGGCCCCTGCCCTGAGGGAGCCTCCTTTGATGACTCTTTGAGGGCATGGAAAGGAGATTTGTGGAGAAGGAGAGGAGGGCTCTAATACGGAGGACAAACAATGCAAGCCTGGAGGGTGTTTTCTTTCCTTCCTTCCTTCCTTTCTTAACAAATTTTGGATTTTCTTTCTCTTTTTTTGCCTCACCGCAAGGCTTGCGGGATCTTAGTTCCCTGACCAGGGATCCAACCAGGCCCTCGGCAATGAAAGCACAGAGTCCTAACCACTGGACCTCCAGGGAATTCCCTGGAGGGTGTTTTCAATCCAAATGACACATCTTCAAACTTACCTGCTTCTCCATGCAGCTCGCGCATTTGCAAACTGGCCAGCCTCCGTGCGCAGAGCAGCCTGGGCCAGAGAACGGGACAAAACCTTGGGAGCCCATGCTGGAGTGTTGGGTTTCCACCGAGCTTTACTGGGTTTACTTATTTATCAAATCCAAAGCCACCAGCGGCTTTCTGCCACTGTTTATTAATAACTATACCTAACACGAGCTCCTTGGGGTCAGCCGGGGAAGCCAGTCCTAGGACACAGGCTGGCATCATGTTCTGGACGTGTACCAGGCCGTCTGAGATGGCCGCAGGGGATAAGCGGCTCTTCCTGTACCCAGCTCCTTAAAAGGGAAGTGAACCCCACTGGACTCCCCTTGCCCAGTCTTTGCAGGGGGGCTGCCTGGCTCAGCTTCAGGGGGTGCAGGAGGAGACAAGAAAGATGACGGCTTCTTCCATCAGAAGCAGGTGGAGCTCCACCATCACCCAGGAAACTAAGGCCCAGAGAGTATAGGAAACACTGACTCCACGTGGTTCCGCAAGTTGGATTCAGAGCCGGGACCAGAATCCTGTTTTCCTGGGGCCCCTGAGGCCAGGAATCTTTCCACTGTGCTCCCTGAGTGTGTAATTGCTGTTGTTCTCACCAAGAATGGAGACCGCAGCGTCTGACCCATACTTTCTTGAACGCTGTCGTGGCTGTTACAGCAGGCAGGGAGCCGGAAGGCACACTGACCCAACCATCTTGACCTAGATTCCGGGTTTACGGATCAGGTCTGGTTTGCTAGCGAGGTACATTGAGAGGCGGGCTCTTCTGTGACACAACCCAAGTGACATAGATGCTCCCCTGCACACTCGGGTGGGCAGCCGGGGCAAAGGGCCAACTCTTTGCCCGCTCTGTCATTGGACACGCGGTGGAGACACCACGCCAGCGACACGAGACCACAGCCACGATGCACGCAGCGCCCATGGAAACACAAGGCTGCCAGCCGCCGCCCTGGAGACGCTGAGTCAGACAGACAGACAGACAGACGGGCCGGCAGAGGATGCTCGCGGCCCCAGCGGGAGGCAGCGTGTCTGTCTCTCGAGCCACGCGGCCGGACGGGCGCCCTCTGGAGGGCCGTGGAAGAGGAGCCCAGGCCACGAGCCCCGGGGCGCGGGGAGGGGGCGCCGAGAGCTACCAAACGGACGGACGCAGGGCCGCGCCGAAGGCCGGAGGGTCGCACAGGCGGACACCCGCCGGGAAAGCGGAGCAGCCTAGGGCGCCTCCCCGGCGGAGGCGGCCACCCCTCGGCAGCAGCGCGGAGGGGCGGGGGTGCGGGAGGCGGGAGGCGCCGTCGGGGCCCTCCCCCGGCCCCGCCTCCCTGTCGGCGGCCTCGACCGCGGGCGCGTCGTTGGTTTCGGGTTGTCAGGCAGCAGCAGAGGCGAGGCTGCGAGGGAGCCGGCGGCGGTGGGGCTGCGGCTCGGCCACGACCGCTGTCGCGGCCTGAGCCCTTCCACCCGCCGCCAGCATGAAGGACAGCGGGGACTCCAAGGACCAGCAACTCATGGTGAGAACCCGTCAACCTCCCCCTCCTCGACCCCATCCCTGGTCCCCCGAACCCACACCCTCGGGCGGCCTCTGGACCGTACTGGGTGCCCCCGCTAAGAGGACACTCAGGGTCAGGGGCTGGGAGCGTCCCGAGCAACTTGCTCCGAGTGGTGCATGTCAGGAAGGAGGGCATCATGGCCACCCTGCTAAGGCCTGGAAAGTTAGCCTGGCTTCAGTCCCACTCCCCCTTTACACCTTCCCAGCAGGGCCCCCCCACCCCCCACCTGTGCACATGGGGCTCTGGAACAACACTGCTCTCTGATCCCGAAAAGCCAGGGGCAGGGAGGGCTTGACCTACCTGCCCGGGGAAGGAAGGTGGGAGTTTCCTGGTGAACCAGGGCATGCCAGCCCAGTGGCGTCAGGAGTTTAAAGGGTTTGAGGATCACAGGTAGGTAGACAAGAGCCCCCAGGTACCAGAGGAGCTGGTACAGGGTTGAAGGTAGCTGGTTATTGGGTTGCAACACAGATGCCGCCCAAGTAAGGACTCCAAGTAAGGACATTTCCGAGAAGTGCTGGAAGCAACCAAGATGGCCCCTCATAGCCCCGGGGACTGGGGCAGAGGAAGAGGTGTGAGTGGGGGGCACGGGAGACAGGTGGAGACAAAGACAGGTTTCTGATGATCAGTGGGGCCAGACTGAGTGATGGGGGGAAGACTCAGTGACCCCAAGGCCACTGCTTTCTCCCAGCCCCCTCCCCACCCCCCAACTTCTGAGATCCGGGAAAGGGCCGCCATCGCCAGCAGGTGGGTGGTAACGTAACTGGAGGATAAAGAAGCCCCCAGAGACCCCCGCCTCTGTGGGGTGAGCTCGCAGCTCCAAAGACGAACCTCAGCCCCAGGCCCCCAGGCAAGCCCAGGGGGGCTCTGGAACATCCTCTCTGGCAGTTTAGAATTGTCTCTTGGGAAATGGCTTGTGTGGTGCGCCCCGTGCGCGCCCCTGGGGCAGGGGTGGAGGGGCCTTCCCTGCCACCCGTGGAGTTTGGCCGGGGAGGCCGGTGTGGGCGGCCTGACGGGCAGGGAAGTGCGTCTGAGAGTGAAGGGTTCTTACCTGGCACGAGGGCCCATTAGTTATACCCACACACCCCCCTTGGTGCCCCACAAGAGCAGCTATTTCCCCTTGATCAGTAGAAGCAGCAGCGCCCCGTCTGGGGGGAGACCCAGGCCCAGGATGAAGACCCACCGTCTCTCTCTGGCGGGAGGATAGAGGGAGGTGGGAGCCTCCGATGGCACTGTCCTCAGGTGGGAATGCAGTCACTGGTTGTCAGCACGAGGAGGGGATGTCCCCTGGGCCCCCGTCCCACCTCCCGCCCACGTCGTCCACAGACGCACAGACAGGCCGCTCCGCTGCCAGGGGCTCCAAGTTCAAAGCCCAGGGGAGATGCAGGTGCTTAGTTTGGGGTGTGACTGATGCAGCCTGGCGGAGCAGACAGCTCTCTCCGCTGGGGCTCTCCCTGGAGCACAGGCTCCTGGGAAGTTCGTAGACTCAGACAGAGCCCACAGTCTGTGGACCTGGTACCCTCGACCTAGAGGGTAGCCTTGAACCACTGAGTTTTCCTTAAGATAAACCAGGCTCGGATGGCTGAACAGAGAGGAACCCATGGGGCTGGTCCAGGGGAGGATTCCTGGGGTCCTCTCATCCTTCTCTCTGCGGCCCAGCACAGCCCTCTGCATCTAATCCCAGGGGTCTGGCCTTCCCTCCCAGGTGGCGCTCCGGGTCCGGCCCATCAGCGTGGCGGAGCTGGAAGAAGGAGCCACTCTCATCGCCCATAAAGTAGACGAGCAGGTACATGGGGCTGTGTGGCTGGGAGCTGTAGGGCAGGGCAGAGGTCTGCTCACACCTGGTAGGGGCAGGAAGGGCCCTTTCTCTACCCTCTGAACTCTTGGCTGTACTATTGACTACATCATCAAGGAAACCATAGTCCTTCTTCCAGGAAGCCTCCCTAGATTGATCCAAGGAGAGCTAAAAGCTTCCCTGGTCTGAGGGGGAGGGGGAGCTTGAGCCCCTCCCTCCAGCCCTGAAAAAATTCACACACCTTCCGTGTACCCATGACTTGACTTCCCCACCTTAGTGGGTCTGCCACCCGTAGAGCACGTGTTCATAGGGTCTAGAGCTAACACTCACCTCCAGACTGTTCATGTTTTGCAAAGTCTTTGGATGTCTATTTGCTCTCTTGGTTCTCCTGTCAACATGATGAGGTGGGCAGGGCAAGCCCCACCTCCGTCTACACAGGAGACAAGAAGTGTTTATCAAGTGCCCACAACACACGCTGGGGACAGTGCTAGGAGCCGGGAAACCACGGTGAACAGAAGAGACCCTGTCCTGCCTCCGTTGCCAGTGCAGGGAGATGAGACTTAAATGAAAGAACTGAATCATGAACGTATGAGTTTGTAGCCAACAAGGGCTGCAAAGAAATGTGTGGAGATATGAGAATAAGAGGGAACTTGACCTAGACCCAGAGGTCAGGGAGGGCTTCCTTGAGAAAGGGTGCTTGAGCTGAAACAGGAGGGATGAAGAAGAGGTCATTAGGAGTGTGCTGAAGGGAGAAATTTCAACCAGAGGGACTTGCATGTGCAAAGGCCCTGTGGTGAGAGGGATTGTGATACACTTGGGTAACGGAGAAAAGGCCAGTGCGGTTCAAGCCAGAGAGAGAAGGGGCGAGAGGAGTGAGATGAGGTTGGCGGCGTGGGCGGGAGCCAGGCCACACACTCTGTAGACCACGGCCAGAATGGTTTTTGGGGTAGGCAGTTGACTCAGGTTTGGGGTGGGGATGGGCACAGTGGTGGGGGCAGGCTTGCTCCCTGGGTAGAAGCATCATGGCGATATGGCCTCTGGGGACCCCGAGAGCAACCCCTTGCCTCTGCTCTGTGGCCGCTGCTAGCTTCTCCTGAGTGCCCAGGCTCACCCAGCTGGCTGGATGTGCTAGGAGGTCAGAGGAGTCAGGGCGGCGCAGTGCATTGCAGAGAGAGGCGTAAGGTGGGCACCTGCTGGCCTTGAGCCTGGCGGGCTGGACTCAGGAAGCCCAAGGGCCACGGTAAGAAGACCGTAGGTAGACGAAGCCTGCGATGCCTGCCTGCCTCGGGGTCCCTGGGGGCAAGTGCTCACCCCACCCAGCCTCTTCCTTCAGCCCCAGTGAGCTGTGGCCACAACAGAGCTGGGTAGCACCAGCCTCCTGATTTCTCTTCCTCCGCGCCCTGCTGGAAAAGGGCAGCCTTCCTCAAAGGCCTGAAGGAAGTCAGGGGAGGGCTGGGAAGAACCCATCTAAAGGCCTGGTGGGGGCAGCATGGATGCCCACAACAGCCGTGGAGTGTAGGTTCCATCATTTACCGGCTGTGTGGCCTGGGCCAGGTTGCTTCCAGAAGCCTCAGCTGCCTCCTCTGTAAGTGGCGACGGTCACCGTAATGCCTCCTCTGGAGGGTCCTCAGCCGCAGATACGTGCACGGTGCTTCCCCAGGGCGTGGTACCCAGTAGGCATTTAATAGCTGTGGGTTACCATCTATAAGTGACCGAGAGTGCCCAGGGCTGCCGGATTGGCTGACGAGAGGGGCCAGCCATGAACGGCCAGAGAACTCGAGAGGAGAAACCTCCTTCCAGGCAAGGCCACTCCCTGTTTGTCCAGCTTGTCCCCAAGGATATCAGGTCCTCAGAGGTGGAACAATGATGCCCTCTCTCTGGGCCGCTCCTGGCTCCCAGCCGGCGTGGGGGCTGACAGATATTAACTGATGCTGAGAGAAATGCTCTGGTCCCGGGCACAGCCCATTGTGTGCCCACGCACAGCAAACACTGGCTCCTTTCTGTCCCTGCCAGTGGAGAGGGAGGCCGAGCTGCGCCTCCGAGAAGGTCCCAAGGGCTGGGCAGTCCCAACGGAGCTGCTCCTTTGTCAGCTTAGACATGGAAAGAGTGGTCTGAGCAGTGTGGGCTCCAGGCCCTGCAGGGAGAATGCTAAGCTTCTGGCCCCCAGCATCTTCTCTCCCTGCTGGATTCAAAGATGCACTTGCCTGGGACTTCCTTGGTCCAGTGGTTAAGACTCTGCACTTCCACGGCAGGGGGCCCAGGTTCGATCCCTGGTCGTGGAACTAAGATCCCGCGTGGGATTCTGCATGGTGGGGCCAAAGAAAACAAACAAACAAAACCCCCAAAGATACATTTGCCGGGGCTGCAGTTTGGGAGAAGCCACAGCAAATGGCAGGCTGGGAACCTCCGAAAAACCAGCCGCCGCTCAGGTGCTCCGTCCCTCTGACCAGTAAGGTGACGTCCACAGAGTAAAATGGATAGCCTCGCCCTCTGGCTAGGCCCTGCCCCCTGACCTCCATCCTTCTCCGGTGACCCCCATGGCTTCTCTGTGGCCCAGGCCATCCAGGCTTGCGTCGCTGGCCCTGAGGGAGGCTGGGGGCTGCAGGCTTGGCCAGCCTCCCTGATGGGCCAGCTGCTCTGGTCCTTCTCCCTGAGGTCTGGAGCCCGGTGGGCTGGCAGGGTGAGTTTGGGAGCATCCCCAGGACAACAGGGCCTTCGAGTCTTTTCCCAGCAAAGGTGCAGCTGGGCCCAGGCATCCGACACAGGACCCGGCCCCCGCTAAAGAGCCGTGTGCTTGGGAAGCGGATCTGCCCGTGACCCGCTGCTTCCCTTGCTCCCTTGGCTGTGGCCCTCCGTCACGGCCCAGCCCCGCAGAAGGGCTCCCCAACCCAGCCTCTGCTGGCCTGGGGTTCTGGGCTCTGCCTCCTCTGTGATGCAGGGCTTACTTCAGCCCTGCTCCTGCTGTCCCGGGCTAGCGGGTCGGGAGCCGCCGAGCACAGCAGCCCAGAGGTCACTACTGAAGCCCGGCCCCTGGTGGTCAGCAGGGAGGCGATGCTGCCTAAGCCCACCCGTCGGTGGGTTCTGAGCGGGCAGAGGTGAACCGAGGCCTCAGCCAGCCACTGGCTTGGGCCGCCGTGCGGGGTCCTAGGACTGCCTTGCCTAGAGCTAGGCGTCATCCTCCTGCAGATGAGGGAGACACTGTTCCCCTAGCTTTGCAGAGGTGGACACTCACGGGGCAGAGTGTCCTCTGGGGACAAGAGGCTGCTGTGCCCGGATTCTGGGGAAGCCGGAGTTAGGGTTTGGATTTGTCACGAGATGGTCCAGGTGCCTGTGGTCTTTCCCACCCCCATCGCCCCATCTGATTCGGGATCATTGTCACAGCGCCGTCTTAGAAGTCTTCACGGGCTAACGCATGCCCAGTGCTTACCCAGCAGCTGGCGCACAGTCAGCGTTTAATAGAGGTTAGTTTATCTCCAGGGCTGACACACGGGATGGTTTCAGGCCCCAGAGGTAAGTGAAACCCTGGTCCACCTCCTGCCCGCCCCCTTCTGGCTTCAGGGCTCCCTGTCTGGTGGTCCCCAATCTGTCACGGCCACACCTTTGTGTTCACGGAAGGGTCAGGTAGGAGCTTGGTCTCCTAGCATCTGGGCCGGGAATAGACCCTGACGCCAGACCCCTCAGGGATGCCACTGATGGCCGCAAAGTGTAGGGACAGCCTGAGAGGTCGCTGGGGCCCAGAAGTTCCGAAACAGACGGCTCCCTTCCCCCCCCCTCCAGAGCCCACAGCCTGCGGATCCTCCCCTCAGCCCTCCAGACCATGCTTGTCGACGGGATTTAAGTCACCTGACCATATGCATAATCCCACAATTAGCCTTTATCTGTTCAAAGCCCAACTGTCACTCCCGCCCCGTGCCCCTGGGGTCCTATCGGAGGAGCCACCAAGGGGCTTCCGGATCCTGGTCTCCGTTTCCTCATCAGAAGACAGTATGTTAAGAACATGCTCTGCTGTTGGACTCCCCTGGTGACACAGTGGTTAAGAATCCGCCTGCCAATGCAGGGGACACGGGTTCAAGCCCTGGTCCAGGAAGATCCCACATGCCATGGAGCAACTAAGCCTGTGGGCAACAACTACTGAGCCCGCGAGCCACAACTACTGAAGCCCGTGAGCCTAGAGCCCGTGCTCCGCAACAAGAGAAGCCACCGCAATAAGAAGCCCACGCGCCACAACGAAGAGTAGCCCCCGCTCACCGCAACTAGAGAAAGCCTGCGCGCAGCAACGAGGACCCAACGCAGCCAAAAATAATTAATTAATTAATTAAAAAAGAAAGAAAGAACTTGCTCGGCCCAGCTCAAGAGCTGTTGAGAGAGGATTAGAGGCAATCCTGTAAGGGAGAGCTGTGCCACGCAAGTGCAGGCTATTGTGAAAGGTGAATGAAGTATAAGGTGACAGATGCCGGGAGTCAGAGACCGTGAGTGTTGTGGGAGCAGCCCGGGCGCTTTCAGCCCCACTCACCTGCCCGGGGGCAGAGCCCCCCGTGCACACCCACCATCTGGATGCTTCTTGGTTCTGTAGCCCCAAGGAGGGTGACTGGGAGAGGCTTCAAGAAGTCTTTCCGGGCTTCCCTGGTGGCGCAGTGGTTGAGAGTCCGCCTGCCAATGCAGGGGACATGGGTTCGTGCCCTGGTCCAGGAAGATCCCACATGCCGCAGAGCGGTTGGCCCCGTAAACCATGGTCGCTGGGCCTGCGCATCCGGAACCTGTGCTCCGCAATGGGAGAGGCCACAACAGTGAGAGGCCTGCATACCACAAAAAAAAAAAAAAAAAAAAAAAAAAAGAAGTCTTTCCCTCCACCCTTAGCCACCACCCCGCCCATCTCCCCAGCCCCCTCCCGGCCCCAGGAAACCACTTTCCGTCTCTATAGATTCACCCGTTCTGGACAGTTTGTAGAAATGGAATCATACAATACGTGGTCCTTCATGTCTGGCTTGTGTCACTGAGCATAATGCTTTCGAGGTTCATCCATGTTGTAAGACCTTCCCTGGCGGTCCAGTGGTTAGGACTCCACGCTTCCAGTGCAGGGGGCGGGGCTTTGATCCCCGGCTGGGGCACTGAGATCCCCCAAGCCACGGGGTGTAGCCAAAAAGTAAAAAGAAGAAAAGGCTGCATCCGCCTTGTAGCCTGGGTTCGAACTTTATTCCTTTCTGTGGCTGGATACTATCCCAGGCTATGGTCACTCTGCATTTAGGTGACCCATTCATCAGTTGATGGGCATTTGGGTTGCTTCCTACCTCTTGGCTATTATGAATAATGCTGCCAGGATGCAAGGATTCTTCCACTGAGTGCCTGAATGGGTACAAGGCAAGAGGGCAGGTTAAAAAGGCAGATCTGTGGGCCCAGTTCCCCAGAGATTTTCATTCAGTGAATCCGGGTAGTGCCTGGGAATCTGTATTTTACAAGCTCCCAGGGCGACACTGTAGGCCCATGAGAGATGCAGCCCTAGACGATCTTGGTCACACGTCCTCTCACCGGAGGCCTCAGGGTCCTCAGAGTCCTGTAGGCAGGTGGGGACCTGGCCAGGACATCAGCCAGGTGTGGCTCTGTCCTGAGCAGCCAGCTGGGCCTTGGTGGCTTTATGAGCTCAGCATTTGGGTCTTTTCCATCTAGCCTGAAGGCTGCCAGGGCCCAGGGACACCCTTCCTGAGATCAAAATCTCCTTTCTTGAGTACCCACAAGGTGGTACTTATACAACTAGAACTATGACCAGCCATAAATTTTCCTTCTTAAAGAAAAAAACAAAAATCTAGAAACAGCCTTACAGGGCTGATAGCCACCTCGAATCAGGCTTTTGTTTCGCTGTGTCCTGTTTACACCCTGAGAATACAGGAGCTATGGGCTCAGCTCCCGGGACTGGAAGTGATGTCTCCTAGGCTGGGGCCTCCCCAGATGCCCGTTCTCTGCTGGGGCTTCCTGAGTAGGCGAGGAGTGCTGGCATGATTTCTTCTCTCAAGGCTACAGTCTTGTTGGTCCTCCCAGACTTCCAACTGGGAAGCACTTGAGGCCCAGAGAGGTGGTGCAGTTTTCCCGAGGTCACACAGCAGTATGGAACCTGAACCCAACTTGCACATCCCCTTCCCTGGAGATCTTCGCTGCCAGTTTGGAGGCTTGAGGAGGAACAGTCTAGGTCAGAGGTTTTCAGCTGGGGGCGATTTTGCTCCCCAGGGGACATTCGGGAGGAGGCTGCGCCCTGGCCTCTAGTGGGTAGAGGCCAGGGCTGCTGCTAAACATCCTACAACACACCGGGCAAGTCCTGATAACAACGATCCAGCCCAAAGTGTCAACAGTGCCAAGACTGTGAAACCCTGGTCTCAGTTTAGCCGCTTGGAGGCCAGAAAGAAGCGGTTAAAACTGCAAAGCCGGTCAAAGCCCAGCAGCTAGCGGTGTGCAGCGGAAGAACTCCCGACACGCTTTGTTCACGGTATTTCTCACCTAGGAGATGCGGGCGAGGAGCCTGGTCCCTAATGGGGACACAGACTATGGATGACACCCTCCCCCGAGCCTGAGGCCCCCTACTTCCCTTGCGGGTCTTGGGTTTCCAGGCCCAAAGCTAGAACCGCGGAAAGGTCACAGTCGGCATTGAATGAAAAACACGTCTGGAGGTGGAGGCAGTGGGGGCAGGGAGAGGGCAAGCCCGGGGGCCTCTGCTGAGCTAGCAGGCCTGGACCAGCGGGGACAGAGCCCTGCCGTGCGCCACCCACCTTCCCCACTCCCGGCCCTGCCTTCCACCATCCCGCCAGCATCGGGAGGGCCCTGTGCATCCTGTGTGGTCAGCGTGGCCCTTGAAACCTCCCAGAGTCAGGTGCCCAGCATGCCACAGGCATGAACATTTAAGATGCAGAGGGGCTTCCCTGGTGGCACAGTGGTTAGGAATCCGCCTGCCAAGGCAGGGGACACGGCTTTGAGCCCTGGTCCGGGAAGATCCCACATGCCACGGAGCAACTAAGCCTGCACGCCACAACTACTGAGCCCGCGAGCCACAACTGCTGAAGCCCGTGCGCCTAGAGCCCGTGCTCCGCAACAAGAGAAGCCACCGCAACGAGAGTAGCCCCCACTTGCCGCAACTAGAGAAAGCCCGCGCGCAGCAACAAAGACCCAACGCAGCCAAAAAAAAATAAAATTAATTAATTTTTAAAAATATAAGATGCAGGGAATTGTGAAAGAGCGCTCCCAGACTAGCCCACCCCCTCAGAGCTGAGGCAGGAGCCTGCCTCCAGTAGTGTATCAATTTGTAAGGCTGCTGGAACCAAGTACCACACATTGGGCGGCTTAAACAACAGAAATACGTTCATTCGCAGTTCTGTGGCCAGGAGTCTGAAGGGCTGGCTCCTTCTGAGGCTGCAAAGGAGAATTTGTTCCAGGCCTCTGTCCTCGGCGTGCAGATGGCCATCTTCTCCCTGTGTCTCTTCCCGTCATCTTCCCGCCACGTGTGTCTGTGTCCAAATTTCCCTTTTATAAGGACACCACCAGTCCTTATAAAGGGACCGCACCCTAACTTAACCGATTATAGCTACAACAACCCTCTTTTTAAATAAGGTCACATTCTGAGGGACTGCGGGATTGGACTTTAATATTTGAATTTGGGGAGGACACAGTTCAACCAGGACAGGCCCCAGGAAGGCAGCTGTTGGTCCAGAGGCAGGGGCGGGAGGTCTGGTGGTTAGGGGCCTGGGTTCTGGAACCCAACAGCTCTGAATCCAACCAGCTCTGTACCTGGCAGTGCAGCTTCTGGGTACCAGTCTGATTCCTCATGATGATGCTGAGATGATACGAGCGCCTACTCTAAGCTGCTGGGGAAAATGAGAAAGTGTGTGCAAAGCACGCAGCACTGCATATGGTACATTCAGAGCTCCCTCGTGCAGCCTCATTGAGAAAACGTTCCTTGGGCACATGCTGGGTGCCAGCCTGGGTGACATTTAGGACAGACAGGAGCCTCCCAGAGCGGGGGCAGCATGTGCTCACACAGGGGCCCCAACGTCTCCTTCTGTGGCCATCTTGGGTCTGTGCTGTCGAGATTCCTGGCAGACAGGACGGGAGGAAAAATCCCTGCCTTTCTCATAAGAATCGCCAGTGATTCGGAGCTGAGGCCGTCTGCCCACAGCCTGCCTCTCACCTCGTGGCCTTGCTAATGCTTTTCCCTCGTCTGCTTTCCTCACCTCACATTCCTCAGCCAACTCTTACTCATCCTTTAAGACTCAGTGCTGGGGACTTCCCTGGTGGCGCAGTGGTTAAGAATCCGCCTGCCAGTGCAGGGGATACGGGTTCGAGCCCTGGTCCTGGAAGATCCCCCATGCTGCGGAGCAACTAAGCCTGTGCGCCACAACTACTGAGCCTGTGCTGTGGAGCCCGTGAGCCACAACTACTGAAGCCTGTGTGCCACAACTACTGAAGCCCGCGCACCTAGAGCCCATGCTCTGCAACAGGAGAAGCCACCGCAATGAGAAGCCCGCACACCACAACGAAGAGTAGCCCCCGATCGCCACAAATAGAGAAAGCCCGCGTGCAGCAAGGAAGACCCAACGCGGCCAAAAATAAAATAAGTAAATAAACTTAAAAAAAAAAAAAGAAAGACTCAGTGCTGGTGCCACCTCTTCCAGCAAGCCCTCCTGCAGTGGAAAACCTGCATCACGGATCACGTGCCCCTCCTCTGTGCTCTGATTGCCTCCTGGAGCCCGGCGCTTGTTATTACAATGATCTGTTCCCCACTCCACGGTGATGTCAGAGGCAGGAAACCACATTTCATTTGCTCTCTCCCCTCGGGGGCCCCGCTTAATGCCTGGTCCATAGAAGGTGCCCAGCAGTCGTGGTCACCCGGCCTGAACTCCCTGTGCAGCCCACAGCGCCCCACCCCACCCCAGCCCTCCGTGGCTCAGCTCCAATTCACCTGGCTGAGGGGCACAAGGGCTCCATTGTATGCCAGAGTGGACCAGGATGGGGGTGATGCTCTGAAGGGTGGGGCGCAGGCTGGGGCCCAGATAGATGGAGACCCAGACAAAGCCCTCTTTTTTTTTTTTTTTTTTTTTTTGCGTGGGCCTCTCACTGCTGTGGCCTCTCCCGTTGCAGAGCACAGGCTCCGGACGCGCAGGCTCAGCGGCCATGGCTCACGGGCCCAGCCGCTCCGCGGCACGTGGGACCCTCCCGGACCGGGGCACGAACCCGCGTCCCCCGCATCGGCAGGCGGACTCTCAACCACTGCGCCACCAGGGAAGCCCCAACGCCCTCTTTAAGAGGGGATCATAGCAGCTGTGCTGACAATGTCCTGATTCGGGAGCCTGGATGTCAAAAGAACCAAATGCCGACGGTGCCATGAACTTGGCAGTGCCCAGAGGTCACTTGAAGGTGATCAGTGGGCAATGGGCATCAGTGCACACAGCTCACCCACTCCTGCATCAAAGGTCCCTAGAGGGTGGCCCTCAGGCCGCTGGCGCTGCCGGTATGCACAGGAGTTCTGGCACCGGGGGTGAGAGCTGTACATCTGGTCAAGTTCCATTGCGGTCCACTGGGACCCACACCTGGGGACTTGTGGGCGGGTGTATCTTCATTTGGGTCTGAAACTTGATCAGGGCTCCTGCTGCTGGCGTTAGGGCCTGAGCCTGGAACTGGATCCTGGGACAAGCTTACAGGGCACTGGGGCTGAAGCCCTGAGGTGGTGGCTGGGGACAGGTGGGCACCGCAGGTACAGCCGCAGGCCCCGACACCCTGCACTCAGCTCACCATGGCCACCCAGCCTCTGGCAGGCTGTGAGGGGACCTCAGTCAGTGGCCTCATTCTCTCCCTGCACAAAGCCCCAGCCCAGCCTGTCTGGAGCATCCCCTCTAACTGGCTTACCTGGAATCCCATCTGATTGGATAAGACCTCTGGGTGAGGGTCCTGGGTCGGGCCTCCTAGGGAGCTGTCTTACCTCTTCCTTCTTCCCTCCTCCATTGAGAATCCCAGAAGGGGGCCCTGCTGGGACCCCAGGGGTCTTAGGCCAGTTTAGACGCAGTGAGCACAGCTGTGTACCTATTGGGAGGAGTCTGGTGGGAGTTCCAAGGCTGTGGTCCTCCCGGCACTGGGCCTCCTGAATCCTGGTGCTGGACGGGGGTGCACCGACAGGGACCCATGTGGATCTCCCAGGTCCATGGAGCCGGGCTGGGCTCCCAAGTCGGCCTCCTCTGTCAGTCAGCTCCCTCTGCCCCTCCAAGGGGCTGCCCCTCCTGCCTTGTCTGCTCTCAAGTCCTCTTCGGGCTGTCACTGGTCCTGGCTCCCCTGCCGACCCAGGAAAGGGGCTGCATCACTGTCTCTGCGACCTTGGGTGGCTCTAGGACAGCCCGTCCTCCTCAGTGCCTTGTCCTTTGTCAGGACTCAGTTTACCTCTTGGCCCCGGCATTCCCGGACACAGAGCATCGTCCCCACTCCTTCCCATGTCTTGAGTGAGGAGGGGTGAGGTCAGCGGTCAGTGTTGACATTGGTATGGGCCTGGGGCTCCCGGGTGACCACCAGCCTCCCCTCGGGTACCTTTGCAGATGGTGGTTCTTATGGACCCAATGGAAGACCCCGATGACATCCTGCGGGCGCATCGCTCCCGGGAGAAGTCCTACCTATTCGACGTGGCCTTTGACTTCACTGCCACCCAGGTGAGGGGGGCCTGGGCCCAGGGACACACAAGATCCTCTCTCTGCCCTTTGACCCCCTCAGGAGGGAGTCCTTGGGGGACCCTGCCACCGACCTTCAGCCTTCCTTCCATCACTTGCTGTCTCCCCACACGTGCAAGTGTGCGTGTGCCTGCGTGGTGCATTCAGATCCTCCTGCGTGGACACGCCCCGGTCAGCACGCAGAGGCCGCCCTACACGGGGACCCACACAGCACACCCCACAGGTGGCCCCTATGGGAGCTGGAGGAGAGTGCTTGAAGCCCATCTGGTGCTGGGAGGGGAGCTACGGGAAGCTGACACCCTCCCAGGGACCCCCGTCTTGCCCATCTGCGGGATGCTCCCAGCGGCAGATGTAATGCGTGCGTCCTCGGGGCTGGGGGCTGGGAGCCGGCTGTGGGGGGAGGCGTCTCAGGTGTCCTGAGCTCTCTTTCAGGCTGGCATCCCCCCATGGGGTGAAAGCAGAGACATCCATTCCCCACTTCCCACCCCCACTTCTCTGGGGCTGAGGGCTCCAGGGACAGAAGCTGCTTCTGTTGGGAGCCAGGATGTGCCTGTGGGCCTGTGTGCTCTGCCCTGCCTGTGCCCAGGCCCCTGACGGGTCTCCTCTTTCCTGCAGGAGATGGTGTATCAGGCCACCACCAAGAGCCTCATTGAAGGCGTCATCTCAGGCTACAATGCCACTGTCTTTGCCTATGGTCCCACAGGTGAGGGGGAGCCCAGCCCACGGAGAGGACTGTGTGCCCTGGTTGTCCCCTCTGAGAATCAAGCCCCCTTGCCCTCCACCACCGAGCTAGTCTGGCCCCAACCAGAGCAGGGTCCGAGGACGTGGCTGATTAAAACCACCCTCCCCCAGGGCGCTTTGGACCCAGAGCCCCATCGCCAGCCAGGGATGCCATCTTCTCCCCTTCCCCCCACCTCCCTGGCCATCTGGGAGGGTCCCGCCTTGAGGACAGACCCAGGTTTGCCAGGAGCCCCTGCTCACCCGCCGCCCTGCTCTGCCCCAGGCTGCGGGAAAACCTACACCATGCTGGGCACAGACCACGAGCCCGGCATCTACGTTCGGACCCTCAATGACCTCTTCTGTGCCATTGACGAGACCAGCAACGACATGGAATATGAGGTGTCCATGTCCTACCTGGAGGTGGGTCCTCCCTCCACCCTGTCCCGTGGGCTTGGACAAGAGGCCTATAGGACCGGGCTGGCTCACCTCCCTGTCACGGGGCAGTTTCCTGGGGTGCTCATCGCTGCTGCTCTCCCATGTGCACATGGTTGGCCTCACTTTATAAAAACTGAGGCTCAGAGAGGTTAGGCAACTAGATCGAGGTCACACAGTAAGTGAGGGAGCAGGGATTCAAACTCAGGACCCCAGGGCTTCAAAGCCGAGCCGTGCCCGTTGTGCCACACCCCAAAGTAGCCTTGTCGCGGAGCACAGACCTCAGCCGTCCTCCCAGACGCCATCCTCCTGGGCACACTCCTGAAAGCCAAGCCTGTCTGCCCTGCCGGGCTACGTGCAGGCACTCAGTGTCTATAGGTACAGGTGGGAACTGCACGTACACGGACAGGCTGGGACCTGCCAGCCTTCGCTCTCTTGCCACAGCCTCTGATGCCCACCTGTATGAGGGCTACCACCAGGCAATGAGGGGTCAGCGGGGGTGACCAGGCGGTGGGGGGGGGACACACAGAGGCCAGAAGAGGCAGGAGAGCCAGCAGGCTAGACGCCATCTGGCTCCTGGCCTCTCCGGCTCCCTCCGGGAGCTGATAATCTCCCGGGTGACAGCTCAGGAAGGGCAGCGAGACAGTGCTGCCAGCAGCTGCTCCAGCCAGCGTGGCGTTGACTCAGCCAGCAAGATGCACTCTGGGGGCCTGCGAGGTGGGAGCAGGTGAAGGTCGAGTATGGGTTGCCTAGCAACAAACAGGGCTCGGCCGTGGGTCAGGCCCCATCCCCCGTCCGGGGCCTGGCCAGCCTGTTCCGTGTGGTTCTGATGCCTCTGCACCCTTGCCTCTGGCAGCCCCATGTTTCCCTCCGGGTGCTGAAGCCCCCTATGCCCACCCCATAGGAAGGAAGGGGTCTTCCTCCTTAACCAGGGTTTCCCTGAGAGGAGCCTGGAGCTCTCGGGAGGGACAGAGAACCTGGCCATTGCCTGAACCTCCTGCCCTTGGTCTCCCGTTAACATCTGTCCCCTGCCCCTCCCAACCTGGCCCATCAGATCTACAATGAGATGATCCGGGACCTGCTGAACCCTGCCCTGGGGTACCTGGAGCTGAGGGAGGACTCCAAAGGGGTGATCCAGGTGGCCGGGATCACCGAGGTCTCCACCGTCAATGCCAAAGAGGCGAGTCGCAGTAGGGAGGGACACTAACCTCCCGGGGAGGGTGGGGATGGGTGGGAGGGAGCAGCTTCCCGAGCAGCTGGGCTGGGGCTGGGGCAGACACAGACAATCCTGGATGACACGCCCCCAGCCACGCAGACCCTGGGGGCTGACCAGGCAACCAGTCTCCCAGTTTACAGACAGACCCTGACCTCCCAGGCCCCGCAGCACCCAGGGGGCCGACCCACCCCTGCCTGGGCCCCTTCCCAACCTCTCAGCTGCAGGACGTGGGAGCATCCTCACGGGTCCCCAGGAGTGGCCTCCCTCCCCCGTCCCCACCCACCCAGATCATGCAGCTGCTGTTGAAGGGGAACCGGCAGAGGACCCAAGAGCCCACGGCCGCCAACCAGACGTCCTCCCGCTCCCACGCCGTGCTCCAGGTGGCCGTGCGCCAGCGCAGCCGGGTCAAGAACGTCCTGCAGGAAGTGCGGCAGGGCCGCCTGTTCATGATCGACCTGGCTGGCTCGGAGCGGGCCTCCCAGGTGAGGCTAGCTCCCCTGGGGAGAGGCTAGCTGGGGAGAAAGCCTGGGGGGCAGGGCAGGGATGCTGGCCGCCCAGCTCCCCAAGGGGTGAGGGTGGGGACTGTCCCAGGGAGGGCGGGGATGAGGGGGACCCCGAGGGGAAGGGACTGAGGAATGTCTCCGATGAGCAAGAAGGATGGGGGGGGACCCTGGGGAAGCACACAAGGGCTGTTTGTGGGAAGGGGCCTGGGAGCGTGGGGATTTCTCCAGGGAAGGAGACAGTGGCTGCCCCCGAGGAGCGGGGAACAGGCAAGAGAATGAATGGGCCCAATGAGGAGCTGGGGCAGGGGGGAAACAACGTCCCCCGACTGGGGGCACCCTGGGCAGAGCCCGGGAGGGGGCCCTTGCCAACCACATCAGGGAGAGAAAAAGGTCCATCACCCATTTCTCAGCATTTGTCCCCCATCACTAAGCCCTGTCCGCCTGGCCCTGCGCCTGGGCCCGGGCCCCCTCCTGCAGGCAAACTTGGAGGTTTCAGGGTCACGTGAGTGCTGGGGCTGCGTGATGTCACCGTTAGCACTGAAGCAAATGCAAGGGACAGGACAGCGCCAGGGAGATGTAACAGGGCTTGTGTTTGAACGTGTGGGGTTGGTTTAAACAGGGTGGGGTTGGAGAAACACACCCCTCTCTTCCAGTAAAGGCCTGAGGGCTTCCTGGAGGAGGAGTACAGGGGAGCAGCCAGCTCCCCGCAGGGGGAGAGGGTGTGCCCCGCGGCCACTGGAGTGAGTGGGTCCCAGCTTCATCAGGCTGGGCAAAGACGTCTCCCGAGGGCGGCTGTAGGCAGAGCCTCCTGGGACTTGACACTGTCCTGCTCTCACACCCACTTACATACACCTCAACCCATTTCCTCACTCACAGACTTTCTTATACACACATACATGCTGTCACATATACACATGCAATTCACACACACTCACTCCCCCCCTCCACACACACACACAAACTTCCCTCTTCCCTCCCTGAAGCCTGGCGCACCCTCTAGAGCCGTGTGCCCATGGCCACGACTGCTGCCATGCCCGTGGCCAGGCCGGCTCTCAGCTGAGCTGCCTGGGAAGCCACGACCCACCTCCATCGCATTCTCGGCGCTGCCTTAGTTGTGCCGCGGGGCAGACGAAGTGCCGGGGTCTCAGCCCTCAGAAGCCTCTTGTCTCCCGTCTTGTTCAGAGGCCTTCCGGTTCTCTGACCTTCTCGAAAGCCCTCCTTGAGCCCCCCCCCCCGCCCCCGACAGAGGGCGGGACCAGGCCCTCAGCATCTCTCCCTTGCAGGGCCCCGGGGGAGAGGGAGGGGTTTACAACTCAGGATGGCCCGGGGCAGGGAGTCACACCCACTGCTCGCCCCCCCCCCCCAGACACAGAACCGTGGGCAGCGCATGAAAGAGGGGGCCCACATCAATCGCTCGCTGCTGGCCCTGGGCAACTGCATCAACGCGCTGAGTGACAAGAGCAGCAACAAGTACATCAACTATCGTGACAGCAAACTCACCCGGCTCCTGAAGGTACCCAGGGTGGGGCCGCCAGCGTCACAGGAAAGATACAGGACGCCCGGCTGCATGTGAATTTCAAATAAACAAAATCTGTTTGGGTATAAGTATGTCTCATGCCATCTTTGGGACATACTTATACTAAAAAACAAAAAACAAAAACCCACTTGTTGTTTATCCAAAATTCAGATTTCACTGGGTGTCTTGTATGTTATCTGGTGACTCTCACCAAAGACTGGGCAGCAGGGAGGGAAAAGGGCTGCACCTGACCCCCCACCCCAGGGCTGTGGGTCTAGGGGAACTGGGGGGTCGTCTGGATTTGGGGGTTCAGGTGGTCAGTCAGCATCAGGGCTCCCAGAGGCTGCTGTCGGGGAGGCCCCGCTCCTGGCTGGGCTCTGTGTTCGTTGTCTCAGCACCCCCTTCTCGGTCCCTTTCATCTTGTCAGCGAGTCTGAGTTAGGGGATGACTATTTCCATTTGCAGATGAGGAAACCGAGGCACTGGGAGGCTAAGTAACCTTCCCAAGGCCTCACACTAGTAAGTGCTGGACGTAGGGTCCCAGCAGAGGTCTGTCTGGGCCGATAGCAGAGCTGCAGGTGACTTAATCGGCCTGCCAGCATCACTGCACTTACAGCCTGGGAGGTAGGACAGTTAATTCCTGCCACCCTCGAAACCCAAGGAAGCTGAGGACTAGAGAGGTGATGGAGCTTGCGGAGTCGCCCAGCTGGTAACTGCTGCGGCCAAGGGCTTTGTCTCCCCCCAAGCCCGCAGCCCCGCTGTGCACTCTCTCTCTGTCCAGGAGGGCACGGCAAGCCCAGGGCAAGGGAGGCGGTGGCCACAGGCCAAATTCAACCTTCATGCAGAGGTCCCCATCACCCCCCTCACTCCAGCCAAGACAACAGCGCCACCAGCAGTCGGATAAAGGGGGACCTGGGAAGCCAGAGGGGATGGGGGAGGGGCCCAGGGCCCCACGGGGCTCTTCCCCCTCTGGTTCCCAGCCACTCAGGGCCGCTGCCTTTCCTCGTTCTCACATATGAGGGGAGGAGAAGGGAAGCCGGGTAGACCCTGACCTGGATGTGAACTTTGGCAAAGAAGCTGGAAGAGGGAAGAAGGGGGGACAGCAGAGGAGGAGGGGAGAGTCCTGTGATGCTTGGCACCAGCGGCTGTGAGAGTGTGCGCGTGTGAGTGTGAGATAGAGGGAAACACACACACACACACACACACACACACACACACACACACACACACACACACACACACACCCCACAAGGGCATCACGAGCAGCCTGGCAGGAGCAGCGTGCAGGAAGGCAGGACCCTGCTGACCACAGCCCGCCCTCGGCCCCATCCAGGATTCCCTGGGGGGAAACAGCCGCACGGTGATGATCGCCCACATCAGCCCAGCGAGCAGTGCCTTTGAGGAATCCCGGAACACCCTGACCTACGCTGGCCGGGCCAAGAACATCAAGACCAGGGTGAGGGACCCCTGGTCTGTCCCCCAGGGCCCGCCTTCCTGGGCCAAGATTCGAGCCCCTGGACTGATTCCAGGCCCTGCCACGGCACCGCACATTCTCTGGAACCAGCCACCGTTGCACTGGCCCCACTCCCCAGTCCAGTGTCACCCCTGTGCCCTTCCCTGTTGCCTGCCGAGAAGCCCACAGCCCTTGAGAGTCCCCTTCTTCTCATGCAAGGTCTGTGCGCCCCGAGCCCCGTCATCCCCTTCCATCTTCCCCTTTTCATCTTCAGATACCCAGTCAGATGTTTACCTTTCCAAAGCCCCTAATCCTAACAGAGGTGACCGTTACTACGCACTTATGTTGGGCCCTTTATCAAATCATCTGATCCTCAAATGAGGCAGGCTCAGTTGAGGTTATTTCTGTCCCCGTTTCACAGCTGAGGAAAATGAGGCTGAAGGGAGTTAAGTGACCTCCCTGTCCCAGGGCAGTGATGACGCTGAGACTAGAGCTGTGTCTGCCTGGTTTCCAAGCCCACGTTCTCACCCTCTCCGGTGAACGTGTCAGAATCCCCACTATCTGTTAGGACGCTTGTTTCCACCGTGTGGGTAGAGGGGTGGGAATTCTAAGACAGAATTTCGTGAACACTCTCCCGACACTACGATTCGCCAGCCATTGTTCCAGGCACTTTATGCTTTATCCCAGCCCTCAAGGAACTGAATGATGGGAGGAGACAGGTAATAATAATACTCTGAATTGATAGTTCAGAATATTATTAACAGCAGGAAATGATGCCAACGATCGGGGATGGGGGTGCTGGTGGGATCCCCTGTAGCTCTTTGGAGACCGTGAGAGGGAAACAGGATGGGGAGGAAATTTAGGAAGAGAGGCAGCAGTAAGGGTAGAGGTTCCAGAGGCAGGAAGGAGATGGTGTCGGTGGTGGGAGTGGGGCAAGTGGGATGGCTCCTCGGCTGGAGCAGAATGTTCCTGATGGAGCAGTGAGTCAAAAGAAAATCTAGAGAGAGTGGTGGGGGGATTAGCATTCCCCCAAGCAGTAGGGAGCCACTGAAGGTTGACCAGGGAAGGCAGCATTTTAGGAGTATGCCTCTGGCGGAGGCACGCAGTGTCGAGAGGTTGTAGGGTCAGAGGCAAGGAGGCCATTACTGTCAGAAAGATTAGGGGTAAGAAAGAGAAAAGAGGAACCCGCAGGCAGGCCCCGGCGTCCAGGTGACCGTACCTGCTCCCCTCCCATCCCCACAGGTGAAGCAGAACCTGCTCAACGTCTCCTACCACATCGCGCAATACACCAGCATCATCGCCGACCTGCGGGGCGAGATCGAAAGGCTCAAGTGCAAGATGGACAAGCAGGGTGGGCGGGGCCAGGCCCACGGCCGGCTGGAGCGGGGCGACATCTGTCACATCCAAGGTGTGCGTGTGGGTCTGTGTTAGTGGGAGCCCGTCTCCCGAAGCCCATCCAGGCCGTCTCAAATTGCTCAGGGGTCAGGCAGGGCCGGGTTCAAAGCTAGACTCAGATTCTTTCTGGCTGGGTAGCCTTGGGCTAGTCATCAACCCCTCTGGGCCTTCAGTCCTTCAATTGTCAAATGGAATCGCGATCTCTGCTTCAGAGACTCGACCTGAGGGTTAGGTGGTATCACACGAGTGAGTGGCACGTGGGCATTTAGCTGCGTGGGGCGTCACTCTCGGGGCTGCAGCGCAGGGCTCCGAGACTGTGCCTGGCATCGCCAGAAGGGATACAGAGCTCATACACTTTCTGTATTTGCTATGATGATTTTCCAAAGTGTCTAAAGGGCACCTTTTATTAGTTGACAGAAAGGTGCTCTAAAGGCTGGCGGAAGCCCAGTTCATACAGAGAAGCTGGGAATCACCTTTGGGTCATAGCCTGAAGACTCAATGCGGAAGTGGGATGTGGGAGGGCTGTGGTAATCTAGGAGGTCTTTCTGGGGAGGTGCTTGCACAGGAAGTCTTTTGGGAAGAAAGAGAGGGGAGGGCCCCAGGTAGCCCAGACTTTCCTGGCCTGACCCTTCCTCCTCCACTGGCCTCCGCCACCTGCCGTTCAATGGCCAGCCAAGGTCCAGCTGCACAGCGAGAAGGGTGAGCAGGCTGAGATGGGACAGCTGCGGGAGCAGCTCATCAGCGCCTTCCAGGAGCAGATGGACGTGCGGAGACACCTGCTGGAGCTGGAGAACCACGCCATGGAGGTGCAGATCGACACCTCCCGCCACCTGCTCACCATTGCAGGGTGAGCACCCCCGGCCTGGGGCAGGGGCTGGGAGCTTGGAGATGCATGCCGTGCCTCCCACCGTGGCCTGAATCCCGGGTCTCCCTCGGGGGTGGGGCTGCGGCAGCTGGGAGCACGAGAAGTCACGCAGGGCACTCAAGTGGAGGGAGGAGCAACGCAAGGAGTCCTACACCAAGGACGACAGTGAGAAGGACTCGGACACAGGCGATGACCAGCCAGACATCCTGGAGCCCCCTGAGGTGGCCTGCGCCCGGGAGAGCATCGCTGCCCTGACGGGGGAGCAGAAGAAGCTGCGAAAGCAGAAGGTGCCTGGGGTTTGGGAGAGTGGGTTTGAGAGGCCCCAGCAGGAAGGGGCTGGGGGAGGCCTGGGAGCTGGGAGCTCAGGCCACAAATCCCCTGTGACCTCACTGAACTCCTTCACCTCCTTGTGCCTCTCTTACTCATCTGTAAGATGGGAGTAGTCAGCCCTAGTAGGGTTGTTGGGAAGATTAAACAAATGCCTTTCACATACCAAGGACTCAAAAAATGGTAGCCAATATCATAATTAGGATTTTCCAGATCTCTGCCCTCTGTTCTGGAGCATATCCTGGCCAGGGGGTTTCAGGGTACCGTGAGCCCGGAGGGCATCAGCTGGGCTGGGGCTCAGTAGATCCACGGAGCTGGTTCCAGGGATGGGTTGTGGTCAGGACGGCAAGAAGGTAGGCAGAGACGGGCCCTTCAGGTGCAGCCCCTGGTTGCAAGGCCCGAGAGGCAGCTTCGAGGGTGGGCCTCGGAACGGGGCTTCAGCCGGGAGCCCAGAGTCCGGGGACTGGAGGCGCGGGGACAGGCTCAGCGGTGGGCGAGAGCCCGCCTGGCGCTCACCCCGCTTGGTCCCCAGCTGACGCTGGAGCAGCGCTGCCGAGAGCTGCGCGCGCGCGGCCGGCGCCTAGAGGAGACGCTGCCGCGGCGCATCGGCTCCGAGGAGCAGCGCGAGGTGCTCAGCCTGCTGTGCCGCGTGCACGAGCTCGAGGTGGAGAACACGGAGATGCAGTCGCACGCGCTGCTCCGCGACGGCGCGCTCCGCCACCGCCGCGAGGCCCTGCGTCGCCTGGAGCAGCACCGCAGCCTCTGCGACGAGATCATCCAGGGCCAGCGGCAGATCATCGACGGTAGGGCCCGCGCCCCGCGCGTCCGAGCCGCCCACGGGCCCCATCGACCCGCGGAGGGCCCGAGGGCACGCGCTGAGCCCTGCCCCTCCCCTGGCAGACTACAGCTTGGCCGTCCCGCAGCGCCTGCAGGAGCTGTACGACGTGTACGTGCGAGCGCAGGACGAGGGCAGCCTGGAGCGGGCCGCCATCATGGACCGCGTGGCCTCTGGGGCCCTGCAGGTGGGCGCCTCGGGCCTGAGCACGCGCACACGCGCTAAGGGAGGGGCCGATGGCCAGGGCAGTGCGTGCAGGTCGTTGGCATATGTTGGTGGGACCAGGCTGGCTGGTCCCCAGGGAGCTGACTCCTTCCTTCTTATCCCACCCAAAGGCTCGCCAAGCCTGAGTAAGCTTCCTTTCTCGGCGTATTCTTCTCTGGCACTTGTCCCCACCCAGGGTCTGAAGGTCAGGTTTGGCTATCTGAGATATGACAAATGGCCCCAGACGCCCTCCCAGGAGACCAGGCCACCAGGCAGTGCCACGGGGGATGCCTGGCCTACCACAGCTTGTCCCTGGGGACCGAGAACAAGCCCACTGCCCTCTGGGGCTCCCAGCCCCTAGTACAGCCCCAGACACCCTGTGTGCCTTTGTCACCCTGTGCTGTTACCGGCCCAGGACCAAGTCTTCTGACTGCCCCTTCCCCACCTCCCCAGGACAGCTCCTTGCCCAAAATTAGCAGAGCAGGAAACTTGCCGACCCCAGAGTCCGACCCAGAGAGCGTGAAGACGCTGAGCTCCGAAGCCCAGCTCCTGCAGGGCAGCTTCCTGCCTCCGATCAGCACAGAGAGGTGAGGCCAGGGGCCACTGTCTGCCAGTCCTTCCTGCCTGAGCCACCACGGGCTGTGTCCCAGAGATGCCAGCCCAGATTAGGGTTTCCTGGGGGGGATGGAGCAGGAACGAAAGGGGGGAGGTGACACAGGTCTGGAGCCAGGACTTTTGGGTCCTCTCTCCCTTTACACAACAGCTCCCCCCTAGGGTGGGGGTGGGACCGCAGTGGGACCAGCCTGGTCAACAGATGCCCATCCTCCTCTGCCAACCTCAGTGAAGCCAACCACGTGTCCAAGGCCAGTTCTGGGGCCTGGCAGGTGAAGAGCTCCTCTGTGCCCACCCCACCACCCATCCAGATTGGCAGCTTGGTGACGCAGGAGGTGAGCACTGGGCGCCGCTGGCCCGATGGGCTCCTCTGCTGCAGGTGGGAGCACCAGGGTGGACACCCAGTGGTTGGGATGGAGCCTTTCCAAAACAGCCCCCTGGGGACATAGGGTCCCTGCTGTGTCCAGTGGCTTCTCTTCCCAACCAATTCGTCTCACAGGCCCCCACTCAGGACAGCCTGGGCAGCCTGAGCGGCCGGATCAACTCCTCCCCTGACAGCAGTGAGAACCTGTCAGAGATCCCTTTGTCCTGCAAAGGTGTGCCCCCTGCCCACCCTGTCAGCCTGAGCCTGGCATCATCCAAACTGCTCAGATCACCCAGCCCAGAGCCCCTTCCTTCCCTCTGCACTGCTAAGTACACCCATGCGTCGGGTGCTGACCGTCCTAGAAAGAGAGGCACCAGTGCCCAGAGAGGATTAACGACCTGCTCTGTCCACACAAAGCTGGGGGCACAATCAGAAACCGGAATGGGGAACACATGGCGCTTAGGATCACGCCCCACCTTCCCACTCAGAAATAATTGTAAGAGCAAATATAGACCGAACCCCTACGCCCTGGCCATAGGCTATGCCCGTTATCTCAGTTACTCCTCATAACCTGGGACTTCCCTGGCGGTCTAGTGGTTAAGACTCTGCGCTTCCACTGCAGGGGGCATGGGTTCGATCCCTGGTCGGGGAACTAAGGCTCGGCCAAAAAAAAAAAAAAAAAAATCCTCACAAGCCAGTGGGGTTAGTTTACAGATCCCCAGTTTACAGATGAAAGTAAGGCTCCCCAGTTTACAGATGAAAGTAAGGCTCAGAAACTTGCCCAAAGTTTCTTAAACAGCAAGCAAGGGGGGATGCTTTGGCAGAGAAGGGGTGTTGGAGGTGCAGGAGGGGGAGGAATATGTGGCCTTGATCCTCGGTTGGGTGCTCCTTTGTCCCGCCGCAGAGAGGAAGGAGATCCTGACGGACACCAAGTGCATCTCGGCGAAGGCTGCCCGGCGACGCTCTCGGGCCCTGGGCGCCGAGGGGCGCCACCTGCTGGCACCCAGCATGGAGCGCAGCAGCCTGTCCCTGCACTCGCTGAGCGAGGCTGACGATGCGCGGCCCCCCGGCCTGCTGGCCTGCAAGCGGCCACCCAGCCCCATGCTGCAGCACGCTGCCAGTGAGGACAACCTGTCCAGCAGCACGGGTGAGGCCCCATCCCGGGCCGTCGAGCATCGTGGCGATGGCCCCGGGCCCTGGCTGCGTGGCCAGAAGAAAAGCCTGGGCAAGAAACGGGAGGAGTTGCTGGAGGCAAAGAGGAGGAAGCGGAGGT
This sequence comes from Aethalodelphis obliquidens, assembly GCF_003676395.1. Lineage (NCBI taxonomy): Eukaryota > Metazoa > Chordata > Mammalia > Artiodactyla > Delphinidae > Aethalodelphis > Aethalodelphis obliquidens. Next base: position 6,311,309 of record NW_020837988.1, read on the forward strand.
CACAGTCCTTTGAGGTCACAGGGCAAGGGGTGAGTCCAGGGACAAGGACTGGGGGGTCTGGGCCCCTGCCTTGCTGGTGGGGCTCTGAGGGCTGGATTGCTCCCGCGGCCCCAGGGTAGCCCTAGCTGTGCACCACCCTCCATGCCGTATCCCCCCAAGCTGGCATAGCTGCCGGGGCAGACCCCTGCATCAGATCCGCATGCGGCTCCCACCTCACGTCACTGCTCTTCAACCAACACAGCTCTCCCGCCCCAAGACACACCTCCTGGGGCCCCATCCCGCGCAGAGCATCTTGGACCACAGGGTGCAAGTGTGCGGGCACCCAGCCTCTGGTACCCGGCATCTGGGAAAGGTCTCCCTGCCTATGGCCAAGGTCAAACTCCCTCCAAGCCAGAACCCAGGTCAGTACCAGCAAAGGAGGGAATGGGAGGGGAGCGCTTGGTCAGCCCAGGGAGGAAGCATGTGGAGCTCCCTGCCCTATGGCTGCCCCTTGCTGGAAACAGGGTTCTTGAAGAATATTTGTGGGGCTGGCACCTTGGGGGTGTGCCCCTAGGGAGTTCAGAGCCACTGGGTGATCAGAGGGGACGGAGGGGCATTCCTCAAGCACTGCTCGTGGCCCTTCCCCTGTTGCAGGCCCTGGGGACTCCTCACCCCTCGCTGTCCCCTCCAACCCAGCTGGTGTTTCCCAGCGGGCTACCCGGGGGCCCCGCCTGCCCCATGGCACAAGCACCCATGGCAAAGATGGACGCTTCCAACATAACTGAGGGGTCCTGCCTGGAACCGGCCCTCCTGCCCCCAAGACTGAATGGGGGGTAGCAGGAAATGGGAGATAGAGGCTGGGCAGACGGGGGTGCCCTGCGAGCAGGAGCTCAGGATCTCAGAAGGCGGGGGCTCCTGAGACCCCGGAACGGTGAGGGTGCCTGCCCAACACTTCCGTGCTTGCGGTGCCACTGGGAAAGGGAGGTGAGCCCAGGAAGCACGGCGGGATGGCAGGGCTCCCTGGCCTCCCAGCCCTGGACAGAAAACCCTGCTGCCAAAACCCCGTTCTGAGACCTGTGGCCCGACTTGGCCTCAGAAATGGGGGGGGAGGGAACTGTTAATGGGACAGGGCTCCTGGGCCCACATCTGGGGCAGGAACATTCCCATGCTGTGCTTGGGGTCGGGGAGGGAATCTGGTTTTGTTACTTAGCAGTGGCTTCCGCCCCCACCAAGCCCCCTTTTTAACAATAAAATCCCGTTTGAGTCTTGATGGTTGTGTTGGAAAGTAGACCTTGTCTGAAATGTGGGGTGGCCATGACTGATTAAGATTCAACCCAACTCCCCTCCCACCACCACCACCACCCCCTAGTGCCCTCTGGCTGGTTGTACAGCACCAACCTACAAACACCTGGGGGAAAGCAGTTTTCCTCTAGACCCTGAGGTCTTTCCCCAGGAAGGGCGGGGCTGTAAGGCCCATTCACATCCCCTCCCCCCAGCCTTCCCCCCTCCCCAGACCCCCTCCCAGGAGAGGCCAGAGACTTGGGGTGGTCCAGAAGCCAAATGAAGTGGTTACCCCCTGCAAGTCGGGACTCAGAAGTTGCTCAGCTAAGCCCCCCAGCTTCAGGGTGAGGAGCTCCCACAGTGGTACCCAGTGCCGTGACCAGTTGGATGCTTTTAGCTGCCCTGTTCCCTGTGGAGGTGGGGCCCTCAGGGAAAAGCTAAAGAAAGATGGGGAGCCCCTGACCTGTGCAGCCCTCCTTGGACGGCTTTTACCCATGAACTGGGTGGTTTAATCATCCCCTCGCCTCTCTGAGCATTGGTTTATTCTACCGTGTTACCTTCAAGTCAGCATGAAATCAGCTCCTGAAACCAGGCATCTGGTCTACCACCCCTCAGCTGGATTCCACCCAAGGGGCCAGGGTGGGCACCTCCACTGGCCATGCCACTCCTGGTCCCTCTGGCCCATCTCTGCCGGGCCTGTATTTCCCGATCCAGAGGCCTCAGGGACGCCGAGCTTCCCGCCCCGGGCCCCGCTTGGCTACTTGGGGATCCGGATGAGGGGGTGGTAGACGGGCTTCACGATGAGGTGCAGGTGCAGGGCGTTCTCCACCAGGTACTCGGAGTTGCGCCGCTGCAGGTCGGCGTGCGCCAGGAAGTCGCCGGCCTCCTCGCTGCTCTGGTGAAAGCTGTAGGCGTGGCGGACCAGCAGGCGGCCGTGCTGGCGCGTCCCCACCAGCACGGTCTTCTGGAAGCTCACGCCCGCCGCGTCGCCGCCGCTGCTGGCCGGCGTGACCACGAGCCGCGGCCGGCCGTCCTCGGGGCGCGCGAGGGGCAGCGCGGTGCCCGCGGCATCCGCGTAGACGGGCCGCAGGCTGACGGGCAGCCAGCGCGGCGAGAAGAGCACGTTCCACGTGACCCGGCGGCCCGAGTCGTGGCCGCTGGGGCCCAGCTGCGTCTGGAAGCTGGTGCTGCGATCGTCGCGGGCCGGGTTGTTGATGACCCACGGGGCGCCCCACGCGGGCGCGAGGTAGTTGCGGGGCAGGAAGGAGCTGCCGTTGACGTCGAAGAACTTGGCATAGTGCAGCGGCGAGGCGGCGTGGAACTGGTAGGCCTGCAGCAGGAGGTCGGCCACCGCCGGGCCGTGGCGCGCCAGGGCTGCCGAGCGCGCCTGCAGCTGGAACAGCTGCGCCGGCGGGATCATGGGGTAGCGGATGGAGCGCAGCGCCCGCTCGGCCACGGCGGGGGGCGGCCGCGCGCGGCCCAGCCACGCCTCCAGCGCGTGGAACAGCTCCAGCTCGTCCTGCAGCACCAGGTCCGAGCGCGGCAGCAGCTGCGCCAGCAGCTCGGGGCTCACGGCTCCCCACTCGGCGCTCCCCGCCACGGCCGACAGGTTCCAGGCCAGGAACTGCAGGCAGCTCTGGCGCAGGGCCTCGTCCCCGGTGCTCACCGCGTAGTGGTACCAGCCCACCGCCGGGCCCGCGCCGCCCGCCAGGTGCGCGCGCATGTAGTCGGCCACGCCCCGCTGCAGGGAGGACACGCCGTACTTGGTGGCCAGCCTGTGCAGGGGGATGGCCTGCGCCAGCAGCACGATCAGTTCGCCGCAGTAGAGGTACCTGCCGGAGAGGCGCAGAGATGGGGCGCGGTCAGGGCGGGCGGGCCCACCCCAACCCCACCCAGAGCCGCTTTCTGGGTCCAGAGGGCCCCGGCCTTGGTCAGAGACCATCATGGTCAAGGGCGCCAACAGAAGGGCCCTCCCAGGCTCATCCGACCTCACGGCCTCTTCTTTCCGTTTCTCGTGGGGACATGGAAATAGCATGCATGTATCGAGCACCTACTAGGTGGCGAGCTCTGTGCTAGAAGAAGACAGATGTAGCGCCTGCCATTGCGAGGTTTACTATCTGGACTCCCATGCCGCCAGCTGCTCGCTATGAGGGTGGGCACCATTTCACTGCGCTGTTTGCCTCTGGGACTAAAAGATGTTTCCCAGGCTCCCTTAGAGCGAGTGCGGGCACGTGACTGAATTCTAGCCAATGAGATGTCCGCAGAGGCACAGAGTGGGATTGGGGGAAGGCTGGTTAAATAGAACTGACTGGGGTGGCGGGGAGACCCTTTGGCCCTTCTGTGTTATCCCTGTTCCCGTTGCCCGGAAGTTGGAAGCAATGACTCGAATTCTGCAGCCATCTTATCTAAGCCGTCAAATCAGGGTCACTTTCTCAGGCTAGAGTGTGAATAGTGCCCCACTAGCAGGAGGCAGGAGATGGGGCAGAGAGATGGCTAACGTTTTTAGCTCCCTAGCCCTCTGGTTCAAGACGGGGCCAGACACCAAAGCCACCCGGAGACATTAAAATAAGAAACGACTGCTTGGGGGACTTCTCTGGTGGTCCGGTGGCTAAGACTCTTTGCTCCCAACGCGGGGGGTGGGTTCGATCCCTGGTCAGGGAGCTGGATCCCGCATGCCGCAGCTAAAGATCCCACGTGCCACAACTAAGACCCGGTGCAGCCAAATAAATAAATAAATTTTTTTTTTTAAGAAAGGAAAGAAACGACTGCTTGGCCCAACCCTAGACGGGAAGCCCAGGATCCAGGGTGGGGCCCGGGAATCTACAGTTTTTAAAAGCTCTCAGGGCCAGATTTGGAAACAGCTCTGAGGGTGACTGGTAAGTGACATCAAACCACACAGAGCCTCCAGGCAAGGGCAGGGGAGTCACGCTGCATTCTGCAGGAGTGCAGTGGAAGGAGGGAAGAAGGAGGCGGTTGCACGGTCATCCTAATGACATCCAGGGAATGGGCATGATGTCTGCGAGGATCCAGGGCTTCCATCACCCTGTGAGTGGAGAAGCCAGGGGCTTGGAAAGTCCTGGAGTCTTCCCCCTGATCCTTCCCCACCTGATGAACTTGTCAAAGACAGCAGCACCGTCCCGGGGCTCCTGCAGCACCACCTCGCTCTGGTTACTCAACAGCTCCCGGAACAGCTCACTGTGCAGTCCCAGCAGCAGGCGGTGGGCGTGGAAGACTCGGACCTCATCGGTGCCCGCAGCCTGGACCCGCAGCACCACGTCGCTGGCATTGCCCTGCCGCAGCAGCTCCTGCAGGCGTTGGAGCAGCGTCTGGGAGTGGTTGATGGAGGTGCCCGTTGACTCCCCGCCGACATCGGTTTTCTGGGCTGCAGCAGGAAGGAACACGGCACAGCCTGAGAAGGCACCCGGGCCCCAGGCAGCATGCTGGGGTTGCAGAGGGACCAGCTGAAGATGCATGTGGCTGGATGTGGGCAGAGAGTGGATGAGCCTGGGGAGGCTGTGTGCTCACCTGTTTGTGCCCATGAAGTGCGTGGATGCACGTGTGTGCACCCAAGCACATCCTGGCTGGGGAAGCTTGTAAACCTGACCCTGAGCAGACCCTGAGAGGATGCTCTTGGAAGGTGGGCAGATTCCTGGCGGAGAGAGCTCGTGACCCAGCGTGGGACAAAGTGTCCAGAGCTGGTCTCCATGATGCCAGACCCCTAGGCGGGAGTCGAGAAACCTCTTGGTTCCCCCCCGTCTCACCTCCTGAAGAACTGTGCACCCCACCCCTCGGAAGAGTTGTCCAAAAGAGTGCAGTCACTAACAAACTGAGCACTTACTACAAGCCAGGCACGCTCCTGGGAGCTCAGAATAGCACAGTGAACAAAACAAGCCAGCTTCTTACACTCATCAAAGCACAAGCCCCTTAGACAGGCAATAAATACACAAGTAAGCACTCTAGCTTTCGATTGTGGTAAATAAGGGAGGTGATAGCAGTGGGGTGGCAGCTCCTTTAGGTGCAGGAATCAGAGACAGGCTCCCTGAGGAAGCGCTGAGAAGGAGCCTGCCAGAGGCCCTGGAGGAGGATGGGCTTGGCAAGCTGGGGGGTGGGGGGGGCCGAGGATCCGCCCCAGCGCTGAGTGGGAGGGGAGGGCCTGGCTGTGAGAGGAGGCTGCAGCCTGGAGGGGAAGCTGCTTCCAGGCCCAGCAGCCCTCCTGGGTCCCGTTTCCACTGGCCTGCGGGAGACCAGAGAAAGCACAGAGGGCCAGCTTGTCCTGGACAGGACTCTCGGGGTACCTGTGCCTTGAGGCTGGTGTTTCCGCCTTGCAGGCTGGGCGCGCTGGGCCCTTCTCGCATGTTTCCAGGGATACCGTGAGGGTCAGCTGGGGACATGCCCTCGGTGACAGAAAACTCAATGACAGAAAACACTGCCAGCAGCTTCTCCAAGCGGAGCACAGTGTGAGGAGCTGACAGCCGCAGATGGGCACACCTACCCCCCAGCGCGCGCGCACACACACACACACATGCACACACACGCACTCACACTCACACACACACACACACACACACACACGAGTCCCGAGGCCCATGTGCGCTCTTGGAGAGGACACTCACAGGAGAGCAGAGCATCTTTGTGTAAAGCAAGAGGGAGACAGAGGGAGGAAGAAAGGGTGAGAGGAGCCCGAGGTTATCTCCCAGCCCCGCCTCTCCAAGCTGTCACACTGAAGGCCCCGAATGCGGATGGCATCCCCACTCGCCTCTAGCTGCGCCCAGCTGCCTGGGACAATGGACAGTGGAAGGGTCTTTCTTGTCGTTGAGACTCCTGCCTGCCTGCCCGCCCAGCCCTCGTCCCCTCGGAGGCAGGCTGCCCTCCTCCACGGAGCTGTGTGATCAAATCCACTCTGCGCCCGTCCTGGCTGGCTGGACACCGCCCCCTCCTGGCCGTGTGTGGCTAAGGCCGGAAGGTCCTGCCCCTTCTCCCTGCCCGCTGCCCACTCACCTGCACGAGTGACCAGGCCCACTAGGGTCAGGATGGCCCAGAAGCTGGCCCAGGACCCAGGTTTGGTGTAGCCCAACCTAAGCATCTTTGTGCCCTGCCCCCAAGCCCACTGGAGGGAGAGCGAAGCCCAGACCTCTCCACTCACATTCCTCCTCCTTATATAGGGTCCCGCCCAAGGGGCTGGTGCCCTCCCTTCCCCGGCTGGCTTCCCGCCCACCACCCAGCCTCTGCCGTGGATTGGTGGAAACGGGCCCCAGCTGTTGCCCAGGCAACGAGTTAAGCCAGAGAGCAGCAGCCCCAGGGGCTATTGTGCTGCCGGTGGGCCCCTGAGGGGGACGGATCCGGCACCCTCCCCCATAGCTCCTACCACCTGGCACAGCGAGTCATTCCTCTTCTGGGAAGTTTAAGGCTCTCCAAAGGGCAGGCAGAGGGCTCCAGAACCAGTGGCCGCCACCAGCGCAGAGGGTCGCCAGCCCCCTCCCCGGATCCCAAGCTCAGCCTCCACCCTGGCACAGAGCACGAGCTTGCCAGCGTCACGGCTGGGGAGCCGTGGGGAGCCGGCTGCAAAGGAAGGGCCTGGAAGAGAAACACGGCGGCAGCTCAGGCTCCCACCCCTCCCCCTCTCCCATTTTGGGGTGGGCTGGCTCTCCAGAAAGGAGGGCAAGGGTCTCAAATAGGGGCCCGCGGGGTAACTGATAGCATTTTCGTGTTCTTCTTTGAAGAATGTTCCTGGGAGGGTGATGAGCCTTTAGGGAGGTGGGGGCTGTGACCAGCACACCCCTCACCCCGGGTCAAGGTGAGCTAAGATGGCAGGGCTGGGCATAGAGGAGCTGCACCCGAGCCTGTGCACCCCTGCACGGAGCACCCCTGCCCAGAGCAGAGCTGGCCGCCTCGCTGGAGGCTGGTCCTCGGCGGGCATCCCACCCCCCGCCCAAGCAGCCCAGATCCAGGCATGGGGACTGGAGATGCCTGGTCACTTCCTTCCTGTAATTCACCTTCCCAAGAGGTCTCAGGTCTCCTGGTTCACCTTGTTGGAAGGCTTCTTTTACCAGCTTCTGTCCAACCTCCTAGTGTAATTTTTCCCATCTCAGAGTTCCAAGGAGACACACGGCAGACCCAGTACCCCACCCTGACAGTTGGAGAAACAGGCAGAGAGCTAGGTGGCCATTTCAGCTGGGTTAGTACAGAGGAGAGCTCTTCTAAGGACAAAGGAACAGAGAGAGGAGGGTGGCATCTAGAGCCCAAGGGGTGTGTGTTATGGGTGGGCAGGTGCTGGGGAGGCCTCACCTTTTCCAGAAGCAAGTAGGGCCTGGCCCCGATCTCCATGGGAGGGAGTCCTTCCAAGTTGATGAATTGAAATGGTGGAGGTGGGGTGCGCTCCTGAGAGATCCAGCTCAGAGGTTCTCCTGAGGCTGGGTCTTTAACTGGGGATGGGTGGGAGCCCACCCTCCTTTGCTCTCTGGATGCCAGGGACCAGCTCCACGCATTGATTTCTGCCCCGGGCTGGCACAGAGAGACCCAACAGCTCCACCCCCCTCTCTGGAGCCACAGAGAGAGCGGGAAGTGGGTCTGGCACCTGCCTCGTCCGGGTTGGCAAACATGTAGCTGTCCAGCCCAGCGGAAACCCCTCCCGGCTGTCCTGACCTTCACGCCTGGTTCCCCTCGTCCAGATCCACCATCCCTTGCCCACTGGCTGCCTGCCTGCCCTTCCCGTGGGCTGCACCGCCTCCCTGGCCCAGCTCAGAAAAACAGAGCCTCAGTGTGACGGGGGTCGTGGCCTCTGAGGGCATCCCGGCTTCCATGTGCAATGCTTTCCGACAGGAATGTTGATGATAAAAAGATGACGCTAAGAGAACCCGCTACTCAGAAAATGGTCTTAACTTCTTAACTCCAGCCTCCTTGCGGCGCTGCATCAGCCCCTAGAGGTGCGGCTGCCTGCGCTGGAATCTCCCACACTCCACCTAGGAGCCAGGGCACCTGTGTCTTCTCAGCATCTCGGCGATTGTCCTGTACACCCCCAAGCTAAGGTCTACCTGCTAGAATTACATGGATGGCACTTCAAGTGTGCAGGGATCGGGGAGGTCCCAGGTTACCAAGAGGACTCAGGAGGGTCACCTCTGACTCCCCATCTCTGAGAGGCTCCACCTCTTACTAGCTCTAACTTCTGTTACCCCTGAAACCCCTCTACTGATTTAGAAACTGGCTTTCCAGGAATACGCATCCTCCGTTCTCATTTTCTTAGCCTGAGGTTTTCTGGAGTGTGTGTGTGTGTGTGTGTGTGTGCGCGCTATGTATGTCTGCACACGTGTATGTGTGTGTGGTGTGTAAGTGTGCATGCATGTGTTTTGTTTTGGCCACACCGCACAGCATGCATGATCTTATTTCCCTGACCAGGGATCGAACCCGTGCCCCCTACAGTGGAAGCGCGGCGTCCTAACCACTGGACTGCCAGGGAATTCCCTGCGTGCGTGTGTTTGTGTGTGTGGTGTGCGTGAGAGTCTTGGAGCTGGAGAGAAGAAGGAGGGCGTTCGCCCTGCCCAATCTTGGAGATGGAAGATCTGAGACAATCTGTTTCATTTTGCCCTGTCGATCTGGAAGCTCCATAATTCCTTGAGAGCAACTCTGAGCTAGAACAGAGAGCAGTGTCGCTTCCCGCCCGAGGCAAGGGTATCTATAACTCAAGGGACTTGTCTGAGGTTTCACGGCTCGGAATGGGCAGAGCCAGGATTCAAGTGCTGCGTTGCTGCTTTTCTTTCCACAGCCCCATACTGTCTTTTCTGGGAAGCTACTGTGTTGGCGAAAAAGTTCATTCGGCCCTTTGGGTAACAGCTTACGGAAAAACCTGAACGAATGTTCAGTAGCCAATGTTTCAGTAGCCATAGATGATCCCCGTGGGGCAAGGAATCTCTAGTGCTGGAGAAGCAAGCTTGGGGCAGATATAGAGTTTCTGGATCTGTGGCGTGAGTAATCAGACACAGGACGGCGGAGGGGTGGGCTCCCAGCCCCAGCCCCACCCCAGCTGCACCTGTGACGTCTCCCTTCCTGAGCTAGGGAGCCCCCAAACGCTTCGATTGGGGAGGAGCGAATCCTGAGCTTAGGTTCCAGGCCACGTGGATTCAGGGGGGCACAGCGATGCTACACAGGAAGGAATTGCGCCCTGAAGTAACTGACATGATACTGAAAGCTTCCCCTGAAGCCGGGCTGTCCCGCGGTGGCACACCTGCCCTCCTGCCTCCATCCTGCTGTCCCCCGACTGGAGGGCCTTCCGCATCCGAGTGCTGTCCGCCTGGCCCACTTCCTCTGCCCGTAAAGCCCGAGCCCACAGTGGCCTCGTGCTGCCTCAGCCCCTGCTCTTCCGGAGAGCAGATGGTGGGAGCGAGTGACCAGCGAACAGCTCTGGGGGAGGGACAAACCCACGTTCAATGTCCAGCCTCCACTTGCTAGCTCTGTGGGCTTAGCGGAGTTGCTGGCCTTCTCTGAGCCTCGGTCCCCTCTTGTGTGAAACGGAGGTAACCTGAGTTAGCTTGAGGGGCTGCCGGGAGGGTGACACGTGTAGGACAGGGTAGGTCCTCAGGAAATGTCAGCAGAGCCCCTCACACCCGGCTGTAGACGGCCCCCTGCTCATCCGCAGCGTCCTGGCGCAGGGAGGTGGTGGCCTGAGGAATTATCTGTGCTCCTCGCACCCTCTGGGGCTGGAGTCCTGGACACTCTGCCTGGGGACCTGAGTGGGTAGTGCCTACTCTGGTCCCACTGTGCCACCCAGGGGATCTGGCCAAAGCCAGAGGGCTCTTGGAGGACTTCAGGGTCAGGCCCCAGCCAGCAGGGGTCAGCAAGGCCTCTGGGAGTTCCAGGGCTGCGCGTGGAGATGAGGCTGGGGGTGGGCGTCCAGGTAGCTCCAGCCCAGGAATTGGGATCTAACGTAGGGAAACCAGCTCTGGGACGTTCCCAGAGGGTGAGCGTGGGAAGCGAGTGCTGGCTGGGCCTCAGCTCTCCTCGAGCCACTCCACACATTGTCCCGGGTGCCCTCTGTGGGCTGCACCGGTCGCTCTTCCCCGCATGGGGCTGGGGAGCCGGCCGGGCACAGGTTCCAGCCTCTCCAGGGCGCAAGCCACGCCGGATGGTGTTGATCTGCCGGTGACTAACTTTCCTTAAAGGATGGTCCATTTCACCAGGGCCAGGAAAACAACGGCTTGCAAGGAGCCGCTGGGTCTGGGTTTCCCAGCGCTGTTGGCAGCCTGGTCAGGCTTCCGCTGGCCTGGTCGTCACAGCCAGCACTGGGCATGGCTTCCTGCCATCCTTCCAGGCCAACAGCCCGCCAGGGTAGTCTCCTTCTCGTCCCACCACCCGCAGCCACTGCGGCACTGACTGCTTCAAACCTGGCCCGTGGGGCTTCGCTCCAGATCTGGGTCCTGCCCAGGGCAGCCTCAGCTCTCCCTCCCCAGCACGGGTTCCCTCCCCCCAGCCCCCTCTGAGTCAGCTCCTGGAATCTGTCTGCCTTTCCCCAAACGCCTCACGCCCGGGGTTTGACTGCCAGACCGAGGCCAGGCCGGTTCCCAGAGTGCCCTGGAGCACGAGGCAGCCCAACCAGAGCCCTGATGCTACCCCCCGCCCCAAGGTCTGCCTCCCAGCCTCGCCCCTCCCCTGCCTGTGCACCCTCCCCATCCTGGTTTGCTCCGGGCCTCTGCCCCGCCCTCCCCTTCCCCCTCCTCCCTCCCCCCTCCACCCCACCTCCGTGCACTGACCGTCAGGCTCCGCACCGCTGGAATAATCCTGGGGCAAACAACGGCTCGGAGAGCTGGCGATGATGAGAGCGAGCTGCTGGGACCACCGGAAAAAGCCACGGGGTGACCCAGGACTCAGCACCCAGGAGCATGCGGCTTGCAGGACAAGAGACAGGTAAAGTGTCTAGGGCCAGGGTGGGCAGGGACAGTAAGGCGGCAGGGCCAGTGAGGAATCTAGAGTCCGGGAGAGGGGAGCTGGAAGCGGATATGGAAACGTCAAAAGCTGGAAGGTGGAACCTAAACTCCTAAAGTGTGGACTAAGAGGCAGGGACCAGAGCATGCGGAAGGGCCTTATCCCAGACTGGCCACCTGCCAGCTGCGTGTGACGGCAGGCAGGTCACCTTCCCCCCTCTGGACTCAGTTTCCCAGTCTGAAAACCGGGGCCATTCCAGCTCCGATAGCACTAGGAGAGGGTGCTCTCCAGCGTAGAAAGGAGCGGAACTCAGTAACGTCTCTCCTTAAAGAGGGGGGTGGCTGTTGGCAGAGTAGTGCAGCTGCCGTGAGTTACTGTGGGTCAGGATCACCCGGGATGCTTTAAAAACACAGCTGCCCAAGCGCCGGTGCAGACCCTCTGGCTCAGGCCGCCTGGAGCAAGGCCCAGGGCCCCACCCCCAAACCCCCTCCTGACCGTGACTAGCAGCCCGTTTAGGGCCCTGCTTTGCAGGCTGAAGACCCACCAGGAGCAAATATGATCGAGAAATAGTCTCCGTGTCAGCAAGAAACGCCAACAAGTGCTTCTTCCCGCCGGCGGGGCAGCCGGGCCACTGCGGGGTGGGCTGGGGTGGAGTGTGCTTGGCACGAAGCGTTACCGTTTGGCTGGGCCTGACCACAGGGTCTGCACAGAGTGGGGGTGAGTAAAGCCCTCAGGGGCAGGGGCAGGGTAGGGCTGCTGCCAGGCCAGGCTGGAAAGGAACCAAATGCTCTAACCCACCCTCTGCGCTTCCCAGCGGGCCAGCTACAGGTGACGCCAATGCTCACACCCAATGGCAGTGGGCTGAGCCAGGAGTTTGAAGGCCATTGGCCGGAGATCCCAGAGAGGTCCCCGTGTGTGGCCGGGGTCATCCCTGTCATCTACTACAGCGTCCTGCTGGGCCTGGGGCTGCCTGGTGAGTGGGGAGCTGGGTCTGGGGTCCTGGGGTTGCCCAGAAGTTGGAGTCCTCCTTCAATGGGTGCCAGTCCTCTGGGCTGACCCCTGAAACCCAGGATCATAGACCCCAGGGCTCTCCTTGCCTTTGTGGGGTGATCTGGGTCACTGGAAAGCCAAGCATAGTGGGGAGTAAAAGTGAGGGGCCAGGAGTTGGGGTGCTCTATAGCTAAACCCAAGTTTTCACCACAGCAGACAGCCCTCTTCTACCCCCAGGAATGGGCACTTCCTAGGATGACTAAGTTTGTGCATGACCGCCCCCAGCTCCATCAAAAGCTTCCTGTACCATCCACTGCGTTCAGAGAGCAGAGCTGGGGGTCGGGTGGGGTGTGGATGCAGGAAAGTACGGGTGGAATTAGGGAACTGCCCATCCCTGTGCCCGTTGCCAGGGAAGCTAGCGTATAAGGCAGTGGCCTACGGCGCATGACTGGACAAGGCAGGGCTGATCTGATTAACCTTCCGGACAAAGTGAGGTTTAAGAAGGGTCTGGAAAGAGGAAAAGAGAAGCTAGAACCAGCAGGTGGGGAGGGACGATGAGAAAGCAGATCCGAGGAGCCCTTCTAACGCCTCTGACCTCTCCCCTCCCTGACCTCGGTTGCCATCAGTCAACCTCCTGACCACAGTGGCCCTGGCCCGCCTCGCCGCCAGGACCAGGAAGCCCTCCTACTACTACCTTCTGGCGCTCACGGCCTCGGATGTCATCACCCAGGTAGTCATCGTGTTCGTGGGCTTCCTCCTACAGGGAGCAGTGCTGGCCCGAAAGGTGCCCCAGGCTGTGGTGCGTGCGGCTAACATCCTGGAGTTTGCTGCCAACCACGCCTCAGTCTGGATCGCCGTCCTGCTCACGGTCGACCGGTACAGCGCCCTGTGCCACCCCCTGCACCATCGGGCCACCTCATCCCCAGGCCGGACCCGGCGGGCCATCGCTGCTGTCCTTGGTGCTGCCCTGCTGACTGGCATCCCCTTCTACTGGTGGATGGACGTGTGGAGGGACGAGGACCCCCCCAGCACACTGGACAAGGTCCTCAAGTGGGCTCACTGCCTCATCGTCTATTTCATCCCTTGTGGCGTTTTCCTGGTCGCCAACTCGGCCATTGTCTGCCAGCTACAGAGAAGGGGCCAGAGTGGGCCTCGGCCCCGGGTGGGCAAGAGCACCGCCATCCTCCTGGGTGTCACCACGCTCTTCGCCCTCCTTTGGGCACCCCGCATCTTTGTCATGCTCTACCACCTGTACGTGGCCCCCGTCTACCGGGACTGGAGGGTCCACCTGGCCTTGGATGTGTCCAACATGGCGGCCATGCTCAACACAGCAGTCAACTTTGGGCTCTACTCCTTTGTGAGCAAGACCTTCCGGGCCACTGTCCAGGAGGTCATACATGACGCCCACCTGCCCTGCACCTTGGGGTCACAGCCAGCGGGCGTGGTGGCGGAACCTGTGCTGAAGCCTGCAGGACTGCCCAAAGGGGCAGGACTGTAGAGGAGGAGCCCATGCAGAGAGCTTGGGGTGGCTCACAGCCAGATTCCTGGGGTCTTTGTGGTTGCTTCCACAAAACTTTATCAGTACCCTACTTTGCAATCTGGGGATGAAAGGAGAGGCTCCTTCCTTCAGGGGTGGCTTCCCAGGAAGCTAAATTAGTGTTGGTTGAATGAATGAATGAGTGACTGAATAGATGGATGGATGGATGGATGGATGGATGAATATGAGTTGTTTCCAGCCCACCCCTTCCTGGAGCCCACCTCTCATTCCCTGAGTTGATTACTTCTCCGGCTTCTAGTGGCAATGCCAGGGAGAAAGGGAGATGTCCGCCGGATTCCAGGCCTTTCCTGGGCTGCGGGAACCAAATGCAGGGGGCTGAACAATGGGAGACGGGCTGCCTGAGAAAGGGAGTGGTCTTTTTTTTTTTTTTTTTTGAAAGGGAGTGGTCTGAAGCAGATTCAATGCCCCAGCCCTGGGGCGACATAACCTCTGGGGTCTCTAGCATCCTGGACTGATTAAATCCCTGCCCTGGAGCCAGAACAGGTTCAGGGCCCCAGAACAGCCCTGGGGAGGCACTTTCCATAGTTGCTGAGGACCAGGACTAAGAAAGAAAATGTCCTCTTAGCTCAGGGGCCAGGAGAGCGGAAGGGGCCTCCCGGCCACACCCCTAAGCTCACTCCTCTTGGAGAAGAAGCCTCTTTCTCCACCAAGGGGAGGAAGGGAGATGGCTCCGCCAATCTGAGACTCTGAGGGGCTCTGCTTGGCCCCTCCCAGCCTCCCTCCTTTCAGCCATGCCAACCGGGAGAGGCAGCTGGGAGAGATTAGCAGACAAACCTCCCACCTGCTCCAGGCACTGGGTAAACACATTAGCCGTCTGCTCTCTGCTTTTAGACCAGACTGAGCTGACCTTTCCCCTGAACGTGAGGTCCAGGCGGGCCCCCACAGGCACGCAACCCCTTAATGGGATCACAGAAGGGAAAGAGCCAGTTCTGTGCTGGGCAAACAGTCGGTGCAAAATAAATGCACTTGGCTTTCCCCCTTTCCTCTCTACTTCTCCCCACAGCAGAAATGTCCAGGAAGGGACTTTCAGCCACACCCAGAAGGAGGAAAAGGCAGGTCCCCAATCCTTTATCCACAATTCTAAACTCCAAAAACTCTGAAAACCAGGACCGTTTTCCTGAGTTTGCCACAAACACACCAGAATAGATACAAGACCACACATGTCTTGGTGTTGTCCCACTGCATAGGTTCCGCTGCAGACTCTCAGCGGGTGTGATTTTGCGACAACGCCCTACACCCAGAGAATAGAACAGAATAGAGAGCTGTTACTTTATCTAAACCACACATTACCTTCCTCTATTCTGAAAAATTCTGAATCCTGAGACACCTCTGGTCCCAAGAGTTCAGAGAGAGGATGGAGGACCTGTACGTCCCATCACTTTTGCCACAGCAAGGTCTCAGCTGGCCCTGAGTGGGTCTGGGGCGTGGCAGATTCCCCCATGGTTACCGAAGCAAACTTGGGTCCGCTTGCCTGCTCACAGTCAAGCCAATCTACTGACACCCGGTTGTGGTGAAGGAAAGGGCAACATTGATCGCAGGACGCCAAGCAAGGAGTCCAGGCGGCTAATGCTCAGAAGGCTGCAACTCCCCGATGGCTTTTAGGGAACGGTTTTTAGACAGGATGAGGGAGAGGGTCACAGGGTGAGTGATCAGCTCGTGGACACTCTTCTGATAGGTGGGTAGTGAGGGAATCAACATCATCGACCTTCTGTTTCCAATTGGTCTGGAGTCTACATGCTTGTGGGCAGCATACAGTTAATTTCTTCCACCTGGTAGGGGTTTCAGTCTCTGCAAAACAGCTCAGAGGACTTGGCACAGAGTATTATCTATAGCCCTTGAGGAGGAACTAAAGGTCCTTGACTTTGCTTAACGATGAAACTATTATTATTTTGTCTTGTTTGACTGTTTTCTTTTTTCCAATAAATGTATTTCCTTGTAATTTAACATACCAGACAAGGAGTTCGGGCCTTTTAAGCCCTAGCTGCCTGGACTCCTTGCTTGGTGCCCTGCAATAAACGTTGCACTTTCCTTCACCACAACCAGTGTCAGTGGATTGGCTTTACTGTGAGCAGGCAAGTGGAATCAAGTTTGGTTTGGTAGCACTATGTGCGCACAGACGTGTCCGTGGGTAGAGCTGATGCACCAGAGCTTCATTCCTTGCTTAAGGGGGGGGGGGTGCAAGTCCAGGTACCCCAAGAAGGGGCACAAGAAGGTGAGACGAGGCCTTCCCCAGCCCAGCCCCAGGGGCCAAGTCCACCCTACAGAGGATAGGTGCTTTTGATGCAGAATCAAATGGAATGTCTTGAGGGAGAGACCCCCCTCCCCCTCTATACGAAACCTGTGGGGCCCTGCAGGAGAGCTGCCCAGTACCAGGGGGTACCCTTGGCATGGAAGGCAACTGTGGTGGGGCAAGACTGGAAGCCTGGGACTTTCCTGGTGGTCCAGTGGTTGGGACTTTGTGCTGCCACTGCAGGGGGCATGGGTTCAATCCCTGGTCAGGGAACTAGGATCCCGTGTGCTATGTAGCACAGCCAAGAAAAAAAAATGAAGATGGGAAGCCTCTTTCAACTGGCTGGTGGGCTGTCTTCAAGGAGACAGAAAGATTCACTCACCTGTCCCCAAACACCAGGGAAACCAGGTAGTTCCAGAAACAGGTGAGGAGGCTCTATTGAGGCAGGTAGCATTCTGCACTGGTGGGGGATTCAAGCCATGGGAATGTGGGTGTCCCTATTGATGTGACCTCACTTGTACCCACAGGCTGAAGCGACATCAGTGTTTTCAAATAACCCAGCATACTGAGTATTGCGACCATTTTACAGACAGAGGAAACGGAGGCACAGAGAGGTTCAGTGATATGCACGTGGCCCTAAGCTGGTCAAGAACACCACTGAGACTCAAATTCATGTCTACTGGTCCCTGTTTCCTTCTCAGTCCACCCGTCACCTTGCAGGTGGTCTCAGGTGCAGAAGATTAGAGGAAGGGCAGCTTCAGGGCTGCTTGCATCACTTGTAACTTTTTGGTTCTGGACTTAACAGATTCAGGAACCAATATCATATTTCTCTAATAAGATGCATTAGGTAGCAGTTCCTTTTTAATATTTTTGTAACTTTTTTTTTTTCTTTTGTGGTACGCGGGCCTCTCACTATTGTGGCCTCTCCCGTTGCGGGGCACAGGCTCCGGACGCGCAGGCTCAGCGGCCATGGCTCACGGGCCCAGCCGCTCCGTGGCACGTGGGATCTTCCCGGACCGGGGCACGAACCTGTGTCCCCTGCATCGGCAGGTGGACTCTCAACCACTGCACCACCAGGGAAGCCCTATTTTCATAACTTTTAATAAAAGGACGAGATCGTCACTGTGACAAGCATGTCACTGAAATGGGAATGAAAAGTATTCTTAAAACGGCTCTTGATGACTAATAAGAACCTGCAGTATAAACAAACAAACAAACAAAACAACTAATACTAAACTTTCTTTGGCTTATTTGTATAGAAATATGTTAATATAAATGTTTCAGACATGACATGAAATTTCTAAAATTCTTAAAAAAAAAAACAAAACTGCTCACGTTTCCTTTATGCATTTCTGTTGTCAAACTCTCAATGGCTTCTGGAGAACAAGACAGCAGGCGTGTGGGTTACCCTTCTCGCCTCCATCCCATCTGCTGAAATAGCTTGGCTAACGGAAATCCTTTTTGGAATTCTAAGTTTTTTCCTTACAGGTCGCCCCCCCAACCCCCACCCCACACACAATTTGTCAGTTGATCTTATGTTCTATTTTTTAACCCTTTGTTAATATTTAAAGACAATGATTTTTCTAGTGTCTTTCACATCTTTCCAAGTCTATATATGATTTTTGCTGTCTTCTGGTCTCTACATCCATGTGTATTTGTCTTCTAGGGCTGCCTTAACAAAAAAAAAGCCATAGACTGAGTGGCTTAAACAACAGAAATTCATTTTCTTAAGGTTCTGGACGCTGGAAGTCCAAGAGCAAGGTGTTGGCAGGTTTGGTGTCTTCTGAAACCTTTTCCCTTGGCTGGCAGGTAGCTGTCTCCTATCTATGTCT
Source organism: Aethalodelphis obliquidens (assembly GCF_003676395.1). NCBI lineage: Eukaryota > Metazoa > Chordata > Mammalia > Artiodactyla > Delphinidae > Aethalodelphis > Aethalodelphis obliquidens. The sequence continues at coordinate 6,329,091 of NW_020837988.1, forward strand.
TAAAAAGCTCTTTCCTTTTTGCGGGCACATGCCTGGTGTCTCTCCTTTTAAGGACACCAGTCATATTGGATGAGTGGCTACCCTATTGGCCTCATTTTAACTTAATCATCTCTTGAAATTCACATTCTGTGGTACAGGGGGTTTAGGACTTCAATCTGTGAATTTAGGGAGACACAATCCGGCCCATACACTAAGGTTATTTTTCTTCTCTTTTCTTTTCTTTCTTTTTTTTTGGGGGGGGTGCCGTGTCACACAGCTTGCAGGATCTCAGTTCCCGGACCAGGGATTGAACCTGGGCCTCCACAGTGAAGGCGCTGAATCCTAACCGCTAGGCCACCAGGGAAGTCCCCACTGTGGTTAATTGAAAGAAAACTGTTAGTTTGGTGCATATCCAGCTCTTGATGAAAGGAATTTTTCTCTTAGCTTTATAGGCAATGTCCCTCCACTTTTCCTTCTGGTTGGCGTAGCAGGATTCAGCCTCAGTCTTGTATCTTTCAACACGACCTCTCCTTTCTCCCTGGATTCTTGGAAGATCTTGATTAAACCATAATGAAGATGTATCTGAGGACAAGTGTCTTCCTTCAAGAAGTTTGCCCAGAGTCTGCTACAGAGCTTTTCAATTCCACACTGAGAGTATCTTTTCGTTCAGAAGAATTTTCTTCACTTTCTTAATCGTGACTGGGTTGCTGGCCCCCTTTTCCCTCTACCGCTCTTATTTGTCCTCAGGCAGGAGCATAAGTGCCTTGTTTGCCACATTTCCTGGGTTCCCTTTAGTGCCCTCGCCTCCAATAGCGATTTTTCCATTCTGCGTCCAGCTTCAAGTTTGCACGACCTGCGGGCATCGCCAAAGATTCCCTGTTATCTGCGCTTACTTCCTCTGCTTCCCCACACGATACCAGAGCTCCCAGGGGCTTCTGAGGTGCAATCTCACTCCCCCAGCGCCACCCCCACCCCGCCCCATTTACATTCCCGTCCAGCCCGCTTCGGGCTAGTTGGGTAAAGCGCGTCACAGCTGTCCACGTCCTCCTGGGATGGGGAAGGGTGGGAGGGGACAAATCGCCAGGCTTCTGGAGGATCTGCTGTTTTCAGCAACCTGGCCCAGGGGAGGGCCCCACCCCAGAGAACAAAACCCTACTTTTCCACCGAATTAAACGTTGAGCGCCTTGGTCGGCCAGGTTATAGATGTGCCGGCAGGGACAATGGGACAGTCTTTGACATGGGGGTGTCTTGGGGATCTTGGCTCCCCCAGCCCCAAAGCCCTGGCTCCTTTGTCAGTGGGGAAGCTTGGGCTCCTTAGAGGTCCTTACGGCCCGACTTCCCCCTTTGGCCTGTCGCTATGGGCTCAGACAGCAGAGGGCGCTGCAGGACTGGAGGGATGAACAGACTGGCCTGGGAGCCTGGGGGCGGGGCTTTAAGCCAGATTTCTAGGCAGATCCGAGTTACTGCAAAGAAACTGTCAGCCCCGCGAGCCACAGCCAGCGGGGAGCAGTTGGGTGGGACGACTCCGCTGTTCCCCTGGTCAGACCCCTCCACCCTGAAGCCACGAAGCCACGTGCTTCCTCCAGCTGGGGTTGGGAGTGGAGGCGGGCGGCAGGTCACTGCAGTTTTCTCAGATCCTTCTGGTGGTTGGAAACGCTTCCTGCGCGAGGCACTCTATGAAGGGCCCTTTCATCACCCTCGTCCCTCCCCTCTCCAGGGGCAGGGTCCGGCCAGCCCCTCCCCCTGGTCTCAGGTTCAGCTGCCTGCCTTCCCCATTGTGCGGAGCCCAGCCCTCCTGGGTTCAGAGCCCCAGGGCTCCAGTCAGTCCTCTGGGGTCCCAAGTTCCACCAGCGGTTCCTGTCCACGGCAACCACTTGGGCATCCTGCCCCCTGAGGGAGTTTGAGTCTTGCCACCAGCGGCACACGACAAGGATGGAGGGAAAGGGGCTGGGAAGGTGAGGAGGGAGGGACCCTGCCAAAGCCCACAGTGAGTCAGGAGCAGAGCTGGGACCCAGGGCGGAGGGAACCAGGGTGGGGCTCCAACGAGGCTCCCTGCCCTCTAGCCAGGAGGACCTGGGGAGGCTCTGGGAGCATCTTTGGGGGCAGGAAGCCAGGCCTGGGCTGAGGGGCGCCACGCTGAGGGGAAGGACGAAGGGGGGGGGGCGAATCCAGAGCAACGTCCCCTCTGAGGCCAACTCCCAGGCCTTCACACCTCCACTCCAGGAGCCTGGAAAAGTGACCCACCCTGGGGAGAAGGGGGCCTGCCCGCCTGGCACTCCCTCACCTTCTCCTTGAAAGGAGAGCTCAGGCCATCCTTCAGGTCCTCCTGGAGAAAGTGGCTGAGGGCCTGACTCAGCCTCAGGGCTGCCCTCCTTGACCTCGTTTCCTCCTCTGGGCAGGAGTGGGGAGGGGGCGGTGAGGACACAGCTGGTCTCCTTCCCACAGGTCACCCCTGATCTCTGAGCCCAGGTCCCCATCCCCATGACTGGGTGTGAGGGGCTGGGTCCTCCCCCAGCCCCAGTCTGGCCTTGGGCGCCCCTCCCACCAGACTGCCAGTCCTCTGCCCCCTCCACAGCTGCTGGAGGTGAAAGAGTTAACGAGGTCTGTGGCCGTTTCCTTCCCGGGCTCCTCCTGGATGTATATTTAGCAGACAGGGCAAGGCCCAGGGAGAGGAATGCCCAGATGCCCTGGCACTGTAGCCCCTGATCTGCCACACCACTCCTGGGGGAGGGGAGGGGCGATGGAGGGGGGCAGGGATGTGTGAGTTGGCCTTAAATGGAAGGCTGTGGTCTCAGAGAGGACTTCGAGGCCCCAGTAGGAGAGGGCAGGACGTTGCTCTTTTTCCAGGGAGAAGGACTGAGTGACCAGGTCTCCCAGGGACACGGGAGGATTGTGGAAAGAGGGCTGGGATCCGAGGGTTCACTGTGGCGGGCACTGGGGCAGGGCTCGCTGGGAGAGTTCCTTCCACCTACTGACCCCCGTGCTGGCCCCGGCCAGGGGGCCGTGGGAACTGAGGGTCTCTGGCAGGGTGCCCCTTCTGGTCCAGGCACCCACCTGGCTAGAGCAGAAGAGTTTTTCTAAGTTCTCCACGGAGAGCACTTCCAAGGACCCTGCCCTCGAGAGCTTGATGTTGAGAAATAACTGGAGGTGGGCTGATGGCAGAGTATTTTGACTTTGAGAGGGTGGAAACGGTGAAGCAAGTAATCCAATTCCTCCAAGAACCTCTGGGACGTTCTGTTCTTGGGAACTATATTTTGTTTGCATGTTTGTTGTTTTTTAATTGGAGTGTCTGCACCCTTCCCAGAGACCCAGGGAGAATTCTGAAGATCTTTACCTCTCATCCCCAGGGCTTGTCACCAGGGGCCCTCCTTTCTTCCCCGGGTCAATGGAGCCGTCCAGCCAGATCCCAGAGAGCCTCGCACTTGTCCTAGAACTCAGTTCCCTGACCCACTGACACCCACTGAGGCCTGGGGTACACGCATCTCTGGGTGGGGCCCCCTCAGCCAGCAGAGAAATGGGCCCTTCCAGAAAAGATCCAGGGGTCGCCTGCCATCAAGACATGCCAGTGGTTACAGGTCTTAGTCTGTTTGGATTCCCCTGACCAGGGATCACCACCCTTCTAGAACTTTCTGTGTCACGAACCCTCGTGGAGGTAACTAACCCAAACCCCTCCCCCAGAGTGCCCTCTCTACAAAATATGAGGACGCAGTTTGACCTGATAATTCTTTCTGGGGGGGAGACCGTAAAAGTAGGGAGATGGATGCAAATGAGCTGGTCTGCTGTTTGATGCAAAGAGCACACAAGTGTTGCGGTGGGACATGGTGGGGAAGCCACAGGGCTGGCACCGGAGGACCTGGGTTCCAGGCCCTTCTCTGACACCAATGCACTGTGTGACTTTGGGAAAGTCATTTCCAACCCCGGGGGTCTCAGTTACTTTGTCTGTAAAATGTGGAGGTTGGACCAGATGGAACCAACGGTCAAGTCCTGAGTCCTCCATGAACCTTAGTTCAGCGTAGAAGAGCCTGCTGGATGGGAGGCTTCTCACAGAATAGGTAGCATCTTCTCAGCACTTTCCATGGACCAGGCACTAGACTTAACTTTTTCTTTTTTTTTTTTTTGTGGTACGCGGGCCTCTCACTGTTGTGGCCTCTCCCGTTGCGGAGCACAGGCTCCGGACGCGCAGGCTCAGCGGCCATGGCTCATGGGCCCAGCCGCTCCACGGCATGTGGGATCTTCCCGGACAGGGGCACAAACCCATGTCCCCTGCATCGGCAGGCGGACTCTCAACTGCTGCGCCACCAGGGAAGCCCTAGACTTAGGGCAACATTTTATTTGCACCATCTCATAGACTACTCACAATAACCTGCAGGAGGTGAAACCGTGTAACTCAGATTAGGACTTGAGCCCACGTTCTTTTCACTGAGATCACCCACCTGGTCTCAGGATTTAATGAAGCTCTCGTTCTTGATGTCTCACCACAGAAAGAATTCAGTGAGAGGCAAAGTGATAGGGAAGAAGTTGATTTATTTAGAAAGAAACACACTCCACAGACAGAGTGTGGGCCATCTCAGAAGGCGAGAGCGGCCCCAGGGTATGGGGTTGTCAGTTTTTCTAGGGCTGGGTAATTTCATAGGCTAATGTGTGGGAGAAGTATTCCAGCTATTTTGGGGAAGGGGTGGGATTTCCAGGAATTGGGCCACCACTCACTTTTTGACCTTGATGGTAGGCCTTAGAACTGTCATGGTACCTACGGGCGTGTCATTTAGCTGATGTGTTATAATGAGCGTGTACTGAGGCTCAGGGTCTAGTGGAAGCCGGCTCCTCTGCCATCTTGGACCTATTTGGTTCTAATCAGTTTATGTCGTGTCCTCAGACTATGTCATTCTTTCAAAGGTTATATACCCTGCCCCCTTCCCTCCTGTTTCAGAGGCAGGAATTATTGCATTCATTTTCTAGATGGACATACTGAGGGTCAAAGAGTTAAACCAATTGGCCTAAAGAACATACCTGGTTAGGGGGGGAGGCAGGACTCGGATCAAGGCCCCTGTACCTCTGCATTCTGTATATCTAACCATTGTGCAAGGCTCAGGGAGACGCTTGAGTTAGCATGGAGCCCAGGTCCAGAAGGGAGGTACAGCGCAGTCCGCACGTCCAGACACACACGAGCACACCTCTCTTTACTCTCACTCTTGGAGTCAGGTAAGAACAGGGGGTATTAATAGTTTGGTGCAGCCGGAGACTGGTGGGTCGGGGAGGGGGCTGCCGGCAGTGAGAGATGAAGCTGGAAAGGTGGGTTGGTGCCGGCATGGAGGCTGCTCTTTTTATGCAGGCTGAGCTCCTGAAGGTTCTTAGGATCAAGTTCTAGAAAGATCCCACCGACGGCATTCTAGACAAGGGATCGATGAGTTAGGAGGCTGGATGCCCCTTAGGAGACCACTGCGATGGTCCAGGCTAGTGTGAGTCCAGGACAGAGGCCCAGATGCTCCTGCAGGATATGCTGAGTTTGGAGGAGACCCGGGGACAGAGGGAGGGAAAGCTCACCCACTCTGTGGCCCCTGCAACACTTCTGGGGAGAAGGAAGGTTGTGGAAGAGGCTGGACGTGGAGACGAGGAGGATACTTTGCCTGTGTTGTGACATAATCCCCCTAAGACAGTCCCTATATTACACCCTGGGTTTCCACCGCTACATAAGTTGGGGGGTTCAGCTCTCTCCCCTCCCCGCTGATCAGCCTGTGCCTGTCAGGGCTTAGCCCTGAGTCCAGGCATTCAAAGGTGTCCCTCCAGACTCTGGACAAGTACCTAGAGGTGGTCTGAAGGGAAGGGATGCTTGGGGGTGAGCAGAGATCCACTCCCCCGGCAGCCCTGGAGGCCTGGCCTCCCCCCACTCACCTCCCCTTGCTCACTTGGCCACAGCTGGCATTTCTAGTGCCGGGGGCGCTGGGGTCTGTCCTTACAGGGCTCATGTGATGGCTACACGTAAGGAGCCACAGGCCCGGGGGAGGCTGAGCCAAACACCGCCCCCTTCGGAGCTCAGAACAGTGGCCTGGAGCAGGGCCGGCCGCTGCGATCAAGAGGCTGGAGCCTCTTCCCTTCTCTGAGCACCTCTCCTAGCCATGACCCTCTCCACCTTGAATCTTCCTACCTTACGTGCCTAGAATTCTGGGCTCTTCAGAAGCCCAGAATTCCCCAACTCAGCCACGTTCCCTAGCTCCTTTGACCTCAATATGGGAAAAAACGAAGGCCACTCAAATGAGAGCAAGCAGAGGCTATTCATCCAGCGTGCTACACAAGAAGTCGGCCACCATCGCGGGACAGGGAGGGGAAAGGTGTCCTAGTGGGGCAAAGGCAAGGTGTCAGGGGTGCCCTGATTGGAGGCCATGGGCACAGGGAAGCTTAGGGGGGCTCACTAGAAGTGGGGTGTCCTTGGGACCTCCCTGGAGGTCCAGTGGTTAGGATTCGGTGCTTTCACTGCTGGGGCTCAGGTTCAATCCCTGGTCGGGGAGCTAAGATCCTGCAAGCTGCAGGGCCGGGCGAAAAGAAGAAGAAGAAGAAGAGAAATGGGGTGTCCTATGTGACTGGTTAGGGGTGCATACCTGGTTTTCTCTGGTTGGTCCTAAGTTGGAAGCAGGGATGAGAGTCAGGGAAGCTGTCAATCATTAATCAGTTCTGGCCGTTTGGGGCGATTGCTACAGGGGTTATTGTTCGGCTCCCTGGACCCGTTGTTCGAGATGGTGGTCTGATTTCCTGCAAGTCTGACTTGCAGCTAGCAGGCCGGCTTCCTGGCTTGGTTGCTGTAAATTGTGGGTCAGAGTTCTATTTTTATAGATGCTCTGGCCATTATCCATCTGTACAGTCAGTCTCTCGACAACAACCCGTGAATATTACTCTGGTTTTTCAGGCAAACAAACTAGGAATCGAAAAGGCTAACTGACCCGCCCAAGTCCCAGAGCCAGTAAGTTTCAGAGCTTGGACTGGAGCCCATTGGTTTTGTGCTAATGTTTTCTCCCCTTCAGTCTTCTGAAGGCGAGGGTCCTGCCCCCTTAGCCTCCAGCTCCTATGCCAGTACTTTGAGCACGCTCTCAATAAATATTTATTAAAGGAACTCATACTAACTTTTGAGGCAACCAAGTAGAAATGCAAACAGAGAGTCGGGGGGCGGGGAGTTCCCTGGCGGTCCAGTGGTTAGGATTCCAGGCTTTAACTCTCACGGCCCGGGTTCAGTCCCTGGTTGGGGAACTGAGATTCCGCAAGCCATGTGGCGTGGCCAGAAAAATAAATAAAATAATAGAATTAAATAGTAAAGAGTAGGGGATCCTGGCTGAAGAGGCACCTGCAGTTAGAACTGCCGAGCTCTGGGTCATCTTCCCCTCTGGCATCCCGCAAGCATCTCTGCACTCCCTGCTTGGAAGCTGAACCCACAGCTGGGCCAGTCGGACTGGGAGGGAACCGGCCTCTGGGAGACAAGAGCTGTCTGCCCACGGGCCTGTCCACCCCCCTGTTATAATCAGAGTACTGGGGGATCTGGTCCAACCTCGCTGAGTGAAAGGGACAGCCAAGAGCTGAGAAGGACACTTCCTCCCAGGAGCTGGCCTGGGGGCATGGCCAGGTGCTGGGGATGGGAGCCTGGGGCCCCGCTGGAGGCAGAATTCTAAGGTGGCCTCGTGATCTCCGTCTCTGTCCTCAAGAGTTATTCTATAATTATATCATGTTACACAGTCAGAGAGATTCCCGGTGTGGAGAGAACCATACTGCCGGGCAAGGGCAGCGGCCTGAGGGCGGGTGGCCTGATGGGTCAGGTGATGGGGGTGGGGGGGTGGGTCAGGTGACCTGGCTGCCAGCAGGTTCTGTACTTGCCCTGAGACTCCACCAGCCCTAGTTTCTGTATCTGTGAAGGGAGGCGTGTTGGCCTGAGTAATCTAACCTTACCAATTATGATCCAGATTCCTTTGAGGCCAGGATGAAGGCCAGCTCCCCTGGGTTACGCGGGTCAGGTGGGTGTAGGGGGCTCCTTGGTCCCGGGGAAAGAGACAAGCAGATGAAATCATTTCCGGATGTGGGTGTGGTATCCGCAGGCCCGTGTGATTCCCTCAGGGCCCCTCATCCCCTCACCCCAGCCCCCCACCCCGCCCTCCGCACTTCAGTTACTCTACAACCTCAGGGTAGAAGGGCAACACCTATGAAACAAAAAACTGTGTGGCCATCGATCTTTCCCAGTAGGTTCTGCTTCCTTCCCGGGCCCTGCAGGAGGAGGGGCGTGGTCACAACTGATAAAGACTGTTTTTTTTGGCCACGCCTTCCGGCAAGGGGGATCTTAGTTCCCTGACCAGGGATAGAACCGTTTACCCTGCGTGGAGCCTTAACCACTGGACTGTCAGGGAAGTCCCCTGATAAAGACTTCAGAATCCCACAGCCTGGGGAGCCTCCAGGCACCTGGCTCACTGCACACAGGGTTGTGCATTGGGAGTCTGAGCCCAGGCTGGGGAGGTGACTGACCCCTCGCGACCCTCACTCGCGGCCCTTCTGACTTCCAGGTGGACACAACTCACTGCAGGAGAAAGGGAATGGGCAGGGCCCTCCAAGCAGCTGCCTTTAGACATCTCAGTGGCTCTGCCACCTTCAGCTTTCTCTCTTCTTTCTTGTCTCCAGAAAGGCATCCCACAGAGGGCTTGGTCCCTGAAAAGCTAAGGAAAGAAAAAAGCATGCAACTAGAGATTATCATACTAGGTGAAGTAAGTCAGAAAGAGAAAAACCAATACCATATGATATCACTTATATGTGGAATCTAAAACATGACACAAATGAAAGTATCTATGAAACAGACATAGAGAACAGACTTGTGGTTGCCAAGGGGGGGAAGGGGGAGGGAGGGAAGGATTGGGAGGTTGGGGTTAGTAGATGCAAACGATTACATATAGAATGGATAAACAATAAGGTCCTACTGTGTAGCGCAGGGAAGTATACTCAACATCCTGGGATAAACCATAACGGAAAAGAATATAAAAACGAATGTACGTATACGTATAACTGAGTCACTTTGCCGTATAGCAGAAATTAACATTGTAAATCAACTATACTTCAATAAGAAATTTTTCTTTTTGAAAAAGAAAGAGAAAAAGTGTCATGTAGGCTGGGCAGACGGAGGAGAGACACAGAAAACAAGCTGAGGATGCAGAGGGTGGAGTTCTGGGAGAAAAGGAAGTTGTAACCCGTTTAGCAGCCAGAAAGGCTAAGAGGAGACAGGATGAGAAGATGCACAAAGAAGCTGGACTTGGGAGACAAACCTCTCCTTAGGCAGAGGAGCTGCTGCTTGCTGCCAATCAGATTCGGCAAAGGGCACGCAGTCTTCATTACAGACCCAGTTGTGGATTATTGGTGCTGATGGAGAGAAGGGAGCCGTGGTCCACAGGCCTCTGTCACCTCTCCAGGCTTCCAGCAGTGGGTCCCCTGGCCTCTCTCCTCCAGGTGTGTCCCCTCCGCTCTCTGCAGCCAGAGTCACCTATTTAATTTTTTTAAAAAATTTTTTGGCCACGCTGCACAGCTTGTGGGATCTCAGTTCCCCGACCAGGGATCGAACCCGTGCCTCCTGCAGTGGACGCGTGGAGTCCTAACCACTGGACCGCCAGGGAAGTCCCACCAGCGTCATCTTTCTCGATGCAGTCCTGACCCTGCATAGAGTCACGCACAAAGCCCTCTGCTGGCTTCCTGTTGCCTCGGGTGAAGTCCTGCCCTTTCCGGGGCCTGGCACCCAGCCTCTCAGCCCATCTCTCCCCGCATACTCCCTCCCAACCACACCTCCTCAGTGCCTGACAAATGGATGTTACTATCCATTAAATTCGTACCAAGTGCACAAATGATAACAGGAAGTCTGGCCCATTGGAGAGTTTCCTTTTCGTTCTGGAATTCCGGGCAGCGCAGGCGGCACCTGCGAGCACACCAGCCTGAGCGCCTTTGCTGTGCTCCTCTGTCCGGTGACGCTGCAGAGAGTGTCTGGGCCCCAGGGAACGGGGCGGCCACCTGGGCCTCAACCACCCCCATCCCTTGCTGCCTGTCTGTCGCTGGCTGCCCTCCATGGGGTCCCAGAGGAAAGGAAGGGCTGCAGGCCCAACAGATGGCTTTTGATGGGAGCTCTGGATTACATTGTTTGACTACCTGGACAGGGGCCCCTTTGAGTCCTCCAGGCCCTGAAACTCACCAACAGGAGTAGAGAGCAAGGTCGAATCTGAGGTGGGTCTGAGATGCCAGCTCCTGGGCGAAGGAGGAGAAGTCTGCACAAGGCATCCTTCTGCAACGAGGGGCCCCAGCGGGGAGGCCTGCAGCTAAGAAAACATTTCTAGTGGTTTTTGCTGAAGGCACCTACATTCCTGAATAGCTAAAGGGGAGCAGGCCCCAGATGTTGGGGGCAGGGAGAGGCAGCTCACCTGGCCTTGCTACAAGGAACAGGCATTGAAAGGAGCAGAACTTCAGGGAAGCCTGGAGCCTACAGACAGGGCCCAGCTTTCTCTTGGGGGGCAGAGAGCTATGTGCAATGTTGAGCTTCTGCTTGGGGGTGGGGGGGCGGTCCCATCTCCATGAGGCTTTCAGAGAAAGGAATTTGCAGCAGAGGGAGAGGAGTGCCTTTCCTCTCTATTCCTAGATTCCAGAGTGTATCTGGAAAGAGCTGGGGCCAGGCACGTTGGTCGCCGGACCATGGCTGGGTGGAACCAAGTGGGGCAGCTCTTTGGCCAGAAGTCAAGAGTCTCTTTAGCTCCAAAGGACACCACTCTGGATCCCAGACCCAAAGCAACAGGCATTGTGGAAGGGAGAATTCTAAGATTTCCCCTGGGTGTTGCCCTTGAGATTGTTTTTCATTAAATGGCAAAAGAGATTTTCAGTGGAATTAAGATTACTAATCAGTTGACCTTCAAATAGAGTGGTTACCCAGGTAGGTCTGACCTAAATTGGAAGAGCCCTTTATACATACACATATATATATATATATATATATATATATATATATTTTTTTTTTTTTTTTTTTGCCTGTGTTGCGTCTTCGTTGCTGCGCACGGGCTTTCTCTAGTTGCGGGGAGTGGGGGCCACCCTTCGGTGCGCGGGCTTCTCACTGCGGTGGCTTCTCTTGTTGTGCAGCACGGGCTCTAGGCGAGTGGGCTTCAGTAGTTGTGGCTCGGGGGCTCTAGAGCGCAGGCTCAGTAGTTGTGGCGCATGGGCTTAGTTGTTCTGTGACATGTGGGATCTTTCCGGACCAGGGATCGAACCTGTGTCCCTTGCATTGGCAGGCGGATTCTTAACCACTGCGCCACCAGGGAAAGAGCCCTTTAAAAGCAGAGAGTTTTGGGACTTCCCTGGTGGTCCAGCGGTTAAGACTCTACTCTTCCACTGCAGGGGGCGCAGGTTCAATCCCTAGTCAGGGCAGTTCCTCATGCCGCGAAGTGCGGCCAAAAAAAAAAAAAAAGTAGAGTTTGTCTGATGGCAAAGGGAGAGTCAGAGATTCTAAACAAAAGAAGGATTTGATGCACAGTCAGTGGCTCTGAAGATGGAGGGCTGCAAGGAAAGGACTTGAGAGCCGACGCTAGGAACTGAGACTCTGTCTCAACCAGCAAAAGCACAGGGACCTCAGTCCTACAACCACAGGGAACTGGTCCTGCCAATGACCTAAATAAACTTGGGAGCGAATTCTTTCCCAGAACCTCCAGTAAGAGCTCAGCCTGGACAACTCCTTGATTTTGACCTTAAGTCTTAAGCAGAGACCCAGTCAAGCCCACCCCAGACCTCTGACCTACAAAACTGGGAGCTAATAAATGGGGCTGGTTAAGCCCCTAAGCTTGTGGTGACTTGTTACTTGGCAATATAAGTGCCTACACAGTGAAGGTTCCAGGTCATGCATGGTGACCCAAGTGAGAAGGAAAAGGCAGGATTCTGATTGCACCCACAACCTTGGGGTTGCAGCCTCCTCCTGCACTCTGGCTGTGCCCCTCCTCCGCACAGAGGCATCGACATCTCTGTCCATGTAGCCTCTGCCGGAGGACCAAGCTCCAAGCACTGGGCTAGGAAGTTTGGGAACAAACTATTTATCAATAGACCAATTACAGGTGAAGGGCACAGCTTCTTAGGCCTAATTATCCATGTTTCTTATACGTTTGCTTCTCTGCTAACTCTTCCTATATTTCTGCCCATTTCTGAAACTGTTGGGTCTCTCAGTCTTTAACAAAAGCAAAATCCCTTCCAGCAAGTTATCTAGGACTCCCTGTCAGGACCCAGACTATTCTTCCAGAGAGTCCCTTAAAACTCAGAATGAATTGTTGTCTCTCTCTTGGTCCCATGACCTAAATGACTTGATTCATCCTGTGGCAAAGATGGTTAGCTGTCCATCCAAATCTCTGCTCCCCTTCCATAGTATGGAGTTTTCGCTGAGGAGCTGAGACTACATTTCCCAGCTGCCCTTGCAACTAGGTGTGGTCATGTGACTGGTTCCCACCAATAGAATGTGAGCAGAAGAAATGTCTGCCGACCCCATAAGAAGCAGGGTAAGAAGCAGGTGTGCCTCCTCCGTACACCCCTTCCTCTTCTGCCAGCTGGATTGTAGATGACAATGAGACCCTGGAGAACGGCAGAGCCCCGAGATGGAGAGAGCCTGAGTCCCTGGATCACCATATGGAGGGAAGCCACTGGCCAATAAATAATGCCTGCCTCGGACTTGCCTGGTGGCGCAGTGGTTGAGAATCCACCTGCCAGTGCAGGGGACGTGGGCTCCAGCCCTGGTCCGGGAAGATCCCACATGCCACGGAGCAACTAAGCCCATGCGCCAGAACTACTGAAGCCTGCGTTCCGCAACAAAGAGTAGCCCCCACTCCCCACAACTAGAGAAAGCCCGCGTGCAGCAGCAAAGACCCAACACAGCCAAAATAAATAAATAATTAAAAAAAAAAAAAAGAATGCCTGCCTCAGTGTGTTATATGAGATATATGAGTAAGAAATAAATTTCTAAGATATTTAGACCATTATACATTTAGGGGTCTATTTATTACCGCTTTTCAGCCTACCTTTTACGATACACACCCCTCTACTAGGCCCACGACCTGAAACAAAGTGCACAAGGTGCTGACTAAACTCCTGGGATGAAAACCTCCAAATATCCCTGTATTTCACTGCCTTTGGCTGGCTCCCATGCCTGTCCTGGTTCACACTGTCTGCTCCAAAGTCTGGCTGACTCACCTGGCCTGGGCCACCATCCATCTGCTGTCAGCGAATGCCTGGCTCACAGAAAAATGCACATTTATTCCCCCAAAACATAGGGTTCCTTTTTCAGCAAAGCTGGTGTAGCAATATATTTGGAGAAGCGAGCTACTATTCAGCACCCGGGCCCCTGGTACTTTGGGACGCAGCCAGGGAGCAGACATCTTCAGACCCAGCTCTCTAAGGAAAAGGTGCCAGAGCTTGGAGAAGAGGTGGACCAGGGTGATGGAGGGAGGGAGGAAACCAGAATGAGGTGACTATTCTCTCAGAAAGCTATTGAGCATTTCTTGGTAGCCTCAGGGACAACCGCAACTTTTTGTACTTTTCTCCCGGGGAGGCAGAGGCGTGGGGGAGGAGAGCCTCTGTAGCCGCAGCTCTTGAAAACTCTGCTTCGTGATGTGGCATTGAGAAGACTCCGAGAAGCTCCCCGCAGAAAGGCAGCCCCACCCTGCCCTCTGCCTGGGGATGCCCGCTCCCGCACCAGCCGTGGTCTCGGGTATAAAGAGCCCATCCTCTGCCTGAAGCAGCAGCAGCGCGGGGAGCCCTGGGAGGGACTGCAGTGGGGACCGAGATGCAAGAGGGCGCCACCCACTGTCCATACCTTGAGTACAGTTCTGGATCCCCAGCCCCAGTAGACAGGACAGGCTTGACTGTGAACAGTCACGCAGCCTAGAACAGGTCCAATAGGACTGGGGCTCTATGGTAGCTCATGGATGCCACAGCCCAGCTCCCGTATGGGATCTAGGTGTCCTGGAGGTCATAAACTTACACAGCAGCCCATGCTTCAAAGGGCTTCAGGATGACTCTGCCTTAGCAATATCCAGGGCAAATTCGCTTTTGATGTGAGTCTGGAAATAACAGTGGCAGACTCCCCAGGGCCCAGGAGTCTAGCCACTGGCTCCTCCTGGCTTTTATGCAACCGGATGCAGAGCCTAGCACAGAGGTTAAATGACAACAACCCGAGCTGGGCTGCCCCACAGATGCCCAGAACCCACTCAGAGACGGTCAGCGAGGGTCCCTTGGCCTCCCATACCTCTAGGTGGTCACACAAGAGCCCTGAATCCTCCATGTTCAGCCTAAGGGCAGCTCTTGGCACTAACCCTGAAGTGGTGATGAGCTGAGGAACCAGGGCTGGGCGCACCTCATGCGAGATACATTTAGAGACTTTTTTTTTTTTTTTTTTTTTTCTGCGGCATGCGGGGTCTTAGTTCCCTGACCAGGGATCGAACCCCCACCCCCTGCCATGGGAGCATATGTAATCTAAAAAAAAAAAAAAAAAAGGGGTGATGAGCGGAGAAACCCGGGGCGGGGCCCCCCCTTGCGGAAAAATTTTTGGGCCTTTTTTTTTTTTTTTTTTTTTTTGCTGCGGCATGCGGGGTCTTAGTTCCCTGACCAGGGATCGAACCCGCACCCCCTGCCATGGAAGCATATGCAATCTTAACCCCTGGACTACCAGGGAAGTCCCTGTTTAGAGATTTCAGGTGAGAATCTTTTCCCAACTTCCCCTGATTCCTTCATCGTGGCTCGCCACCCTTTCTGCCCAAAGTCCTTTCCAACAATTTAAATCCTGCCTTCTCTACACCCAGCTTGGTTCCCCTCATTCTGTCACTTCTAACTTTGGACTCTGCTCTCATTAGTTTCTTCCAAGTGTCCCCTCTCCGAGTCTAGCTGGGTCCTTTCCATGCCTAGTTTGCAAACATGTCTGACCTGATCCTAACCTGCAAGCCCCATCTCTCCCAAAGGTACCAGGGGGCCAGGGTTTGACAGATGCAATGATCCAGTGCACGGGTGCTGGGTGCCCACAGGGAATGCCAGAGACCAAGGTCTTCCCAGGACTGGCAGCTCAGATGGCTCCCGGGGCAGAATAACCTAAGCCGGCTGCCCTTTCCTTCCTGTGAGTGACTCAGCAAGAAGCTGGCAGGCGAAAACAAAGCTAGTCCTGGATCTTGCAGAAGGGGTAGCAGGCAAGGCCATGGCCTTAGGCTATGTAGGGAGAGGCACTGAGGCTAGTGGCAGAGCTGGATGCTGAAAAGACGCTCAATCTCACTTAGATTACGAGCAGTCAAATGAAAACTATATCCAGGGCTTCCCCGGTGGCGCAGTGGTTGGAAGTCCGCCTGCCGATGCAAGGGACGTGGGTTCGTGCCCCGGGCTGGGAAGATCCCACATGCTGCGGAGCGGCTGGGCCCGTTAGCCACGGCCGCTGGGCCTGTGCGTCCGGCGCTCCGCAGTGAGAGAGGCCACAACAGTAAGAAGCCTGCGTATCGCAAAACAAACAAAAAACTATACCCAGGTCCAACGTTCCACAAAGCAGATTGGCAAATATCAAAGGTTTGATCACGCACTGAGTTGGCAAGGGCGGGGAAAGGATTTCTCATGCTTTGCTAGCGGGACTGGAAAACCATACAGCCTCCATGGAGGGTAATTTGGCAAACTTTATGTAATGCACAGATTCTTTGACCCAGCAATTCCACTTCTAGAAATGTGGCGTCTAGCTGTGCCTGTGCATTGGTGAAATGACAAGTGGCATTGTTTGTAAGAACGACAAGAGGTTGGAGGTACCCTCCATAGGTCCGCACTCACGGTATGCCCAGGTGATGGAAGACAGCAGCCAGAACAAAGAATTAGAACCGCGGATGTATGGATTTGGAAACATACCAGATGCATTGTAATGTGGGAAAACACAAGAAAAGCAAAGCAGAAGGAGAGCAGGTTCTGAGGCTATCTGGCTTCAATTCTCGGTGAATGAATGAAATGGCATGCTACAATCTGGGTAAAAAAGGGTAAGAAAAACAGTATATATGCTGGTCTGGTCGTATGTACCGAAGAATCTCTCTGGATGGATACCCAAGAAACTGGTTCCATCGGTTTTCTAGAAGCAAACATTTTCATTATATACCTTTTTGTAACTTTAAACTTTTGAACTGTGTGAGTATATGACCTATTGAAAAAGAAAATACAGTTGAAAGTATGTGCTCCCCACCTCCATAATGGAAAGGAATAGCTCCAGTACTTGAGAGGCAGCGACTAGTTCCGGGACAGCATGAGGTGGTGGAGGTCATTCTGTCTTATATTCACATGGTGTGTTATATTCTAATTTTTTTTTTTTTTTTTTTTTTTTTTTGCGGTACGCGGGCCTCTCACTGTTGCGGCCTCTCCCGTTGCGGTGCACAGGCTCCGGACGTGCAGGCTCAGCGGCCATGGCTCATGGGCCCAGCCGCTCCGCGGCATGTGGGATCTTCCCGGACCGGGGCACGAACCCGCGTCCCCTGCATCGGCAGGCGGACTCTCAACCACTGCGCCACCAGGGAAGCCCCATATTCTAATTTTGATGAAGTCTAATTTGTGACGTTTTTCTTTCTCTGTATTGTGCAATTGGCGCCACGTGTGAGAACTCTTTTGCCTATAACTCCAGGTCATGAAGATTTTCTCCTGTTTTCTTCTAAAATTTTATAGTTTTACGTTTAGATCTATGATCCATTTTGAGTTAATTTGTGCGCAAGGTGTGAATTTTAGGTCCCCCCTTTTTTTGCATACGAATGTCCAATTATTCCAGCACCAAGTGTTGAAAAGACCATCCTCTTCCAAGGTATTACTTTTGCCCCCTTGGGTTTTTGTCTGTTTCTGGGTTCTCTGTTCTGTCTCATTGACTGATGATGTCTGCCTGTTTGCTTACACCACATTTTCTTTATAACTGTGGTTTTATAATGTCTTAAATTTGGGTAGGGACTTCCCTGGTGGCGCAGTGATTAAGAATCCGCCTGCCATTGCAGGGGACACGGGTTCTAGCCGTGGGCGGGGAAGATCCCACATGCCGCGGAGCAACTAAGCCCGTGCACCACAACCACTGAGCCTGCGCTCTAGAGCCTGCGAGCCACAACTACTGAGCCTGCGAGCCACAACTACTGAGCCCGTGTGCGCACTTAGAGCCCGTGCTCTGCAACAAGAAGGCACCACAATGAGAAGCCCTCACACCGCAATGAAGAGTAGCCCCTGCTCGCCGCAACTACAGAAAGCCCACGCGCTGCAACGAAGACCCAACGCAGCCAAATAAATAAATAAATTTTTAAAAAACTGAATAATCTATTTAAAAAAAATAAAGTTGGGTAGAAAGATTTTTAAGTCCTACCACTTTATTCTTCTTTTTCAAAATTGTTTTGGCTATTCCGATTCCTTTGCCGGTCCATGTAAATTTTACAAACATCTTGTCTCTATACAATCTTTCCTTGTTTTTATAGATCTGGAGTGTTTCCAACACACCAAGCAATTCACCAGTCCCCAGAGGACACCAACAGAGTGTCCTACAACTTTAGCTCAGTTCTGACATTATTCACCGGAAGATAGCATCAGATCCCACAGCGTAAGGATTCAGTCCCACCCCGCCATCCCCACCACCCCCCCTTTAGACACCAATTGCAAGTCCATGTTATCACATGTACTTCTGACCATCCAGCTATGAATCCGAGGTTCCCGTGACTCCCTTTTCGGGTTCGATTAATTGGCTAAAGCACTTCACATAACTCAGGAAAAGTTTACTTAGTAGAATACTGGTTTATTACAAAAGACATTAGGAAGGATACAAATGAACCATTAGGTGAAGAAGTACATAGGGTGAAGTCCCGAAGGGTGCCAAGCTCCGGAGCTTCTGTCCCTGTGGATCTGGGGTGCACCATCCTCCTGGCACGCGAAGGTACCACTCCAGAAGCTCATCAAGTCTGTCGTTCAAGAGTTTTTCTGCAGCTGATCTCCAGCTCTGCTCCCCAGTGGTAGATGGGGCTGAAAGCTGCAACCTTCTATCCGCTTGGTCTTCCTGGTGACCAGCCCCACCCACAGGCTATGTAGGGATCCCACCCTAGGTCACCTCATCAGCACCAACTCAGTTGTGTTCTAAAGGACTTGTTATGAATCACAAAAGATACTCCTATCACTTAGGAAATTCAAAGTGTTTCAGGAGCTCTGTGTCTAGAACAGAAGAAAAAGACCAAATATAGTTATTATTATACCACCAGGTATAGACTTGTGATACCCCAACTCTCTTTGTTCTAGGTAGGACTTTGACACCAGACTTTGAGGAGGTTCTAAGGGTGGGAGAAATGCTAAATTTATAGAAAAACTCAAAACCAGACATTCGCCTGCTTCCTGGGAGAACAGATTGTATTTTACCTGAGGGACACAAAGAATGCAAATTTGCTTTCTTTTCTCACTGAGTTGGTAAGTGGTTACAAAAAGATTCACTGAATGCTCCCCTCTAGGCTGCAAGGCCAAGTCTATTCACTCTTTGGCAGCAGAATGATCACAGCACTTCTGACTTCACCTGCACGATATTACTTATCCATTGGAAACATGTTTTTCATCAAGGTCAAATAACTAAGGTGGAGTGGGAATCTGTGTGGTCTTCTGTGATTGTCAGGTCTGAATATACTGCCCTCCAATTCTCTGGTTTCTAGAATAGGCAAGGCTGCCGCTCAACACGGAAGCTAAGAGCAGAGTTGAAGTGGGAGTAGGTCCCACCTGCTCCACTGGTCCCTCTGGAGTCCGGAGTCGGGACCACGCTCTCCCCATGGCCTCCTTCCTGGGACTGGAGGCCTCGCTGTCCTTCAGCCCCTCCACTCCCAGGTCCTCTGCTTTCGCTGCTAGACCTGGGGCCCATGCTACTCCCCTGTAAACTGTCCACTTTGCTATCGGACCTGCCCGTCTCGTGGAATTGCGGTGGGGTTCAAATGATCAAGCACAGAAAACATCTGGAAAGCTACGGCCCACACGGGCTTCTGCAGGGAATGGAAGGGGGAAGAGGGATCAGGGACACGCCTCATCTTCAAGCGACTCTGATCTTCTTTCAAATTTTTTTAAACAATTATGAATTCCTTTGTGATTAAAAAAAGAGTTTAGAAATGGTTACAGTGACTAAATATGTTACTGTAATAATGTATTGTGTGGGCTTCAAAAAGTTTCCAGCCTTGTTAAGCTGCCAGCTACTCTTCTGTGCCTGTGTGTGGGTCGGTCGGCCCGGCCGCGGATGCCCGTGAGGTCAGCTGGGGTGGAACCTGGGTTCCAGGGGAGGCGGGGGATAGAGGTGCGGCTCCATGTGGCTGTGAGGGTTCCTCCCTCCCTCTGAGCTCCCAGGTCTGGGACATGTGCTTCTCCCTGGCTGTCTGGCCACCCCAGCTTGCAGGCAGGAGCCGTGGTTCCAGAGAGAAGGATGCTACAGGACAGAATGGAGTCAGCACAGAAAACATTTTAAAAAAATCAATCACCGGGGCACCAGCCCACCGGAGTAAGGGAGCTGGGCGCCAAGGCCATCGTCCCAAGAAGCCAGCTTGCAGCTGCGGTTCCGGGCACGCTGATGGCTCAGCAGACGCTGGGGCCAGCCTTGGCCAACTGTATCCAGTGCCCAAGGGCACAGGCGGGGGCTGGCACACCTTCACCAGGCAGTGAGGAAGAATGGAGCCGTGTGCATTTGTACTTGTTATTTGCTGTTTGAAGCTCCTCGCACGTGGGTGTGGGTGTGAATTTCCCCATGTGGCTGGAGTCCGCCCAGGACAAAGTACTAGCTTGCTCACAGCCCCTCCCAGGTCTGGGAAAGTGGCTGGGGGCACGGTCCATGGAGAACCCCGGAGACCACAGGAGCAAGAAAGGGACCTGATAGGAGACTACTGCTGTTCCTAACAGGGGCAGTCCCTACCCACCGTCACTCTGCCCGTGAAAGGAGGGCAGGTCCCCAGGATGACTCCGAAGAAGTGGGAGAGAGGCAGGGTTGGCAGGGAGCCCAGGTCCCTCCAGCGAGCTGAGTACACCAGGTCACACTGAGCTCAAGTAACAGTGGCTCTCACCCCTCCGGAATTTACCTCCTGCCCCTCAGGCTCCGCAGTCATTTGGGGGCATGGGGGCCGGAAATTCTTCACGTGCCGGGAACAAGTTCTATCCATTCCTCCTGGGCTGCCCAGGACCTGGTGGACAGAGGGAACCAATGGTTCTCTGCTGGGGACTGCGGCTGCCCAGTGACCAATGGCTCAGGGCAGGAGTAAAAAACAACCCAGGTCCTGAGTCAGCACCACTTAAGACCTCAACCTGCTCTCATTCTGAACAAGTCCAGCCCATCAGGTTGGGAGAAACACCCAAACATCCCCTCCAACAGACTGTCACTTACTCGAAACACAAATCTCCTCTATCAGCTCAAACAGAAATCATCATGCAGCAGGCAGCTTGAGGGCTTCCCTAATTCAGGAGCCAACAGTTTGTTTTTTATGGTTTTTTATAAATTTATTTATTTAATTTTATTTTTTTGGCTGCATTGTTCTTCGTTGCCGCACGTGGACTTTCCTCTGGTTGCGGAGAGCGGGGGGGCCACTCTTCGTTGTGGTGCACAGGCTTCTCACTGCAGTGGCTTCTCTTGTTGCGGAGCACGGGCCCTAGGCGCACAGGGTTCAGCAGTTGTGGCACACGGGCTCAGTAGTTGTGGCACACGGACTCAGTAGTTGTGGCTCACGGGCTCTAGAGTGCAGGCTCAATAGTTGTGGCACTTGGGCTTAGTTGTTCCGTGGCATGTGGGATCTTCCCCGACCAGGGCTCAAACCCGTGTCCTGCATTGGCAGGCGGATTCCTAACCACTGTGCCACCAGGGAAGCCCGCCAACAGTTTTTGTAAAGGGCCAGAGAGCAAAGATTTTTGACTTTGTGGCCACGTGGTCTCTGTCACAACTACTCAACTCTGCCATTGCGGCATGAACACAGACAGACAATGCATCAGCAAATGGCTGTGGCCGTGTTCCAATAAAACTTTATTTATAAAAACGGGCCAAGGGCAGGATTTGGCCTGTGGAGTATAGTTTGCTGACCCCTGCTGTAATTCACCAGACCCCTGCTCAGGCAGGTCTGAGCAGCCTTTAAGACTGGCATCCTCCCTAAACTCTGGACCTGCAGTATTCCCCGAGAGCCCGGATGTCCATCACTGCAGAGAGGAGAGTTTGTACGGGGAGAGAGGAAGCAGATGTTTGCTGAGCTGAGCCCTCCACCGCGACCCCAGAAATCATTTCACCTTTGCCCAATTTAATTAAACCTGATCAGATACCTCCCCAGTGAACAAGTGTTTGTGGCTTGTCACAGAAATCACCAAGGTAGGCCCCTTACTTACAGGGATGAACAAGGAATGACCCTTCTGCAGGGGGTATGTGAGTATAGAGAAAAAGCTGGAAGCCTGAGGAGGGACCATGGGGCTTCAGATCAGGCTGCGGTGGGAAAAAATGGGTTCAAGTCTCAGAGCTGCTGTCACTTACTAACCAAATGACCTTGGGCAAGTTACTTAATCTCTCTAAGCTTTATACTTTCCTTGATTTATAAAATGGAGATAAAAACAGTCCTTGGTTCCTGGAGCCCTGAGGTTTAGATCAGATAACACATGCAAAGCATTTAACACCTAACATTTTGGGGGCAGGGCCGTAGCTGCAGCTATGGCTGTTAACTTACTCAGTGGGCATCTTCCACGTGTCAGACTTGTACTAGGAACTGCTAAGTTAAATCTTATTTAATGCTTATAGCAACCCTATGAGGTAGCTCTTATTATCTCTATGTTACAGGTAAGGAAACTGAGTCTCAGAGAAGTAATAATTTGCCCCAGGGCATACAGAGTTAGTTATAGTCAAAAGGGAAGTGTGAAAAAAGAATCTGAAAAAAAAAATAGCTATATATGGATGTATAACTGAATCACTTTGCTGTATACCTGAAACGAACACAACATGTAAATCAACTGTAGTTCAAGAAAAACAAATAAAGGTTTTTTTTAAAAGGGAAGCATGATATACAAGAAGACATGTACTAGAAGAAAAGGATGGGAGTGGGCAAGGGAGCTGCAGGATGTGTGCAGGCAGTGGGCAGGGAAGCAGCTCCACTGGAATAACTGCGTTTTCACTTTCTGGGGAGGAAGAGGGAGTTGCCTCTGAGACCGTCTCTTGTACACCTGCCAGTCTTTCCCAGGAAAGGACAGATTCTTTGGGGGTTGTTGGGTGTATATCCCAGTGTCCCCGTGTACTGGGTTGGATGGTGTCTCTCAAAAATTCACATCCACTCACCTGGAAACCCAGGTCATGACCTTATTTGGAAATAGGGTTTTTACAGACAAAATCAAAGTCAGGATTGACATGGGATCAGACTGGATTAAGATGGGCCCTAAATCAAATGAGAGTGTCCTTGTAAGAACCAGAAAAGGAAACATGGCAGGCGACGTAGGGACCATGGTGATGTGGAGATGGAGGCAGAGACTGGAGTGATGTGCCTACAAGCCAAGGATTGCCGGCAGCCTCCAGAAGCTGGGAGAGGCTGGAAGGATCCTTCTCTAAAGGCTTCAGAAAGAGCGTGGCTCTGACGACACCTGGATTTCAGACTTCTGGCCTCTAGAACTGTGAGAGATTAAATTTCCATTCTTTGAAGGCTCCCAGTTTGTGAGAATCTGTTACAGCAGTGCAGGAAATTAACACACCATGAGGGTAGTTCCTGGTGTCCAGGTGCCCGGCACACTCTGAGGTCCACAATGATGTTAGTAGGATAAGAGAAGGGACAGGGAAAGGACGCAGGAAGGGGGAAATCCACCGGTGGGCCAGGGTGGGTTTGGAAAGCCAGGGAGTATAATGCAAGTTTAAGGTAAACCACGGCTAGGAGCCAGGAATAGGGGTGAAGTCAGGCAATAAATGGGAGGTGAGGCTGGCTGAGCAAGGATCCATCTCCTCTCTGCCTGAGAACTGCAAATAAACGGGGCTGGTGACAAGTTCTTTATTAAAGGAAGATGGCGCATTCAATGAATGCATTGTTTGGTCGGCTTCCCTCTTCCACTTCAAGCTGCCCTCACCACCCCCACATCAGGGCCTGTGCCTGCACAGCTGTCCAGCAGACAATCTGAAACCACTCCCACGAAGCCATTCAACTTCTAGGTTAGAGCTGTGGTCAGGATGTGGGAGTAAAACCAGGCTAGATGGTGGCCATGTATTGGCCTCTATGTTGTGACTCTGATCCTGGTGCCCCAGGGCCTGTGCTCTACCAGGATTCCCGTTGTCCAGGGCAAGCCAGCAGCACCTAGGTGACAAGGGAGGGGACTAAGGTTTCCCAGTAGCTTTTCGATTGAGAGGTTTCTTCCTGTCCCCACACTCCACCAAAGGTTGTTGTCATAGCAACAGCCCTTCTAAGCTGGACAGCTCAGGAGCCTGAGTAGTGGGACTGTCCCTTAATCTGAGTGGTAGCTTGTCTCAAAGATGGTGACCAGGGACTTCCCTGGTGGCAGAGTGGTTAAGAATCCGCCTGCCAACGCAGGGGACACAGGTTCAAGCCCTGGTCCGGGAAGATCCCACATGCCACACAGCAACTGAGCCCATGCGCCACAACTACTGAGCCTGCGCTCTAGAGCCCTCAAGCCACAGCTACTGAGCCCGCGTGCCACAACAATTGAAGCCCACGAGCCTAGAGCCCATGCTCCACAGCAAGAGAAGCTACCGCATTGAGAAGCCTGTGCACCACAACAAAGAGTAGCCCCCGCTAGATGCAACTAGAAAAATCCCGCGTGCAGCAACAAAGACCCAATGTAGCCAAAAATAAATTAACTAATTAACTAAAAAAAAAGATGGTGGCCGTCAATTCCTGCCCTCCTATGTTCATATCACTGCCCCATTGGGAGGTAGAGTCCATTTCTCCACTCCCTTGTAGCCACACTGCCTTGTGACTGCTTTGACCAACAGAATATGGCAGAAGGGATGCTGAGCCATATCCACACCCAGCTCTTGAGAGGACTGGCCATTTCTACCTGCTCTTGGAGTTGTGAGCTGCCACTTAAGAAGCCAGGGACAGGAGATTGGTTCAAGACGGCGGAGTAGAAGGACGTGCGCTCACTCCCTCTTGCAAGAGCACCGGAACCACAACTAACTGCTGAACAATCAGCGAAAGGAAGACACTGGAACTCACCAAAAAAGATACCCCACATCCAAAGACAAAGGAGAAGTCACAGTGAGACGGTAGGAGGGGCACAATCACAATAAAATCAAATCCCATAACGGCTGGATGGGTGACTCACAAACTGGAGAACACTTATACCATGGAAGTCCACCCACTGGAGTGAAGGTTCTGAGCCCCAGGTAAGGCTTCCCAATCTGGGGGTCTGGCAACGGGAGGAGGAATTCCTAGAGAATCAGACTTTGAAGGCTAGTGGGATTTGATTGCAGGACTTCAAAAGGACAGGGGGAAACAGAGACTGCACTCTTGGAGGGCACACACAAAGTAGTGTGCACATCAGGACCCAGGGGAAGCAGCAGTGACCCCATAGAGGACTGAACCAGACCTACCTGCTAGTGTTGGAGGGTCTCCTGTAGAGGCGGGGGGTGGCTGTGTCTCACCATGAGGACAAGGACACTGGTAGCAGAAGTTCTGGGAAGTACTCCTTGGCATGAGCCCTCCCAGAGTCTGCCCTTAGCCCCACCACAGAGCCGGGTAGGCTCCATTGCTGTGTCACCTCAGGCCAAACAACCAACAGAGAGGGAACCCAGCCCCACCCATCAGCAGTCAAGTGGATTAAAGTTTTACTGAGCTCTGCCCAACAGAGCAACACGCAGCTCTACCCACCATCGGGAAGCTTGCACAGCCCTCTTAGATAGCCTCATCCACCAAAAGGCAGACAGCAGAAGCAAGAAGAACTACAGTCCTGCAGCCTGTGGAACAAAACCATAGTCACAGAAAGACAGACAAGATGAAAAGGCATTGAACTATGTACCAGATGAAGGAACAAGATAAAACCCCAGGAAAACAACTAAATGAAGTGGAGATAGGCAACCTTCCAGAAAAAGAATTCAGAATAATGATAGTGAAGATGATCCAGGACCTCGGAAAAAGAATGGAGGCAAAGATCGAGAAGATGCAAGAAATGTTTAACAAAGACCTAGAAGAATTAAAGAATAAACAAACAGAAATGAACAATACAATAACTGAAATGAAAACTACACTAGAAGGAATCAATAGCAGAATAACTGAGGCGGAAGAACGGATAAGTGACCTGGAAGACAGAATGGTGGAATTCATTCCTGCAGAACAGAATAAAGAAAAAAGAATGAAAAGAAATGAAGACAGCCTAAGAGACCTCTGGGACAACATTAAACGCAACAACATTCGCATTATAGGAGTCCCAGAAGGAGGAGAGAGAGAGAAAGGACCCGAGAAAATATGTGAAGAGATTATAGTTGAAAATTTCCCTAACATGGGAAAGGAAATAGCCACCCAAGTCCAGGAAGTGCAGAGAGTCCCAGGCAGGAGAAACCCAAGGAGAAACACGCCAAGACACATAGTAATCAAACTGGCAAAAATTAAAGACAAAGAAAAATTATTGAAAGCAGCAAGGGAAAAATGACAAATAATATACACAGGAACTCCCATAAAATTAACAGCTGATTTCTCAGCAGAAACTCTACAAGCCAGAAGGGAGTGGCATGATATACTTAAAGTGATGACAGGGAATAACCTACAACCAAGATTACTCTACCTGGCAAGGATCTCATTCAGATTCAACAGAGAAATCAAAACCTTTACAGACAGGCAAAAGCTAAGAGGATTCAGCACCACCAAAAAAGCTCTACAACAAATGCTAAAGGAACTTCTCTAAGTGGGAAACACAAGAGAAGAAAAGGACCTACAAAAACAAACCCAAAACAATTAAGAAAATGGTAATAGGAACATACATATCGATAATTACCTTAAACGTGATTAAATGCTCCAACCAAAAGATGCAGGCTTGCTGAATAGATACAAAAATAAGACCCATCTATATGCTGTCTACAAGAGACCCACTTCAGACCTAGGGACACATTCATACTGAAAGTGAGGGGATGGAAAAAGATAGTCCATGCAAATGGAAATCAAAAGAAAGCTGGAGTAGCAATACTCATATCAGATAAAATAGACTTTAAAATAAAGAATGTTACAAGAGACAAGGAAGGGCAGTACATAATGATCAAGGGATCAATCCAAGAAGAAGATATAACAATTATAAATACATATGCACCCAACATAGGAGCACCTCAATACATAAGGCAACTGCTAACAGCTATAAAAGAGGAAATCGACAGTAACACAATAAAAGTGGGGAACTTAAAATAAAATAAAATAAGATTTAAAAAAAGACCCAATGCAGCCCAAAATAAATAAATAAAATTTTTTAAAAAAATAGTGGGGAAGTTTACCACCTCACTTACACCAATGGACAGATCATCCAAACAGAAAATTAATAAGGAAACACAAGCTTTAAATGACACAAGAGACCAGATAGATTTAATTGATATTTATAGGACATTCCATCCAAAAACAGCAGATTACACTTTCTTCTCAAGTGTGCACGGAACATTCTCCAGGATACAACACATCTTGAGTCACAAATCAAACCTCAGTAAATTTAAGAAAATTGAAATCATATCAAGCATCTTTTCTGACCACAACGCTATGAGATTAGAAATCAATTACAGGGAAAAAAACGTAAAAAACACAAACACATGGACGCTAAACAATACTTTACTAAATAACCAAGAGGTCACTGAAGAAATCAAAGAGGAAATAAAAAAATACCTAGAGACAAATGATAATGAAAACATGACGATCCAAAACCTATGGGATGCAGCAAAAGCAGTTCTAAGAGGGAAGTTTATAGCTATACAAGCCTACCTCAAGAAACAAGAAAAATCTCACATAAACAATCTAACCTTACACCTAAAGGAACTAGAGAAAGAAGAACAAACAAAACCCAAAGTTAGCAGAAGGAAAGAAATCATAAAGATCAGAGCAGAAATCAATGAAACAGAAACAAAGAAAACAATAGGAAAGATCAATAAAACTAAAAGCTGGTTCTTTGAGAAGATAAACAAAATTGATAAACCATTAACCAGACTCATCAAGAAAAAGAGGGAGGACTTCCCTGGTGGTGCAGTAGTTAAGAATCCGCCTGCCAATTCAGGGGACACAGGTTCGAGCCCTGGACTGGGAAGATCCCACATGCCGCAGAGCAACTAAGTCCATGTGCCACAACTACTGAGCCCACGTGCCGCAACTACTGAAGCCCGCGTGCCTAGAGCTGGTGCTCCACAACAAGAGAAGCCACTGCAATGAGAGCCTGCACACCGCAACGAAGAGTAGCTCCCACTCACCGCAACTAGAGAAAGCCCTCACGCAGCAATGAAGACCCAACACAGCCAAAAATAAATAAATGAAAGAAAGAAAGGAAGGAAGGAAGGAAGGAAGGAAGGAAAGAAGGAAGGAAGGAAGGAAAGAAGAAAGAAAAAGAGGGTGAGGACTGAGATCAATAAAAATAGAAATGAAAAAGGGGAAGTTACAACAGACACCACAGAAATGCAAAGCATCCTAAGAGACTACTACAAGCAACTCTATGCCAATAAAATGAACAACCTGGAAGAAATGGACAAATTCTTAGAAAGGTATAACCTCCAAGACTGAACCAGGAAGAAATAGAAAATATGAACAGACCAATCACAAGTAATGAAATTGAAACTGTGATTAAAAATCTTCCAACAAACAAAACTCCAGGACCAGATGGCTTCACAGGTGAATTCTATAAAACATTTAGGGAAGAGCTAACACCCATCCTTCTCAAACTCTTCCCAAAAATTGTAGCGGGAGGAACACTCCCAAACTCATTCTATGAGGCCACCATCACCCTGATACCAAAACCAGACGAAGATACTACAAAAAAGGAAAATTACAGACCAATGTCACTGATGAATACAGATGCAAAAATCCTCAACAAAATACTAGGAAACAGAATCAACAACACATTAAAAAGATCATACACCATGATCAAGTGGGATTTATCCCAGGGATGAAAGGATTCTTCAATATACACAAATCAATCAATGTGATACACCATATTAACAAACTGAAGAATAAAAACCATATGATCATCTCAATAGATGCAGAAAAAGCTTTTGACAAAATTCAACATCCATTTATGATAAAAACTGTCCAGAAAGTAGGCATAGAGGGAACCTGCCTCAACATAATAAAGGCCATATATGACAAACCCACAGGAAACATTATTCTCAATGGTGAAAAACTGAAAGCATTTCTTCTAAGATCAGGAACAAGACAAGGATGTCCACTCTCATCACTATTATTCAACATAGTTTTGGAAGTCCTAGCCACAGCAATCAGAGAAGAAAAAAAATAAAAGGAATACAAACTGGAAAAGGAGAAGTAAAACCGTCACTGTTTGCAGATGACATGATACTATACATAGAGAATCCTAAAGATGCCACCAGAAAACTACTAGAGCTAATCAATGAATTTGGTAAAGTTGCAGTATACAAAATTAATGCACAGAAATCTCTTGCATTCCTCTACACTAATGGTGAAAAATCTGAAAGAGAAATTAAGGAAACACTCTCACTTACCATTGCAACAAAAAGAATAAAATACCTAGGAATAAACCTACCTAGGGAGACAAAAGACCTGCATGTCATAAACTATAAGACACTGTTGAATGAAATTAAAGATGATACAAACAGATGGAGAGACATACCATGTTCTTGGATTGGAAGAATCAATATTGTGAAAATGACTATACTACCCAAAGCAATCTACAGATTCAATGCAATCCCTATCAAATTACCAATGGCATTTTTTACAGAACTAGAACAAAAAATCTTAAAATTTGTATGGAGACACAAAAGGCCCCGAAGAGCCAAAGCAGTATTGAGGGGAAAAAACGGAGCTGGAGGAATCAGACTCCCTGACTTCAGACTATACTACAAAGCTACAGTAATCAAGAAAATATGGTAATGACACAAAAACAGAAACATAGATCAATGGAACAGGATAGAAAGCCCAGAGATAAACCCACGCACCTATGGTCAACTAATCTATGACAAAGGAGGCAAGGATATACAATGGAGAAAAGACAGTCTCTTCAATAAGTGGTGCTGGGAAAACTGGACAGGTACATGTAAAACAATGAAATTAGAACACTCCCTAACACCATACACAAAAATAAACTCAAAATGGATTAGAGACATAAATGTAAGACTGGACACTATAAAACTCTTAGAGGAAAACATGGGAAGAACACTCTTTGACATAAACTGCAGAAAGATCTTTTTTGATCCACCTCCTAGAGTAATGGAAATAAAAACAAAAATAAACAAATGGGACCTAATGAAACTTAAAAGATTTTGCAAAGCTTTTAGGCAGAAGACCTAAATAGACATTTCTTCAAAGAGGATATACAGATGGCCAAGAAGCACATGAAAAGCTGCTCAACATCACTAACTATTAAAGAAATGCAAATCAAAACTACAATGAGGTATCACCTCACACCAGTTAGAATGGGCATCATCAGAAAATCTACAAACAACAAATGCTGGAGAGGGTGTGGAGAAAAAGGAACCCTCTTGCACTGTTGGTGAGAATGTAAACTGATACAACCACTATGGAGAACAGTATGGAGGTTCATTAAAAAACTAAAAATAGAATGACCCAACAATCCCACTGCTGGACATATACCCAGAGGAAGCCATAATTCAAAAAGACATATGCACCCCAATGTTCATTGCAGCACTATTTACAACAGCCACATCATGGAAGCAACACAAATGCCCATCAACAGATGAATGGATAAAGAAGATGTGGTACATATATACAATGCAATATTACTCAGCCATAAAAAGGAACAAAACTGGGTCATTTGTAGAGATGTGGATGGATCTAGAGACTGTCATACAGAGTGAAGTAAGTCAGAAAGAGAAAAACAAATATCATATATTAATGCATATGTGTGGAACCTAGAAAAATGGTTCAGATGAACTGGTTTGCAAGGCAGAAATAGAGACACAGATGTAGAGAACAAATGCATGGACACCAAGGGGGGAAAGTGGCGGGGGGTGGTGGTGGTGGTGGGATGAATTGGGAGATTGGGATTGACATATATACACTAATATGTATAAAATGGATAACTAATGAGAACCTGCTATATAAAAAATAAATTAAATAAAATTCAAAAATTGAAAAAGGAAAAGAAGCCAGGGACATTAAGAATCTGCCTGCCAATGCAGGGGACATGGGTTCGATTCCTGGTCCAGGAAGATCCCACATGCCACGGAGCAACTAAGCCCGTGTGCCACAACTACTGAAGCCTGCACACCTAGAGCCCACATGCCACAACAAGAGAAGCCATCGCAATGAGAAGCCCATACACTGCAGCGAAGTGTAGCCCCTGCTCGCCTCAACTAGAGAAAGCCCGCTCGCAGCAACGAAGACCCAACACAGTCAAAAATTAATTAATTAATTAATTAATTAAAAAAAAAAAAAAGGAAGCCAGGGACATACCACTGGACAGAGAGGCCACGTGGGGGAACCCTGAGCTTCCACCTCGGACATCCAGCCCAGTTGGGCCTTCAGATGACCACAGCCCCAGGTGCTCCCTGATACAGCTGCACAGAGGCCCCACTCCCATGACCGAGGAAGAATGGGCCAACTGAACCCCATCAACCCACACAACCATGAGAGATAAAAATATTGTTTTAAGCCTCTACATTTGGGGGTAGTTTTTTTTGTTTGTTTGTTTTTTGCAGTACGTGGGCCTCTCACCGTTGCCCGTCGCGGAGCACAGGCTCCGGACGCGCAGGCTCAGCGGCCATGGTTCACGGGCCCAGCCGCTCAGCAGCATGTGGGATCTTCCCAGACCAGGGCACGAACTGGCGTCCCCTGCATCGACAGGCGGACCCTCAACCACTGCGCCACCAGGGAAGCCTGGGGGGTAGTTTGTTTACGCAGCTCTCAGAGGTAGGAATACTCTGAAAGAGTTACCCCAGTCTTATTCACTGGCTACTTTGGGGCAACTGAACCCCCCACCCCCACCCCATACTCCAAGTCCATGATCCCTCACTGATGACTTGGCCCAGTGGTCTCCCTGGTAACCGGCCCTGGTTATGAGGCTGAGTTGTTGGCTGGTGTTGCTCCTCCTAGGATTGGTAGAGGAAACCTTTACATTAAAATCAACGAGTAGGGCTTCCCTGGTGGCGCAGTGGTTGAGAGTCCGTCTGCCGATGCATGGGACGCGGGTTCGTGCCCCGGTCCGAGAAGATCCCACATGCCGCGGAACGGCTGGGCCCGTGAGCCATGGCCGCTGAGCCTGCGCGTCCAGAGCCTGTGCTCCGCAACGGGAGAGGCCACAACAGTGAGAGGCCCGCGTACCGCAAAAAAAAAAAAAAAATCAACAAATATTTGTAAAGCAACTGGGAGGTCTGTGGCGCTCTGAGGATCTCAAAGAGACATACAACACTTTTTGTTTGAAGAGCATTAAATAGCTTAGCAAGCATGCTAACTTACTGAACATCATCTTCCCCGTGACAACCATGAAAGCGCAAGGCAGACATCATTCCTTTTGTTCCTGAACAGGAAAGTACACAAGACCACACAAATAGAAGCAGCGGAGCCAGGGCTGAGAGCCAAGTCACCTGGCTACCTGTCCACAGCCCTCCTTTGCGCTGTACCATGATTGTCCCCAAACCATCCAGATAGCAGTCTGGGGCTCGGTCAGGCCCTTTTCCCAGGTCAGAGGAACAGAAAACTGGGGGAGAGAAAGTGACCACAGGTGCAACATAGGTGTTATAATTATGGGCCCTAAACTTACTTTCCTGGGTTCTGCCCTTAGTTGTGATAACTTGGCGTTACTTACCTTGCTGAGCCTGTCTCTGCCCCTATAAAGGGAGATGCACTTCTGCAGAGAGCTGCTGTGAACCCAGCGGGAGGGCGGGCTTTTGCGACTGTCTTCAAGGACAGAGCACGTGGAAGTGGCCCTTGGCGATTCTGGAAGCTAGGTCAGCAAATGCAAGCTCTCCGCCTTGCTCTGCATGAGGAGTGTGACCTCCCCTGGCAGCCATGCTGTGAGGAAGCCCAAATCAGCCCACATGGGGAGAACCGCCCAGCCAAGCCTTTCCCGAATTCCTAACCCAAAGAAACCATGAAAGATAAGAAGATGGCGGCTGTTGCTTGAAGTCACTACGTTTGGGGGTTATTTGCTGCACAGCAATAGATAACTGGAAGAGACTGGGTTGGTGGGGGGGCAGTTAATGGGTTGAATGGTGTCTCTACGTCCCCTTCTCCCCAGTCAAAAAAAAAACAACAAACAAACAAGAAAAGATACATTCCCCTCGAACCTCAGAATGTGACCCTATTTGGAATAAGGGTCTTTGCAGATATAATTAAGATAAAGATCTTCAGGGAGTTCCCTGGTGGTCTACTGGTTAGGATTCAACGCTTTCACTGCCGTGGCCTGGGTTCAGTCGCTGGTTGGGGAACTGAGATCCCGCAAGCCCCACGGCACAGCCAAGAAAAAAGACGAAGATCTTGAAATGAGATCATCCTGGATTGGGATGGGCCCTACATCCAGTGACAAGTGTCCTTATAAGAGACAGAAAAGAAGACACAGAGACACAAGTGCTGTGAAGCCAGAGCAGAGATTGGAATGAGGCTGCCACCAGCCAAGGCATGCCTGGAGTCACCAGAGCTATAAGAGGCAAGGAAAGAAAGAAAAATAAATTTTAAAAAAGGCAAGGAAGGGGGCTTCCCTGGTGGCGCAGTGGTTGAGAGTCCGCCTGCTGATGCAGGGGACACGGGTTCGTGCCCCGGTCCGGGAAGATCCCACATGAGGCAGAGCGGCTGGGCCCGTGAGCCATGGCCGCTGAGCCTGCGCGTCCGGAGCCTGTGTTCCACAACGGGAGAGGCCACAACAGTGAGAGGCCCGCGCACCGCAAAAAAAAAAAAAAAAAAAAAAAAAAGGCAAGGAAGATCCTCTCCCTAGAGCCTTCAAAGGGAGCATGGCCTTGCTGACACCTTGATTTTGGACTTCTAACCTCCAGAACTGTGAGATGATACATTTCTGTTGTTTGAAGCCGCCCACTTTGTGGTACGGCTTCCCTGGCAAACTCATACAGCATGTTTACATCTATTCTTTGATTTGCTCCTCCCAACTGCATGTTACTATCTGTGATGGTCAGCCTCCATGATGGCCCCAGCGGTCCCACCTCCTGGCATTCACTTCTCTGTGTAGTTCTTTTCCACACTGAATAGGGCTGACCTGTGTCACTAAGCAGATAGGGTAGGGGGTCCCTGGAGAAAGAGAACCAGGCATGGCTTTCTTGACAGAAGAGAAGCCATTTAAAAAAAATTGCTTTTAATTAATTTATTTTTATTTTTGGCTGCGTTGGGTCTTTGTTGCTGCGTCCAGGCTTTCTCTAGTTGCAGTGAGCAGGGGCTACTCTTCGTTGCTGTGTGCGGGCTTCTCATCGCGGTGGCTTCTCTTGTTGCGGAGCACGGGCTCTAGGCACGCGGGCTTCAGTAGTTGTGGCACACGGGCTCAGTAGTTGTGGCACATGGGCTTAGCTGCTCCGCAGCGTGTGGGATATTCCCAGACCAGGGCTCGAACCCATGAGTCCTGCATTGGTAGGCAGATTCCTAACCACTGCACCACCAGGGAAGTCCGAGAAGCCATTTTTGGTCAAAGCCATTTCGTGATCTAAGCCTGGCCACAGTGCTTGCCCTTGAACAGGTCACAGTAATTAATGGTCTTAAGGGAACAAAAGAATGCCGAGACAAAGAACTGTTATCAGGCAAGAGAATTAACAATAGTAAAGATAATATATCAGTTGTAAAGACTGCCAGTTCTGTTTCAATGGTAAAGATTAGCCTGAGGTGCTCAACCACAAAATCAATGGCACCTAAGGGGTGACGATGACCTTTCGTGCCTTCTATCCACTGAAGCTTGGACTCTGTCCGCTGCCCAAGCCCTTCATGAAAATCCATGTACCCTTAGCTTAAACCTTCCATAAATTTGCTGTTCAGAGAGACACTGCCTCGGGAAAGATCCTTGGTGTTCTCTTTACTTGCTGCAGGTAATAAGTCCTTTCTTCTCCTGATCTTTGGCTTGGCCGTGTCTTTCGGCTTGAACCTCCACCAAGAGGCGAACCCGGTTTTTGGGTAACATAACCAATAAGATCTCGTGCCAATAGCAGTGCGTGCCTTCCATGATCGAGTCACTATGTTCAGTTTCTGCCTTGCCCTCTCTCGGAACACTTGCACTGGGAAAAGCCCACAGCCTGAGGCCACTCAAACAGTCTGCGGAGAGTTCTTGTGATGAGGAACTGAGGCCTCCAGCCAACAACCAGCTCCATGTGAGGGCGCCATCTTGGAAGCAAATCCCCCAGCCCCCGTCCAGTTATTTATTTATTTCGCTGCTTTGGCTCTTAGCACTCGGGATCTTTTGTTGAGGCGCGTGGGCTTCTCTAGCTGTGGCGTGTGGGCTTAGTACCCCAACCAGGGATCAAACCTGGGTTCCCTGCATCAGAAGGCGGATTCTTAACCACTGGACCGCCAGGGAAGTCTCCTAGCAGACATGTTGGCTGCAGCCTCGTGAGACACTTCAAACAGGACCTCCCAGATAATCCACTCCCTGATTCCTGACTCCCAGAAACTGTGTCCTAATAAATGTTTATTGCTTTTGTGCCAATAAATTTCACGGTAATTTGTTACGGAGCACTAGGTAGCAAATATGTGTTTTCCTATCTCAACCGAGGCAGTGTGCATGGTAAGTTAAGAGTACAAGTTCCGAAAAACAAAAAAGAGTACAAGTTCTGGAGTCAACTATCACTTACCAGTTATTGACTCTGAACAAGTTACTTTGGCTTCTTTGAGTTTCCTCATTTTATAAGCATGTAGAACAATTGTATCCACTTTAGAGACTGTTGGGAGGATCAAAGGAGTTAATGCATAACTTTTAACAGTCCCTGGCACATAGTAAACATTAGCTATTGTTATTATATGGGTGAGAAAAGAGCTGCTCGGGCGGTTGGGCTGAGTCCTGGACCCAGGTCTCCTGACTTCCTGCCCAGTGCTCATAGCTTAATTGAATGCCTGGGGATAGATGCCCCGTGAGTCTATAATTTCTATCATTCTCTCCCCCTGCAGCTGGCCGTTCTAGCTGCAAAGCCCTGTCAACAGCTGGCTGCACACATTGTGCTGGTCCTGGGGAGACAGCCAGTAGGAGTCAGACTGTGATCCAGCCCCCGGAGAGAACTCCTCAGCCTTTGCAGGAGGCGTGTTAAAAAGGCATGCAAGAAGGATCCCTGGTGGTCCGGTGGTTAAGGCTCCACGCTCCCAATGCAGGGGGCACGGGTTCAATCCCTGGTCGGGAAACTAAGATCCCATGCGCCGCGCGGCAAAAAAGATTAATTAATTAATTTTAAAAAAAGAAAGGCATGCAAGAGCAGGCAGCAGCAGGCTGGGCACCATCTGAGGGGGCTGTTCTGGATCACATTTCGTTGCCAGGGTGGGTCCAAGAACAGGAATGAGCCTTGGTTAGGAATGGCCAAGAGAATGGGACAGCCGTTTTGAAATGCAATACGGTATTAGGGCAAAAGTGTTGTCAGGGGTCAATCTCTCTGCACGGCTGCTTTCGTTTAAGCAGATCAAAATGACCTTGGAGGGGCTTCCCTGGTGGCACAGTGGTTGAGTCCGCCTGCCAGTGCAGGGGATACGGGTTCGTGCCCCGGTCCGGGAGGATCCCACGTGCCGCGGAGCGGCTGGCCCCGTGAGCCATGGCCGCTGAGCCTGCGCGTCCGGAGTCTGTGCTCCGCAGCGGGAGAGGCCACAACAGTGAGAGGCCCGCGTACCGAAGGAAAAAAGAAAAAAAAATGACCTTGGACAAGCAGAGGCCAAGGAGCCTTAAGTCTGTGGCTCCTGCCCCACATCTGATAATAGGAAACAGTGAATGCCTGCAGTAAATGAGGCAATGGGGAAAAAAATCAGAAATAAGAAAAAGCAGCGGCATGTGAAGTTTGCCTTTGAATGAGCAGTGTCACCTATGAAAATTGGACGCAAAGAATTTCCAGGTGTGCTTGTAGCTTTCCAAAGACTCCTCGTGGCAAGTGTAGCCGTGTGGAAAATATCAAGTGAGGTTACTGGGTGTGGTTTTTCCAAAACTGTCACTGAAGCGTGGTAGAATACGCCGCCCCAAAATATGCCTCTTAGGCGCAAGGATTATCTTAAGAAACTGCACACAGAGGAGAAACTCTAGAAGCAGAGCCGCAATTACCCTTTGGTAAGAGAAATTGACATTGATAGGGGAAATCTCCATTTGTAGTGATGTCTCCCACTCTGTGCCAGGAAAAGAAGGGTGGCTCTAAATCCTGACAATCTTATCAATGGAGAAGGTGTTGACAGAAATCTTCATAACCTTACTCTTGTTTATCACAATGCTTTTCCTTTCTCCCTTTTTTTTTTTTTTTTTTTATCTTTTGGCCATGGCACGTGGCAAGTGGGATCTTAGTTCTCCGATCAGGGACCGAACCCACGACCCCTGCATTGGCAGCGTGGAGTCTTAACCACTGGACCACCAGGGAAGTCCCCAACACCTCTCTTTTGTCTTAAGCTGAAGATGGTATCTAAGTCTGAATTCTAAGCCACCTCTTTGAGTTACTCGCTTTTCCCCTGGTTATTCCCCATGTATACATGAGGTAAACATGTGAATAAATATGTTTGTTTTTCTCTTGTTAATGTGTCTTTTGCTACAGAGTTCCCAGCAGAGAACTTAGAAGAGTAGAGGGAAAATTACTCTTCCCTGCTATACATCACCAAGCCCTAAAATGGCCCACGACAGCACCCAAGGCCCTCACTTCATCTGACCTGCATTTTCTCTGGAGCTCTACCACGTCCACAAAGAGGAGTCTGGGTGAGAAGGGGCAAGACCAGACATCAACGGAAAATAATTCAAGATAACTGCCTCTGACCTCCAGGGAGAGGAAACCTACAAGGGGTCAGCTCCTGAAACATGTTTCTGAGGGCTGGTCTTTGGGGGCTGGCACACAACTTTCTTCTTGCGCTCTGGTCCCCCTCCCACCTCCGGGACCCTCATCTTCCAACAGACAAGAGTCTGGGGGCTTCAGATTATGGGTCTGCCCAATGCCTCTCACTGCAGCATTGCGCCCCTGAGGACTCCACGTTCTAATGCACTCTCATTACTTCTCTCTCCATGAAAACCCCGCTGCCGGGAGTGTGTTCATTTAATCACGCTGCTCTCCAACCACTCACCCTCCGGTCGGCTACCGTTCCTCGGCCCCAGTTCTTTTCATCACTTTGC
The DNA here is from genome assembly GCF_003676395.1 of Aethalodelphis obliquidens. Lineage (NCBI taxonomy): Eukaryota > Metazoa > Chordata > Mammalia > Artiodactyla > Delphinidae > Aethalodelphis > Aethalodelphis obliquidens. The sequence continues at coordinate 6,366,453 of NW_020837988.1, forward strand.
GTTCCTGGGAAGCGTCTGCTTGTCTTCAAGATAGATTTGTATTTCGGTGACTCTCAAATTCTATGAGACACAAGCATCGCTTGGAGAACTTGTTAAAATACAGGATCTGGGGCAGATTCAGAAAATCTATAGTCTTTTCTAAATTTTTATTTTATTTTATTTATTTGGATGCCTTGGGTCTCAGGTGCGGCACACGGGCTGCAGAACGTGCGGGCTCAGTAGTTGCAGCGCAGGTTTAGTTGCCCCGCGGCATGTGGGATCTTCGTTCCCCGACCAGGGATTGAACCTGTGCCCCCTTCATTGGAAAGCAGATTCTTAACCACTGGACCGCCAGGGAAGTCCATTCATTTTTATTTTATATTGGAATATAGTTGATTAACAATCTTGTGTTAGTTTCAGGTGTACAGCAAAGTGATTCAGTTATACATGTACATGTATCTGTTCTTTTCCAAATTCTTTTCCCATTTACGTTATTACAGAGTATTGAGCAGAGTTCCCTGTGCTATAGAAAATCTATAGTCTTGATAATAAGCTCTAGGTTATGATGAGACTTGAACTCCGAGGAACCATGCCCTAACTGGGATGATTTCAGACCAGACTGGAAAATATTTGGCAGCCAAATAAATAAAGACAAAGGAAGAGAAGCCTAATAGTGACTTCCCGATCCTTAGTCATGCCTTCAACACAGGAGGGCCAAAGAGTGGATGTGCGAAGGAACAGAAAACTGCAAGCCTCTCATTTCCTGGAACGCATCCCTTGTGGGTCTGTTCTGTGCTTCCCACCCTGGCTCCACCCTTATGTTGCAGGAAGGGGGACCCCTTCCAGGGCCCGAGAGTGGGCTCTTGTCTAACACTCGGAAATGAATTGTCCGAGGAGACACACGTGCTGACAAAGCGAAAGACTTTTTTTTTAAATCTATTTTTTAAAATAAATTTATTTATTTTATTTATTTATTTTTGGCTGTGTTGGGTCTTCATTGCTGCGAGCGGGCTTTCTTTAGTTGCGGCGAGCGGGGGCTACTCTTTGTTGCAGTGTGTGGGCTTCTCATTGCGGTGGCTTCTCTTGCTGCGGAGCCTGGGCTCTAGGCGTGCGGGCTTCAGTAGTTGTGGCATGCGGGCTTCAGTAGTTGTGGCGTGCGGGCTTCCGTAGTTGTGGCATGCGGGCTCAGTAGTTGTGGCTCACGGGCTCTACAGCACAGGCTCCGTAGTTGCGGTGCACGCGCTTAATTGCTCCGTGGCATGTGGGATCTTCCCGGACCAGGGATCGAACCCATGTCCCCTACACTGGCAGGCAGATTCTTGACCCCTGCACCACCAGGGAAGCCCAAAGCAAGAGACTTTAATGGGAAAGGGCGCCCGGATGGAGAGCCAGCGGGGTAAGGGAACCCGGGAGAACTGCTCTGCCACGTGGCTCGCAGTCTCAGGTTTTATGGTGATGGGGTTAGTCTCCCGGTTGGCTGTGGCCAATCACTCTGACGCAGGGTCCTTCCTGGTGGCTCGCGCATGGCTCAGCCAAGATGGATTCCAGCGAGAAGGATTCTGGGAGGTTGGTAGGACATATGCGCTGGCGTCTGCTCTCTCCTTTTGACCTTTCCCAAATCCTTCCAGTTGGTGGTAGCTTGTTAGTTCCATGTTCCTTACCAGGATCTCCTGTTACAAGATAACTCATGCAAGTGATTACTATCTTGCCTGGTCAGGGCAGGTGGCTTCGGCCAGTGGTTCCCCCAACACGCTTATCCTCCAATGGCCCTCATTCCCCAAAAAGCAGGGAAGCTGCCCACCTGGCTGTGACGACACAGAATCCTTCACGGGCCATCCGCGCCAGTTGTGTTTTTCCACCTTCCTCTCCTCATAGGTGACTTGAACAATTCTTGGTTTGACCTTGGTTCTCAAGGGCAGTGTGCATCATTAATAATATTTGGCAGTGGAGAGAGGGGATTTTTACAGACAGCCACTTAGGCTTCTTCTTGGCTAGAGACTCAAATTCCATAGCCCAGAATGGAACCGAGAAATCTGCTTTTTAAACAAACACAACAACGGACCCTGAAGCTGTGCGCTGACGTTTGGAAAAGCCTAAGGACGAGCTTGTTTCCATTTTTGTGAGTTGCTTTCTCCCTACACAGACTGGCAGCGGAGGAAGACGAGCCTGGGACCGGAAGGTCCCAAATCACTGGTCCCTCCAGCCAAGGGTTCTCAGATCCGTGGTTTCATGTAATCTCTGCAGCAATCAACAGGGGAAGAGGGGCAGGGATTATCACCTCATTTTACAGATGAGCAAGTTCTGTGCTCTTTGGACAACTCTGTTGCCCTTTCCAGCTCTAAAAGTCTATGATTTCATGGCAGGAGATCAAAACACCGGGCCTAAGCTTTACGTCCATCACTTGTGACCTTAGGCAGGCTCTCTTCCCAACTTGGCCTCCAGTTCCCACATGAGGATAATAAAACCAGGCATCATCTCAGGGGGCTTCTCTGAGGGCTCTCCCAAAACAGGTTAATCACAGGGGCTTAACTTTGTTGTAAATTGGGTTTGATTATGACCCTAGCCTTTTGTCACCCAAACTCAGTCTTCATACTTGATTGTTTGTACTGCAGAATCAGATCTTCCCATCTCAATTTAAGAAGGAAGGAAGGAAGGGAGGGAGGAAGGGAGGGAGGGAGGGAGGGAGGGAGGGAGAAGGCTCTCAGAGGAAATCCATCATTGGATTTAAATTTCAGGGACTGCACCAGAATGCCAGTGGATGGGTTAATGTGGCAGAGTGGGTATGAGGACAAACTATAAAACTAAAGGAAAATGACTACAGGTTGTGTGGTGTGAGTGACAGCAAGAATGAAGGCTGTTGTAGCCAAGGGCTGAAGTATAGATTGTTTATGGCCAGTCCCCACTTTAGCAAAACCACAACTGCTATTAAGACACTCAGATGCACCATCAGTGGTTCTGAACTTTGTATGATGATTTGAACTCTGCCTTATCATCGGAGGGAAAGCAAACAGCACGTCTACCAAAGGGGCTGAAATTTCAGCTGCTGCCAGGCGTCCCGGAGCTCCATCACAGTCCCAGAATAGCGCAGCTCGGTTCCCAGCAGCCTCGGGCTGCACCGCAGCAGCTGGGCTTCCGGCAACGGAGCTGGAGTCGAGCCTCAAGCAGCGGCCGGAACAGCTGGGACCGAACTCCACCCAGATGCCAGCTGGCTGGCACTGCCCTGCTGGAGGTGCCATGTCTGGTGAGTGCAGGCAATTCTGGCTCTCCTGTGGCACCCTGACTCTCCCCCTGTCCCCTTGGGGTCCTGGCTGAGTTTGAGAGGACCCTCAGGGTGCCCCCAAATCCCAGGCGAAGGGGTGGGGGCAGAGACCGTGTCTTTTGAAGGCTTTGGGTCATCTAGGCTGGTGGCTGGCGAGGCTGATGAAGGGCAGAGCCGTCCTGAAGGTGGGCACAGAGAGGACGTGATCACAGCGGGCTGGCGGCCACCAGGAGAACAGGGCTGAAGAAGGGAGAAAGGGCAGAGAGGGAGACACACAGCCCAGCCACAGGCCAGGCAGCTGCCCAGTGCAGCGCTGTCGTGAGGCTGGCTTCTGAAGGCGATGGGATTGTTGGGAGAAGGGAGAGGGGCTGAGAAGGAAGGCTGCAGACTAGACAGCTGGTCAACTCTGTTTCCAATGTCCTTCTCCTGTACTGGCCCATGCAGAGCCTTCATCTATTTACTCCCTCGCAAATTTTTTTTTTTTTTTTTTTGGCTGCACTGCACGCCATGCGAGATCTTCCCCGACCGGGGATAGAAAGTGTGACCCCTGCATGGAAGTGCGGACCGCCAGGGAAGTCCCCCTGGCAAACACTGATCGAGGCCCTGTCACGGGCAAGGATGGACCAGGTACACATCTTTCCCTCAAAGAGCTTACACCCTGGTTGAAGACATGAGACATGTACATAAACAAACATTCGTAGAGCAGAAAATGAGCTACATAAGAGATACGAAAGCGCTTTGGGACATAGAACAGCGAAGTTAAAACCAGTCCAGCAGAGTTAAAACCAGTGGGTTCTAATCCAGGGCTAGTCCCTTAGCCTTTATGAACCTCAGTTTTTTGGGTTTTTGGGATTTTTTTTGCGGTATGCGGGCCTCTCACCGTTGTGGCCTCTCCCACTGCGGAGCACAGCCTCCGGACGCGCAGGCTTAGCGGCCATGGCTCACGGGCCCAGCCGCTCTGCGGCATGTGGGATCTTCCCGGACCGGGACACGAACCCACGTCCCCTGCATTGGCAGGCGGACTCTCAACCACTGTGCCACCAGGGAAGCCCGAACCTCAGTTTGAAATTGAACTCCTAGGGTTGTCAAGATCAAATATATATAAAAGACACGGAAAGTTGTACAGTGCTACACAGAGGTATAAACTATTATGGGTGTTGTTGCATTATTAGATGAGCCAGTGTTTGTGTGTCTCTGAGCTTCTTGGCCTGGGATTCTGGGAGGCGGGGATCTGAGTGTGGAGCTCAGGACAGCAGCCAGGCCAAGCCTAGACCCGGAGCCCACCCCTTCCCCCTAGAAAAGGCTGACGGCATCCCTCAGGTCCTGGCCCATCATTCCACCCATTTTATTATAGGTACAGAGCAGTATCCTGGGGGCTGCAGGGAAGGCTAGGCATGAAATCTGCTCCTCACTGAGCCTATCATGGAATTACAGAGGCCAGATATCTATGTATAAAATATAATTAACTGTGCAAAGCAGCACAAGATTGGCAAATTCATGCTAGTGGGGAAGCTTTGGGAGGGCAGAGGGAGGAGTTGTATGGGGCGGGGTCACCAGCAAAGGCTTCTGGGAGAAGCAGAGGCTTTAAAGGGGGAACGGTTTAGAGAGGCCGGGAAGGGGCACCCTGGATTGAGAGTGGGGGACATTGTGAGTGAAGCCACAGGAAGGTCAGTCCGGTGGCCAGACCCAGAGCTGACCTCTCAGGCTGCAGTGGCCGTTTCCTGTGGGGAAGAGGAGGGAGAGGAGGTGGCCAGTCCAGGTTGAATGCAGGCTGCAGGGGCCTTAAATGCTGGGCAAGGGAGTTAGATCTTTTACTCAGAGGGAGTGGAAACCAGTGACGATCTTAGGAGCCGAGAATGCCAGGGGGAAGTCAGTGAATGTCCTGCAGCAGAGGGGGTTTGCAGGTGACTGGAGGTGTCAGGGAACGGAAGGAAGACTGCAGGCAGGGTGATTAGGTTGTGTGTGTGTAACCCCAGTGGGAGGGTGCGCCTGCCCTGAAATGTTCTCACAAGGGGGGCGTGGGGGGGTGTGAGGGGAGACTCTTCCTCAAGGAAGGGAAGGGGGACTAAACACTGCTGTGTACACATTTCTTTTCTGTTTTTGGAAGGGGCGGGTTGAGGGGCCTGAATCCCTGGACCCTGGTTCCTAGATTCACTCAGTCTATTGACGGAGGTTCTCCAGACCTGGGCAGCTCAGAAAATGCAGCTCTCTCCTTCTAACAGGGAGCTGGTTAGTGGCCACTGAGCCATGGGCAGGGAAGGGGGGAGAGGGAGAGGCAGGTTTTGTGGTCACCATGGACGGGCTCAGCGTCAGGTGACATTCCAGCAGGTTCTGCCCTAGGCCCGCTTCCGGGTACCCTCCCAGAGGGGCCATCCATGGGCAGCGGGTTGTGGCGAATGGGTGTTTATCTCACCTGCTCCCTGGCCCCTGGCTTCCTGCTTCTTAAGGGGCCACCTTGGTACCTGGGTCCTCTCAAAATGCCAGGTGGTATCAGGCTGCTCCAAGCCGGCAGTCCTAGGAGCTGAAGAGAAGAGGAAACTTAGCCAGACACCGCAGCCTGGGCAGGAACCAGTTAATGCGGAGCCTGGGAGCAAGGAGAGGTCAAACGCAAAATCTGTTTACCAGCTGGTTGGGGGACACCCAGCTGCCGAGTGCAAGATTCCAGGCACCTACCTGTCAGGGGGCCAAGAGCCTCGCCCTCAGCTCAGCGAGGGACTACGTCTGCTCCACGGGGGCCAGCGGGCCAGGCGGCAAGACCAGGGGCACTCAACCCTCTAGGGAGGGAGAGCCGGCCTCCCAGTCCCCGGAGGAGGAAATGCCTCCTGAAAGAGATTCTGCACACTGAACCGGCAATCCAGGACCCCTGCTGCCCAGGCAATAGGGAAGCCCCTCTAGGGCGCAGAACTGACCTCGAGCACCCCCGGGGCCAGCTCACCTGCTCCTCCAGTGCCCCAAGTTGGGTTGCCAAGGCCCCTACCCTGCATTCTAATGCAGGGCGTTGCCGGCCCAGGGGAGGTGGTGTCTGCAGCAGGTACTGGGCTTGCCTGCTTCCCAGGAAGGCCTGTGGCCAGTGGGCAAGGCAGGCACGGCCCTGTTTGCACGGTGTTTGCAGTGGTCCACCCCAGGGTGATGGGGAAGGTCAGCAGGGGGCTGCCCTCCAGGGGCCATGTCTCAACTCTTGCTGCTAGGGTTCAAACCATAGAATAAATGGATCTACCGAGTGTCAGGTTCGGTGCCAGATACCGGGAACACCAAAACGAGTGAGACGTGTCCCTGCTATTGAGAGGACAAGAACTGAGAAGGCTAAGATACACCGAGATAAATGATAAACAAATGCATACTAGGCTGTGGGTAAACAGGGCAGCTCGCCACGGTTCATTCTGGGGAAGGTGAGGAAAGCATGGCAGAGAAAGGGACATTGGAGCTGAGCTTTGAGGCAGAGCAGGTTTTAAAAACCTTTGGTCAGACAGGGAAAGGGGGTTGGGGGAGGAAAGGAATAGCACAGGAGAAGCCCAGAGCATGGCACGGCGAGGCTACTACAAGAGTTTGGATTAAACACTGCTAGAACTTTTTTTTTTTTTTTTTCTGGCCACGATGCATGGCTGCGGGACCTTAGTTCCCTGACCAGGAATTGAACCCGCGCCCCTGGCAGTGGAAGTGTGGAGTCCTAACCTCTGGACCACCAGGGAATTCCCACTGCTAGGCCTTTTTAACTGTAAGGGGACTAAGCCTCAGAAGGGATGGACCAGGAAAGGAGAGGTTGATCACTGAGCATCTGAGTGTCAAGCTTGTGCGAGGCCCACTATAGACATGGCTTCGTTGCAAGGATTGGGGGTGGTGCTATCCTGACCTCTTTATAGTAGAGGAAAGTGGGGCTCAGAGCAGTGAAGTGACTTGTCCAGGCCATACAACCGGCAAGTGGCAAAGTTGCACCCCACCCTGGGCCTTGTCACTAGCTTAGACTCACGCGGCTCAAAAAGGAATTGTTCCAATGAATAAAGGTAGTTTCGATCAGCCGGCGGCCAACAGGAACTCACACACCGTGCTGGGAAGGAGGGGTACAGACGCCATCCACACAATCCATTGATCCAAGATCTATCTGAACAGTGGGAAGGCAGTGTCCCTATGGGACCGCTTCTCAAAGTGTTACCTTTTGGGGAAGATGGGAGTTCATAAAGGCTTACGTGCCGATGTATTATTACATTGGGCGAAGGGTACCTGGGGGCGCAGATGAGTCTGCGGTTGGAGTCTTTGACGCAATGGCGCCTCCCACCAAACTTCTCTCCCGGCCACTGGCCGTGTCCATCGGGACCCACAGCCGTCCAGCTCCCAGGGCTGGGGGTGAGGCTCTCAGGATCTCCACCCTCCAGTGTTCCTGCTATTGACAGGCCCTGGGGGATTAAAGCCAAGGGCACCAGGGATCCTGGAGCCTCAGAAGCCCCAGGTCGTCTGCCCCGAGGGCCTTCCTTTGTCTTGAAGGCGTATCCTGTTCCAGAGTGAGATGTTCCAGAGTGAGATGGGGCGGAAAGGGGGAGAGCAAACCGTTCTCAGAAAACGGCCCTACATTTCCACTGCCCTCAGGGCACAGGGCTGGCTGGGGGCAGAGCTCATTCACTGAGGTGTCCAGGCCTGTTTCCAGACCACCGCCAGTGGGTGGCCAGGCACCGGATACCCCAACCTGGCCCCTGCCTGGGCCCGGAGGGAGGGGTGAGACTTGCTTCATGGGAGAAGTCTCTGGAGGGTGAAGGGGTTCTCCACGATCGAGACAGATCCCGAATTCACCTGTGTCTCCCTGAGGTCACTTGTATCCTGGTCTCCCCACCACTTTCCCCACCCCTTTCCCAGGCTCCTAGATCTGGCTTTAAACATATGCTAATGAGGGACCCCTCCCAGCAAACTTGTTTCAGCGTTGGTTGCCCAGCTGATGAAAACTAGTCAGAGGTTAGAGTGACTGATCTGTTTCGGGAAGGTCTGACCTGCTGCTCCCCCTTTCAGGGTGGGCCCCCCACTGCCTGGCCCTTACACAGGTCTGCACGTGCTCACGTCCGGTGTGTGTGTGCGCGCGGGGTCGTCCCTGAGATGAAGGAGGTGGAGTTATTAGGGGAAGGAGACCAAAGGCACAGCAATGCGCTCTTCCTCTCAACATTGAAAAGAATTGAAACAATTCACTCCTCACGTTTTCCAGGCCAGCCAGAGAGGGCCAGGCGCAGGAAGAGATATAGGGTTCTAGAAAAGCAGGGCCTCACCGCCAGCCCAGGCTGCTAAGCAAACATTCCCTCCAGGAGTCCGAAAACTGGTGTGCGAGGGGAGGAGCCAGCGTGGGGTTTATCGCTCCGGCAGCTCCGGGTGATTCAGGGAGTTTGACTTCTGGTTGTCATAGATAGAAGCACGCAAACAAACAGCCCGGGAGGTCCCCTCCCCTCTGCCTGCGCCCTCCCCCACCTTGCTACCCCCGGCCCAAGACCAGCCGCCTCCCCCCACGATTCCCGCCCTCCTCCCGGGCGCTCCGGGCAGAACCAACACGCCCAGCCGCCCGCCCGGCCACCGGCTGACTCCGACCGCGCGCCGCTGGCGATCCCCCAGGCAACTCGGCGTCACGAGAACCAGCACCCCGGAGACCCGGCGCCCGGCCCTGCCTCCGCGTCCCCTGGGCCCCGGCCAGGCGCAACAAGCACTCCCTTCTCTGTGCGCCGCGGCCCCTCCGGGCCTCCGGCGCTTGCCAACTAGGCCCCGCTGCGTAGCCCACCTCCCGCGGAGCCCGCAGCCCTGGGGGAAGGCAGCGGGAAAATCTCTTGTTTACTGAGCCGGGGTGATCCTAGGTTGGATTCGCTTCCCCATTTCTGCAGTTCCCCTTCTGCTGATTCCTGGGACCGGGGAGGAAAGGGGGACAACCCGCTGACGCACCCCGGGATAGGGAGTGAGGTTGGGGTACGGGGAGGGGGGAACTCGAACTCGTGCAAAAGTCCCCGGGCGGCGGCAGGGGCAGGACTCGGTGGCCAGGCCGATGTGTCACGGAGCTCAGAGACCGCGGGGGCCGGGTTAAACACTGTACTTCGGGGAACTGAACCGTGAAGGCTAATTAGGACAGGTCCGAACAGGGAACGGGGACACGGGGAGGGGAGCGCGCGCTAAGGTGGACCGTGTCCCGGCGATCGCAGGAAACCCAAGCGCCGGGTAGTCGGACCCAGGGCGACTTCTGCCCACGGTCCCGAGTGGTTCTGGGCTCGGCCCACGGCGTTAGGGGCGCGCGCGGTGGCGTTCCCACGCACACTTGGTGAGCCGGGTGCCGGGGAAGGATCGCGCGTGCAAGAGGTGGACGCTCGGTGTGTGGTGTGTCCACGTGTGCAAGCTCGGGGAGGGCAGAAGGCGCGACAAAGACAGACTTTGTATCTGAGTGTGCGCCTCGCTCTAGTCCGGAGCGGCGAACAGTGCCCCGCGTGTGTCTCACGGGAGAGCCAGGACGAAGGTGACAAAGACTAGGTGTCCGCCCCGGAGAGACGCACCAAGGTGGCCCCCGCGCGTGTTTGTGTGCGCGCGCGCTGGGACTCGCGGAGAGGGAGAGCCCGCCCGCGAATTGTGTTGGGCTGCACCCCAAACCGCTTTCCGGAGAGAAAACCGAGTCCCGAAAGTAAGTGCGCGTGAGTGTGCGCGCGCCCGCGTGCGGGGGCGTGGCAGTAAACAGCAGCAGCCCACAAGCCGGCCCGGCCAGAAACTCCGATCTCCCTCCCCTGCCGGAAAGTGCGTCTAGTCGCAGCCTGGAGGTGAGTCGGGGATGGGTGGGGGGAGGGCCGGCCGGGCTTTGTTACTGTGTAAGCGGATTGCACGTACCTGGAGCGCCGCGGGCGCCCGATAAGCTCCTCAATGGAGGTGATGTCACGGTGATGCAGGCGCCGGCCCACCCTCGCTGCGAGAAAGGAGCCGAGCGCGGGCAGAGGCCAGCGCGAGGGCGAGAGACGGAGCGCAGCCAGCTCCGAGTCCCGGGGAGAGGCAGGCCCTGCGCCCCGATCCCCCGCCTGAGCCCCGCCACCTCAGACCAGGGTTGGGCCTGGCCCCGCTCTCTGCGCCGAGTCCCTCCCACCCCCGCTCGCGCCCCGCCTGGACTTGGCCCCAGACGCCGCGCCGGAGCTGGGCCGGCGACGCGTCCCAGGTAAGGGCTGCAGCCTGCTCGCTCCGCCCTCCCCTCGGCCGCCGGGAAGAGTGGGGTTGGGCTGGTGGGGAGTGGGCGAGGGTTGAGGCCCAGTGGTGGCGAACCGGGGGGCGGAGGACACCGCTCCTACTTCGCTCGCTCGCAGAAACTTTCCAAAGCGGAGCAGGCTGGGGACTGGGGGTGTGGGAAGCCCGGCGCTGCGGCTCGGAGTTGGCGGCGAGGGAGAACTCCACGATCGGGGTCTCCAAGGACTACCCCCTGCTCCCTCGCAGCCTCTCTGCGTGACTCCGCGGCCAGTAGTGACTGGGGGGCCGGCCTCCTCTCCGCGGCCCGCTACCGTGGATGGGGAGGGCAGGTTTCTGGGACCTGAGGAAATGGGAGAGAGGTTGGCCCCCTGCTCTTTCTGTTCCGCCATCCAGGGGAGCGTGGGTGTGGACCCCGGTCCCGGCGAGAGGTATAGGGAGGGGAGGGCTCAATCTTCCTGCGGGAAGTTCGGAACTTCGGTCAGTCGTAGGCCCTCTACCTTTGGCGGCGTGGCTTCTAGATCCCTTCTCTTTCCCCGCTCCTCCCTCACGCCCCACGGGGTTTCCTGCGCCCTTCCCAGCCGCGGAGGTGCAGTTGCGCCTCTCCAGCCCCAGACCCACAGTTTCAAATCCAGCAAAACGCAGTCATTGAAAAAAACCCACGCTCTTGATCCTAGAGCTCAGGGACCCGAATATGTTGAAATAGGGTTTTGTGCTCTTGGAGGTTCCCTGCCTGGGCCTTTATCTGTGGCTGGGGAAGGGCGTGCCGCTGGGGGGTGGGGCGCATTCCGGAGTGGCTTTCTAGAGCGGACCCTTGGGTTGAGGACTCACGTGTTTCAGAATGTTCAGGGAACTGGGAGCCGAATATCCACCCTCGGTGTGAAGGTCTAAGCCTGGGGTTCCTGGAAGCCCTCTACCCCACCCCCTAACTTGGGCTCTGAAGCAGCCCCGTACAGGTACAGGCATCTCCGACCCCTCTTCTTATTGGTTGGTTTAAACACCAGAGCCCCCTGAACAGAGGAGTAAGACGGCAGGACCTAACCAGGGGCGGAGAGGAAGGAGGAGATGGATGGGAGAAGGGGAGGATATGGGAAGGCTGCCAGTGGGTCCATCCGTCTCTCTTCATGGGCTGCTGAGTGGCGGCAGACCCGGCAGGAAGGAGGCTCCTCTGTGGCTCTGCTTAGGCGCCTCGGAGAGGGGTCTCTACATGGTCATGGCACCCTTGAAGGTACCTGGCTGTGGGTCTATATCTTACTCTGTCCCTTGGAGCCCAGGAGACAGACCAAGGCCGCAGTGTGAAGCTCGTGTTGCCCTTTTCAGGATGGTTCTCAGGCTTTCGTGTAGATGGTCGGGGAGTGAGGAAAGGTGAGAAGGCCTGGCTGCCTCATCCTTGCTGGGTGAAGCCCATTCAGGGCTGGCTGGGCCTCTGAGCCACCACTCTGCTGAGGTCTCTCTGCCTCCCCTGGGAGAGGGAAAGAGGGAGGAAGGGGATTCTGGAACTGGATTGGGCTGACTCAGACCTGAGCTGGGGACTGAGTGGCTGAGCCTAGGGAAAGGCCGATTTCAGAGGTGATTAAAAATACTTGTATAACTGATTCCAGGGAGGTGAAGCAAAAGGGCCCCTTTGTCCAGAAAATAATCTGCAGCTCGGCTGGGCTGCAGCCATGGCGTGGGGGGAACTCATGGGACTGAAGGAGGTCCCCCTCCTTGGTCCTACTGAGAACCTTTTTTTAAAAAAAATATTTATTTGGCTGTGCCAGGTCTTAGTTGAGGCACGCGGGATCTTTAGTTGCAGCACGCGGACTCTTAGTTGTGGCATGTGGGATCTAGTTCCCTGACCCGGGATCGAACCTGGGCCCCCTGCATTGGGAGCTCGGAGTCTTAACCACTAGACCACCAGGGAAGTCTCCCCTACTGAGAACCTTAAAGCAGGAGACGTGACTCTAAAATGAAGAGGGCGGACTGGGATGGGGAGAAATGGGCACCAAATCCGTTCAGTGAATGCTTTTCAAATGCCTACTGTGTTCAGTGCAAGACTAGATGTTGCAGGGGATGCTAAGAAAAACAAGTCTTGTTCACTCCCCTCAGACCTTACAGCCAGGTAGGGGAGACGCCTACGCACACAATTCTAACGATCGAGGCTCAGAAGACAGCCTGGAAGTGCAGGCTCTAGGGACCCGCAGGAGGGAGAGTCTCAAGGCAGAGCTGGTCTGTTTCATCCAAGTCCTTTCCCCCTTGGCCGCCATCTTCAAACACAGCATCCCTTGGCTGGCTGAATCTGCATTCCTGGATGGGCTGAGCTTTCTTTAAGTCTCCTGCTGGCCTCCAAGGGTCGCTGTCCCAGGCAGTGGACAAGAACCAGGCCCAATGGGTCCGATTTCCCCACTCGAGTTGGTGTCTGCCTGTCCCTCCACTCCCCCACTTTGAAGTTCCCATGTTGGTGGGACCGACAGGCTTGAAGGGTAAGGTCCAGGGCCAACAGCAAAGTGAGAAGGAAATTGGGGTGAGGGCTGTGAAGCTTCTCTGGCCCTGGCCCAAGTTCTTAGGAGGTGTTGGATTCTCGCAAGGTACAGGCAGGTATGGCTCTAAGAGCAAGACAGACCAAGAAGAGGGATTGACGTAGCGGTCGGAGGCTAAGTGGGAGCAGGCTAAGTGGGAGCGGCCTTGGTGCTTTGTAATGACGTGGCTGTTACAAGATTTGAACTTGTAGCGTGGACTTAGCATCCTTTCCCCCACATCCAGCCAGGCCTTAGACTTTATCTGGGAAAAGATCTCCATTAGGCCTTACCTTTGGCCTTGGTCTTTAGCGGGGGATGAATGTGTCCTCAACAAATGGATTGCCTATGCTTTTTTCGCCAGACTTAAATCTTAAAGCACAACGCTGGTTATGCCCTCATCATTTAAAAAACAGCCTTCGGTGGCTCCCCACTGCCTTTATTTATTTATTTTTTAACATCTTTATTGGAGTATAATTGCTTTACAATGATGTGTTAGTTTCTGCTTTATAACAAAGGGAATCAGTTATACATATACATACATATGTTCCCATATCTCCTCTCTCTTGTCTCCCTCCCTCCCACCCTCCCTACCCACTGCCTTTAGAATCAAGCCCTAAACTCCTTCCCTGTAGTGTCTCTAATCTGTAGCCAGCCAGCTGCAACCTCCCTTTACAGACTCAGTTCATATTTGGTGAATTTGATTAGAAACTGAATAAAATGCTGTTGGGAGGTGTTCTTCACTCTGTCCTTTCTGACCCCCTCAGCTGGGAAGAACTTCCTCCTCTGTGTTCCTGTAGCACTTTTCTCTCCCCAGAGGTAAATTCTTTTGTGTGACACTTACCTTATTCTTCTTTGGGTAGTTTTCTTGTAGACCTACCTTTTGCACTGTGTTTGTTCATCTTTGTATTTTCCACTGTGCGTCTAGGGGAACTACTGGGCCCGGTCCCCCTAGACGCACAGTAAATATTTGCTGATTTGGAATATTTGTCTGTTCTGACCTGGGGACCCGGCGTAGGGAGATGGGATGAGCAGCTCTTGAAGATGTGCAGATTGCCGGAGGCTAAGTCTGAGTGACCATTCTCAGGGTTCATACCACATCTCCAGCTTCACCCCAAGGTCTAGCTGTTTTGCTGTGAGCCAGAAATACTCATGAGGGAGTTGAGTGCCTAGGACCCCATAGCACGTTATCCATTAATTATCTCCCGGAGTGGTTCAATATTCCTTATCCATTAGCCCTCTCCGATTCCTCTTTTCTCTTCCCAGCCCTTGTAAATACAGTACAGTTTGTGCTTTATTGATTTACTGTTACACAAAGTCCCCTGCAAGAGCTTATTTAAATCGTGATGTAGGGGAAACATGCTTTTGCATTGGAAGTCGAGAGAAACTAGCTGCGTTACAGTACCATTGATGTAGGAAAACAGTAATAAGTTCACACAGGAGTGTGAATTTATTAAAAGTTAATGGTAAGGCTTCCCTGGTGGCGCAGTGGTTGAGAGTCCGCCTGCCGATGCAGGGGACACGGGTTCGTGCCCCGGTCCAGGAAGATCCCACATGCCGCGGAGCCTGCACATCTGGAGCCTGTGCTCCGCAGTGGGAGAGGCCACAGCAGTGAGAGGCCCGCGTACCGCAAAAAAAAAAAAAAAAAAAAAGTTAATGGTATGTGTTGTTTGGGGAAAAGCAAGCTTAATTGGCAGACGAGGTTGTAGTTGGGAAGGCTGAGACCTAAAATGCTTTCAAGGAGCATATGTAGAGGATATCTTACAGGACTTTGAAAGTTGTTGATCTTTGTTCTGTCAGTTTCACTTAATTTTGAGTTTTATTTCCTCTGACTTAGTAGCAGCGTCCTTCCCTTTCTCAATCATGGAGAGACAGTTCTGTTTGCCTGTTATATATTAACTAACCAGGAATGGTGAAAACATTAAGGGCTTAGCGGTGTGCAAATCTACACTCCACCTCCTAAAGGGAAGAAAGAGAGGTGGTGGTGAAGTTGGATCATGCCATTCCCCTCCCAGCCACTAGTGGTCACTATCAGCCCAGGAAAGCTTGGTTGCTGTCTTTCTGGAAAGTTCCTGGGTCCAAGAGGTGAGAGAGGAAGAGGCAGGGTTACACCTAGTTACTTGAACATAATAAGGGGTGATTTAAATGTGGAGTCCCTGCATTTCATAGAATTTTGGAATTTATGACTTGCTTTTTAGAGCATTTAAATTTTCTGTCCTCCAGATAAATTTAAAGTCTTTGAGTAGAAAACTCACTGATTTGGTCTTTAATTTCTCTTAACCTGCCACACTCTTTACCTCCACTTCACACAGGGAAAATCCAGCTGGTACTGAAAGCAGGGGTTTGGTTTTCTTTGGTGCCAGTCTACAGCATTTAGTAAGGCTGCTGTCCGGGACCGGTCCAGTGAGTCGTTGCAGTAGTAAGTTACCTTCCTGGTGTGAATAAAAGACATCTTTCTTGCCTTCTAGCTACAGTGCCTCAACTGTAGATGTGCCTCTACACATTATAGATTAATTTCTTCCATTATAGATTAATTTCTTTGGGTTTTGCTTTGCCCTTGCCTGGTTCTTGCTTTTAAAATGTTAATGCCTCATAGGAAGATTTTTGCATTAAGTCATTAACTCCCTAGCTGGGAAATTGGTTGATTTTTTTTTTTAATATTTATTTATTTACTTGGTTGCTCTGAGTCTTAGTTGTGGCAGGCGGGCTCCTGAGTTGAGGCACGCGAACTCTCAGTTGCGGCATGCGTGTGGGATCTAGTTTCCTGACCAGGGATTGAACCCAGGCCCCCTGCATTGGGAGCACGGAGTCTTACCCACTGTGCCACCAGGAAAGTCCCAGAAATTCGTTGATTTTATTCTTGAGACTCTAGCAACTGAGCTTCCAAAGAACTTTGGATTCTGAGGAGAAGCGTTGGCACTAAAAGCCGTAAAATGAAGGGCAGTGGTAGGGAGGCGTCAGGGGAAAAGTGTTGATACATACAACTTTTCCATCATCTCTTCACTTTCTCTGGTTGCAGTTTGCACCTGTTACGGGTGCTTGTGAAATACTCACTGAATGAATGAATGAGTGGCTGATTTGCCGTAGACTCAGGCGTCACAGGGACAGAGTGGAGGGGCGTGGTGTCTGGCCATTTGAACTCTGGAAGTCCCGGGACAGAGAGGAACTGAGAGCTGAGTGAACTTGCTCACAAACCTCAGCCCCCAGCCCACCTGCAAGAGCTCAGGGAGTATCTGGGCCCAGGTTATGATTTGGGGGAGGGGGAGGGGCCTGAAAATTCAGCAGAGTTTCCTCCTTTTCCATGACCGGGAACAGGGATCACGCTTGGGTTTCATCTCATTTACCTCTCTGGTCACTTGGTACAAGGCCCAGGAGTTCTGTGTTAAGAACGATTCTGAAGCCCAGAGGCACAGACAAGGTCAGTGTGCCGTGGTTCAGGATGGGGGCGACGGCACCTCGTGTGTCAGAGTCTGCCCTGGAGGACTGATTGTGCCTTTTCTCCCCTCCGTCTCTAGGGACCCAGCTGGGGCCTGGCCTGGGAGCCAGGATGGCCATCCAGGAAGCGGTGCTGATATGCCTGGGACTGCCTCTCTTCCTCCTCCCAGGGGCCCGGGCCCAGAACCACGCCCCAGCTGGCTGCAGCCCGGACCTCAACCCCCTCTATTACAACCTGTGTGACCGCTCTGGGGCTTGGGGCATCATCTTGGAGGCAGTGGCGGGGGCAGGCATCGTCACCACTTTTGTCCTCACCATCTTCCTCGTGGCCAGCCTCCCCTTCGTGCAGGACACCAAGAAGCGGAGCCTGCTGGGGACCCAGGTGTTCTTCCTGCTGGGGACCCTGGGCCTCTTCTGCCTCGTCTTCGCCTGCGTGGTGAAGCCTGACTTCTCCACCTGCGCCTCTCGGCGCTTCCTCTTTGGGGTCCTGTTCGCCATCTGCTTCTCCTGCCTGGTGGCCCACATGTTGGCCCTCAACTTCCTGGTCCGGAAGAACCACGGGCCCCGGGGCTGGGTGGTCTTCATCGTGGCCCTGCTGCTGAGCCTCGTGGAGGTGATCATCAACACGGAGTGGCTGGTCATCACGCTGGTGCGGGCAGGTGGCGGCGAGGGTGGCCCTCCGGCCAACGGCAGTGCCAGCTGGGCCACCGCCTCCCCCTGTGCCATCGCCAACGTGGACTTCGTCATGGCGCTGATCTATGTCATGCTGCTGCTGCTCTGCGCCTTTACGGGGGCCTGGCCCACCCTGTGCGGCCGCTTCAAGCGCTGGCGGAAGCACGGGGTCTTCGTGCTGCTCACCACGGCCACCTCCATCGCCATCTGGGTGGTTTGGATTGTCATGTACACCTACGGCAACCGGCAGCGCAACAGCCCCACGTGGGATGACCCCACGTTGGCCATCACCCTCGCCGCCAATGCCTGGGCCTTCGTGCTCTTCTACGTCATCCCTGAGGTCTCCCAGGTGACCAAGCCCAGCCCGGAGCAGAGCTACCAGGGGGACCTGTACCCCACCCGGGGCGTGGGCTACGAGACCATCCTGAAAGAGCAGAAGGGCCAGAGCATGTTTGTGGAAAACAAGGCGTTTTCCATGGACGAGCCAGCCTCAGGTGGGTCATGGGACATCCTCCCCAGGTGCCCTTTTATTTTATTTTTTTAGTTTTTAAAAATTGTTGGCCACACCCTGCAGCCTGTGGGACCTCAGTTCCCCAGCCAGGGATTGAACCTGGGCCGCCGCAGTGAAGGTGCCTAGTCCTAACCACTGGACCACCAGGGAACTCCCCCCAGGTCCCCTCTTATTCCAGGTGGTTTACTGCAGGACAGGGGGCTGGTCTCCGGAGCAAAATGGGAGGTTCCTGAGATTATCCAGAGTTTTCTGCCTTAAAGTCACTAAATTCCATATTTAAAAAAAAATTCTTTATTTCTTTTTGGCTGCGTTGGGTCTCTGCTGCTGCGCGCGGGCTTTCTCTGGTTCCAGCGAGCGGGGGCTACTCTTCATTGCAGTGCGCGGGCTTCTCACTGCGGTGGCTTCTCTTGTTACGGAGCACGGGCTCTAGGCACACAGGCTTCAGTAGTTGCAGCACGTGGGCTCGGTAGTTGCAGCACGCAGGCTCTAGTAGTTGTGACGCATAGGCTCAGTAGTTGTGGCTCTAGAGTGTGGGCTCAGTAGTTGTGGTGCACAGGCTTAGTTGCTCCGAGGCATGTGGGATCTTCCCGGACCAGGGACTGAACCCATGTCCCCTGCGTTGGCAGGTGGATTCTTAACCACTGCGCCACCAGGGAAGTCCCCTAAATTCCATTTTTTTAAGGATTTTTTTCCTATACTCGCACAATTCATGAATACATTTTCATTGTAAAATTTTACACATTACAGGTAAAATTTCCCTCCACTGTCAGTTCTACCCCATTCCCTCCTGTTCTGTCCCCAGAACTGATCACTGTTGGCTGATAGTTTCCTGCCTCAGTTTCCTCATCTGTAAAATGGGGATAATAATGGTTCCTGTTTCATAGGATTCTTTTGAGGATTCAATTAATGCATCTTCTGGCGCTTGGAAGATACTCTAGAAGTATTAGCTATTAGCTCTGTCAATATTATTATCCTTCCAGAGCTTGTTTTTCCATTATGTACATATCCATAGTCTTAGTTTCCTCTTACAGTCTTTTCAGTTCAAACTTTTTTCTTTTTAATAAAATCGCGTGTGCCACATGCTGATCTAAGCAGCACCCGGTATCCAATAGCCAGCTTGTCCCCGAGCTCCTGCCCCGGCTCTGTTAATGGGATGGGGCTCTCCTGAGGTGCTAGGCAGCCCCAGAGCCTTGGTGGTTGGAGCCGAGGGCACCTCGGAGGTGGAAGCAGCAAGAAGGCAAGAGAAGCCCCTGCAGCCTGGGCCGAGCCCCCGTCGGAAAAAGCTTGGGAGGCAGGAGGGGGTGGCCATTCTCCAGGAGACTTGGTCAGACGTGCTCCCAGCTCCCTAAGGAAGGAGCCTCTTTCTGGCATTTGTTCATTGTAAGGACCACTAGCGTTTATTGAGCACACACTGAGTGCCAGGCATTGAGCCTTTCCGGATGTGCCCTGTGGCATGCGTCTCACGTGCTTTCTTAGCCGGCTGGATACAGCCCCTTCGTCTGCTGTGACCCGGAAAGCCTGGACGCTGACCCCCTACTCTGCTGATCGAGGTGTTGGGGGCTTAAGACTTGACCTGCCTGATTGTTGAGCACTACCTCTGGGACCTCTGCCAGGGGTCAGAGGCAGAGGCAGAGAGGCAGGGGAGGTTTCAGAATCGGAACTCTCTGCCTTTTTTTTTCTCTACAAGCTGCGATCCCTGTAATCTCCGCCTTGGGGAAAGGGGTGATCCTCACCCTGCCAGGCACTGACCTTTGACCTGCCCAGTGGCGTGGCCCCTGGCATCCGCACAGCCTGGTGCCAAGTGAGGGGGGGAAGGTGCAGTTGGTGAGGCTTGGGGACGAATGTTGGGAGGAGCCTCGGCGGCCCCCACCTTTGCTGTCACCCGCTGGCCAGAGAGCCTTTGTCCTCAAGGCAAACACTTCTGGGGCTGTAAGGGGTTTTTTTCCTTTTATTTTATTTTTTCTAAATGGAAAAATCAATTGAGTGAGCCCAGCACTTAGGAAGCCCTATAGAGCTGTGGTCCCTTTAGAACCGCAGGGCTATCAGCCGGCAGGAGACGGGCATCCGCTGCCCCGGCCCTCGCGGCTCAGCCCTCTCCCCGGCCCCCAGAATTGGTCAGCAGCTTTCCTCCGACCCAGCGCCCAGCAGCGTAGGACAGATCGGGAAATCGACACCCCGGAAGGCACAGGGAAGTGTTCCCAGAGCTGAAAATAGTTCTGGAAACTTGCCAGGGGGCCACAGGACCGGATGTGCCTGCAGTCCCCCCGGTGGCGCTCTGGGTCCTGGGCAAACAGCACCCAGCCCTGCCCCATGCAGACTCTTGGGCAGTGGGGTCTCTGCTTATTTATTTACCCTGGCGCCTGGCAGCTGGCCCACAGCAGGAGAGGCCAGAGCTGGAGGCTGGCCATCTTGGAAGGCGGCCGAAGGTCCATGTGCCCCTCTTGGCCTCTGGCCCCAGAGGGCGGAAGGGGATGTGAAGGTTGCTGACGGGACGTTTTTTCGGTGGGAGGGGGTCTCATGCTGCAGGGAAAGCCCCAGGGGAAGGCGAGCATTGTGCTCTCTGTGCATCTAAACAAAGTGATGCTGGGCTCCACGGGGTGGGGTACACCCGCAGCCTCACCCCCAGGGCTGGCCTAGCCCCCTTTTCCCTCTCCCTGCCTCCTGGGGAGCCTTGCCTGAGAGCAGGAAAGGGAGCTTAAAGCCCAGCCCGGAACAGCTGCTATGTTTCCTTGCAGCTAAGAGACCAGTGTCACCGTACAGCGGGTACAACGGGCAGCTGCTGACCAGTGTGTACCAGCCCACTGAGATGACCCTGATACACAAAGCCCCGGTGAGTGGGGTGCCCGGGTGTGCAGGGTGGGTGGCAGCGGGAGGGAGAAGGCAGGCTCTGCATCCGATGCGTCAGCCTTCGGGAGCCCGGGACCCCAGCTCCCGAAGCCTTCCTCCTGGGGTTGATGCTCCTACTGCCTTTCGCGACACTGTGGCGGGACCTGTCTGCCCCATGTCATCGGGGTGTCAAACACCCACTGAGGAC
This sequence comes from Aethalodelphis obliquidens, assembly GCF_003676395.1. NCBI lineage: Eukaryota > Metazoa > Chordata > Mammalia > Artiodactyla > Delphinidae > Aethalodelphis > Aethalodelphis obliquidens. Next base: position 6,387,008 of record NW_020837988.1, read on the forward strand.
AGCTGCTCAGAACAGTCTCTCTCTGAGCTGGTGGGAGCTGCCAGCTTTCCCCTAAGCAGCTTAGGGAGGGACAAGGGGAGGCCTCAGCCAGGTAGGTACCATTCGTGGTGGACCGAGGACCACAGGGCAGGTCTGGGTAGGTATTAGCTGCTCCACCACAGCTGTCCCAAGAGGCTCTCCTGCTCCCTTCCCCCCACCAGCAGGCAGCAGCTCTCGACCTTACACCTCCCCTGGGCTCTGGAAACCAGATGCTCCATTAGCCAAGGGAGGGCGGGTGGGAACAGGAAGCCAGTGGGTTAGAGTCTCACTCCTATACGTGCCTCCTCCCCGCTGGCTGACAGTTGCTCTTGGGGAGACCCCTCGCTCTCTGGAGCCTGAACCTGCAGCTAGGTCCCAGGAGAGGGAGGCTGCGGCCAGGAGCCAGGATAGGCCGAGGAATGAATCTCTGAAGGGCACAAGCACAGTTTGCCGGCCCCCAGACCCCCAGGGTGCCCCACCTGGCCACCCCTCACCTGTGTGCATGGAGTCGTGCTTCTTCAGGAAGGAGCTGAACTAATCGATATTTTCTCTCACGATGGCTCCAGAAACATGGTCCCTCGACCCCCAGCGTTACCATCCCCCGGGAGCTTGCTAAAAAGGCACAAGGGCCAGCGGTGTGGTGGAGCGAACAGTTAGCATCTCTTCAGTGATGTCGCCTCGATAACTTGGCGTTATCCAAGCCATGATGGGAAGAACCGCCCACAGAGATCTGCCAACATTACAGATCAGGGTCGTGAAACATTCACCAGCTCACCGCGGGGTGGGGCCCCCTAGGCATGGCTGTGGCTTCATAAACAGTCAGGTGATTCTGACGCACAGCCAGGTTGGAGAACCCGTCCTCGATCTAGATGTTCCAGGAGCTACATGGGGAGGGGGAATTGGAGATGGTAAATGGGTTGGGAGGACCACCCGGGTCTGAGTGGGTTCAGAAGGCAGCTTGGGGCCCTGGAGCTGCGGGGGTTTGGTGGCAGCTGTGTGCCTAGGGATGAGGCAGGTGAGGCCTGGAGCTCACCTTCCCTCCAGGGTGGGACCTGGGACCCATGCCCCAGCCTCACCCACACAGGAACAGAACCAACCCAGCTCCGACCAGGATCCAGGCAGAGAGTTTGGATTTTAAGTCTCCAAAACTTAAAACTCTCAAACCCCAAACCATTCGGGGTTTAAGTCTCTAAATCAGACTGCTGGAAGAGAAACGTGTGACATGCCTGGGGCCTGACAGAAGGGTGTTCTGGGCCCGGCACACCAGCCAGTGATGCCGTTGGGGGGGTGTAATGCCACCGGGGGTACTCAGCTAAGAGTCTTGGAGGAAGGGGGCCTGGGAGCGTAGCCGGGCGGGTCACAGAAGCCCTGTGTGTTTCACTCTCTGTTGGGCCCCAAGGTTTAGGGAGTGGGACAGGGCTTGAGAGGAAGATCCTTTTGGAAAGAGCCGTCCACTGTGTGAAGCCCCAGGACCATCGGAGGTGACTGGGAGCCTCATTTCCATGCCCAGAGGGTGGCCCTCTGCAGGGTGAGATAAGGGGCTGGAGGGCAGAGGTCAGCTCCTCCATTTCCAGACTCGGAGTCATCCATCCCAGGCCCGGCTGGAAGGGGGCGGAGGGGGAGGGCAGGGAGGGAAGGGGGAGCTGGCAGGCGCAGCCCTGCAGGAAGCGGAGTGGGAGTGTGTGTGCATCCGCCCGGGCAGAACCCAGCTGTGACACCGCCTGTTCTTCCTTCCAGTCGGAAGGAGCTTACGACGTCATCCTCCCGCGGGCCACTGCTAACAGCCAGGTGATGGGCAGTGCCAACTCCACCCTGCGGGCCGAAGACATCTACGCAGCCCAGAGCCACCAGGAGGCCACCCTGCCGAAGGAAGGCAAGAACTCCCAGGTCTTTAGAAACCCCTACGTGTGGGACTGAGGCGGCACCAGGAGGAGGCGGGAAGATCTGGGGACCTGACCCGGGCGAGGGTCTTCCTGGGAGCCCGTGCTCTCCCCTCCCCCTCCCCCTCGCTGGCTCAGGACAGGTCAGGGCCTCAGCCGGGAGGCCCTCCCCATCTGCCAGTGTTCGGCTGGGCGTCCCTGGGCCCCTCACCCACTCCTCAGTGTCTGTGGAGTCCAGGAGCCAACTCCGGCTTCGTGTCAGGGTCACCTGGCTTCGTGTCAAGGTCACCTGCGGCGGCCACGCTCCAGCCAAATCGTGTTCTTCCTGGGGTGGCGGCCAGTCAGCACCTACGTTCTCTGGAGTCTTCAGAGAGATTCCTGCAACCTTGAGAGATGTCTCAGGCGCTTCTGTCCCGGGTCTTGCTCCTCTGTGAGGGGCAAGGGTGCCTAATAAACACGTTTCTGCTTTATTAACCCTTCTTCTGGGACTGTCGTGTCTGAGCTGGGCTCTGGTGTCTGATCCGCCCCTCCACCCTGGCCTGTGGGTGTTTCCTCTTTCTCCTCCCCCACTCTGAATCCAGCTCCCAGGAAGCCGCTGCTGGGTTTTCCTTCTGTGCAACGAAGCAGCTGACACCTCTCCCCAGGGAAGGGTTCTTCAGCTAAGCCTGGGTCCGTGTCCTGTGCGATCAGCATGGACCTCTGGGCCCGGCTCTTGTCTCGGGTCTCGTGCAGCATCTGGGCTTATGTGAAACGAGGCAGCTTTCCTCTGGGATCCCCTCCACTGGGGTCAGGGCCGGGGGAGTTCTGTGGAGGGTATTTGAAGGGAAGATGGGCTGGCTTCAGCCCCTTTAGTGGGAAGGGTAGTGCAGATCCGGCAGTGGATGGGGTGCAGGGCCACTGCTCCGTCTCTCAGATCACACTGTGTGTGTGTGTGTGTGTGTGTGTGTGTGTGTGTGTGGCTGGGAGTGATTCGCAGAGGACCAGGACCTGTTTTCAAAGGTGGGAAGGGGTGGGCCAGGTTCTGGTAGGTTTCACTCCTGGGCAGGAACTTAAATGCCCATTTGCTCAGTCCTTTATGGTAAAACCTTTCCACAGTGGCTCATTTGAATCCTCGGGGCTGCCCCTGAAAGATGGGTAGGACAGTAAGTACTTTCTCTCCCTTTTCCAGAGTCAAAATCCCAGAACCAGACCATTTTAGGGTTAGACAGGGCCCTGGGGGTAAGTGATCAAAGTAGCTCTCTCACCGCCTCTGACAGGTAAGCAGACTGACCCAGAGAGGCCACAGAGCCTCTGGAAGTGGCCATGCTGAGACTGGCCAGGCTTTCCCAAGACTCTGGCTTGCAGCGGGTCCCGGTGGCCTGGGTTCAGACGTGCAGTGGTGCTCTGACCCTTTGCAAGGAGCTGGCCAAGTCGGCTCCTCCCAGGTTTGGGAATGTTCCTCCCCAACTCTCCAGAAGCTATTTTCTGACACCGGTTGTAGGGAAAAGATGTTTCTGTTGGAAGAGGGGAGAAAGGTTGCTGGAAGAAAAAAAAATCAAACTTCTCCTTCGATGTCAGATTGCACCAACTCCCCTGGAGACTCAAACCCTTTTATTAGTTGTTGAAACACTTGTTCTTTCTGGTTACTTTAGGCTCAGTCCCCGAAAAATAACACAAGATGGTAGACGCCCTCTTCCCTGGACCGCATGTCGTTCTGCTGTCCTCATTCCTGTGTCCAGGCTGGGCAGGGCCCTTGTCACTGGAGCGGGAAGGGCCCGGAGGCCACCGATCTGGAACAGTGGAGTCAGGGGCCGTGTGAAACCCTGGGGCATGTGGCTGGGGCTGTGGTCCACCCCCCCTCCCCGCCCCCGCAATTCCTGCCCAGCCCGGCCTCTCCTGGTCCCCAAGTGACCTGAGACCACAGGAGCCGTCTGCAGATACCCAGCCTCCCTCTGGATGCCCTCCCCCGACATCACAGCCCCTGTGCCCCCTGCTGTGGGTGTCCAGATGGTCATCCTTCCTGGCCATCTTTCGGTTCCAGCCTCAGCCAGTCCCGCCCTGCTCCAAGGCGAAGTCAAACCGCGGCGAAGGTGGCCCTTGCCCTTCTCACCTGCACCTCCTGCCACCACCTGGACCGTGGAAGGCCGCTGAGCTGGGCAAAGCTCACTCGAGACCCGGACAGATCGTGCCTCTCTTCCTGGCCTGCAGGTCCTGGATCTGAGCCCCTCTGCATCACCACCTGATACCTTCATTGAACTAGGTCCCATAAAGACACAAGGTAGGGGCTAGGGCGGCATTCTCAGGGGTCGACTGAGAGTCCTGGGCCAGATGAACCGGGGTCTAGGCCTCTCCCAGGACTGAGACTTGTGGGACTGGGCGCAGCCCCTTAGGTACGAGGTGTCCAGGACTGAAGACTGTGCCATTTCCTGGCGGGCAGATGGCTAGGCTTCTGCCTCACCTTGGGCACCTCGACAGCGCTGGTGCTGTCGTCACCCATGACAGGCTCCACCAGGTCCTGATGGCCACCAAGGGAAGTGGGGGCGTCCTGGCGACCTGCATGATGCTGGCACTGGCAAAGATGTGCTCACAGCTCCAGACTCGTGGGAACGAGATCTCTGCAGTGTCTCCTTGGCCTCCTGCCCTCGGGTACCAGAGCTGGCTCCTCCAAGGGGCTCAAGCCAGGTGTGTCCCCAGAGCTCACCTCTGCCTGCTGAGACGAGGCAGGATGAGCACAACGCAGGTGCTGACCCCATAGGCGGTCCCACAGCCCTCACCCCCACCCCAGCGCCACCCTCTTGCCCCCAGCACCTGCACCTTTGTCACCAGCGTGTTTCTCCAGGGCTAAGTTGGGTGAACAGGCCCTGCAGAGAGCAGGGCTGTACCCCGGAGTGTGACGACCCCCTCCCCATCCACTGACCCTTGTCCTGGACTGTCCAGTTCCATGAATGGAGTATTAGTTACTCTGATGGAAGGGGAGGGGGGAGCTCTGAGCACCCCCGACTCCTTGTGATCTAGGTTAGTAGCCCCAAATCCCTCACGGTGAATAAAGGCTCTATCTCGCTTTTCGAGCTGATAGTCTCGAGTGAGTCCTGGCAGTGCCAAGGGGCCACGGGGAGCAGCCTGCAGTGAATGTGGGTTTGTTCAGAGTCTGAGTCCCCTGGAGGCCTGCGGGCGAGGCCGGGGAGGGATGGGCTCCTGAAAGATGCAAACCTGCCCAGATTCAAGAACACCCCGTGGCCCTGCTTCCTCCAGTCTATGGCCAAGTGAAGAAGACAGAAGTGTTCCAGCTGCATCACAAGCCTTGAATGGAAAAAACCAGAATAGGCCAGAACATGTTGCAGGTGACGTCAGGCCAACACCTTGGTAAACGGCACCCCCATTTCTGTCAAACCTTGTAGCTCGGGGCGGAGTAGTTTGGACTTAATCACTGCTCAGGATTACATGACCTTATTTTCTGTGAGGAATTACTACCACAGAATCCCTGTGTGTTCATTAAGAATTTGTCTGGGATTTATTAATATATATTTTTAAATCCAGCTCCTTGCCTTCTAGACCAACAAAGGCTGTCTGATTCCAACTAAATTTTTTTCTTGGTTGGGGATTTGTTCTAAGGGGAAACCAGGCCTCCCAAACAGGCCAAGCCCAAGGTCACTGTCTCCCCACACACCCCCTCTCCCCCCAAACACAAGGCCTGGTGATGCAGGCATGGGGCAAGAGAGGGGACCCACCTTTATCATAATCTTGCTGCTGCCTGGTGGGCTGGTGGGGAGGGAGGTGGGAGCACCGTTGGGTAAACTTCTGGGCTCATGGGAAGGTGGGTGGGAGCCAGGTATAACTAATACCTCCCTTGAGTCAGGAGGACCTGCCAGATGCCACGCCCAGCATTCAGTTTACACATGTGGTTCCTGAACTCCTCCAGGGTACCTCACAGTTCCTGTAAGAGCGAGAAACAGGTTAAGTGACTTGCCCACAGTCACGCAGCTAGTTAGAGTCCGTCAGCCCTCCAATCCGTTCTCACCAGGTCCAGCACTTCTATCTCCAGGGGGACCCGCGGTGCTCAGGCACAAGTGCGAGTGACCTGACTTTGTTTCCTGTCTGCCGTCTGCACTCTGGGCCCTCTTAGATGCTGCAGCAGCCGCATGAATTATTTTGCATGTGCACCAGCCCGGTAATGCTCTGACCTCATCCCCCTAGGGCTCAGGGCGGGGCACTGACCTCGGTCTCCTTGAGGAAAGACTGCTGAAGGGCGGAGGCTGGGACGTGGGTCCCTGTGGGATGTGGGTGACCGAGGGGACATCGGTACCCTCAGGGAAGTGGGTGGGGGCCAGAGCCCAACTGCCCTTGTAGCCGGAGGCAACTCTGCAGAGGGGAGAACGCACCCCAGGAATCAGATGGCCACGGGTGCGGATCCAGCCTCTGGCTTACTAACTTTGTGACTCTGGGCAGCCCTCTTGACTCTCCCTCAGTTTCCTCATCTGTAAAATGGAAGAGCTAACACTCTGAGTTCGTATTTAGTGCTGAGCTTCTCAAGGTCACTCCGTGGAAGTGAGTGCCAAGGGTACGCATCCAGGAGCTAGCTGCCGCCTGTCTCCTGCCCAGGCAGGCTGCCCTCCAGGCCACATTTCACCACCTTCTGCCCTCTGGAGGTGCCACGTCTTCTCTTTCCTCTGCTGTCCCTCACGGGTGCCCAATGGGCGGGACAGCAGGTTGCTGGGATTGGAGGGAGACCCCAAGGAGAGGGACAGACCCTTGTGGCAGAGCCCTGACCAGCAGGGGTCGGCAGCCAAGGTGTTAAGAGGGTCACCTGGGCACAAGAATTCAAGAAGAGCTAAGGCTGAACTGCTTTCAGTTCGTAAGCAAATGCTTACTAAGCCCCTACTCCGGGGACCTAGCAAGAGCGGATCTCCGCCCGCTGGGGGCTCCCAGCATAACTCCTCCTTCCCCAGGTCAGACCCAGGGGCTGAAGTGGACGCGGTGATGGTGGGTTCCATCCCGGATCCAAGCTGGCACACTTCCGCCGGGCCCCTCCCGCCCCTGTCCCTCCGAGTGGCCCTTCTGCTGTCAACAGGGCTCCTCGGGTGCGACCCGGTTCTTACTAACTCCCGGACTTTGGACAGCTTCCCTCACCCTGCCCGGGTTTCCTCATTTGTAAAATAGACCCCAGCCTCCAGCTCTGCCTAAGCCCTGGATCTGGGGGCCCCAGCAGTTGATTGAGAGGGGCCCCGAAACCATAGGGCTGTGCTGAGGGTGACCCCAGGGGCCTCGACTCCGGGTCTGGAGGAGAGCAGGGCGGACGCGGGGCCACCGCCCCCTGGCGGTGCCTGGAGCACAGGCACTGGGGGCGGGGGGCCGAGGGGTGGGGACGGGGAGTGGCGAATCCCAGGCAGCTCTCTGCTCCTTGCCCCGCCTCTCCGGCCCTGCCCTGAGGAGGGGGGCGGGGGGGGAGCGGGCCCCCGAACGCCGCAGACGCCCCACTGTCTCCCACGCACCTGGGGTGGCAGGAGGTGGGGCTGAGGACCGAGCCCCGGGCGCCCGGACGTCACTCTCCAGCGAGGACCCGCCCCCCAGCCCCCAGCCAACCTGGGTCCGCCTGCTGCTCCCCACCCCCGGCCCCGCCCCCGACACCCCTGCAACCTGATCCCCGCCGCCGGGGCAGCCGGCCCGGACCGGTTGTCTCCACTTGTATAGCCGTCTGGGCTGCGGCCTGCCCGGGGCCGCCGAGTCCTGGCCCTTCTCCGCCTTCAGGGCCCGACCCGGCCAAGACCCGGTCCTTCCACTCAGCTTCCCCTCTGGGGACCTTTTTTCCGCCCCCTCCCAGGCTGCGAGCCCCGGACCCGGGCCGATTCCTGCAGCGTTCATCCTTGTATCTCTGGGCCCAGCACAGAGCGGGGGCCAGGGAAGCGGGTCCCTGTTCCCTTGAGAAGAAATCCCCTCTGGGAGGCTCGCTGAGCTCATGAAGCTTGGATGGGTGGGTGTGATGGGGCCCGGGGAGCCCCACTGCCTCCTGCCTGCCTTGCCTCTAGGGCGGGATTCCTCAGACTGGCGCTACTGACGTTTGGACCCAGATCTTTCTCCGTGGTGTGGGCCGTCCTATGCAGTGTAGGGCAGTGCGCAGCGTCTCTGGCCTCCACCTTCTAGATGCCAGTAGCGCCGCCACCATCCCCCTAGCTGCGACAGCCAAAAATGTCTCCGAACATTGCCCGGTGGCCCCTGGGGGCAAACTCCTGTATTGAGAACCACTCCTGGGGGTATTGCCGTGGGCGTCCAGCCGAGGCACACAGGGCCCTGGGTCTGGGTCTGGAGCTGGAGGCACAACCCCCCCTCCCCACTCCGCTCCAAGTCCAGGACTCTGACTCTGACGGGCTTCCCCTCCCCGAGCTGGTTTGCAGGAGCCTCATGCCAGCCTGGAGACTATGACCCCTCAGCCTGACGACATTCAGGCAGCATGTGACCAGCCAGCTCCCCTCACTGTGCAAACCCCTTCTCAGCTCCTCCCCCAGGTGGGTACTAAGCAGGGCCCTGGGGCCGGGGATGCGGGAGACTCAGATGTTTCTGTCACCAACAGTCAGTGTAGTTGGGGCACCAGAAGGGCAGCCTCCGGTTCACAGAGAGGAGCTGGGGGAGGGGCCTTGGTGGGCTGAGGCCACCCACTGAGCCCGGGGGCTGTCAGGATGGAGGGTCAAGGGAGCTTCTCCATCAGCGGGGGCTTAGCTGTGGACCCCAATCCTTGGGGCCAACCAGACGTGACAGGGCTCAGCCTCTGTTCTCTTTCCATAGGGGAGGCAAAAAATAGGGCAGCCTCTTACACACGAGCGTGCACACACACACGCATACACATCACACATACACAGACGTACACACCTGGAGGTAGAGGGCAGGGGAATGGGGTTTTTGGAGCACAAAAAACTATAGGTCCCGGCTGGGGAAGATTCAGTTCGGCCCCTGAACCAGGCCCACTTGGGGCTGGCCCTCACAGCCAGGTCGGGCGGGCGTAGAGAGAGGGTGGGGTACCTGCCCCTCCAGATGCAAAGCAGAATTTTCAAAAGGATCCAATCCCAGCGGGAAGTGGGGAGGTTTTACTAGTCCCTTCTTTCCCCATATTCATATTTTCCAGTATCTGCATAAAGAGACAAAAGACATCATAACAGGTTAAAGAGGAGGGGACGGGTCCCCAGGACCAGGCAGATGAGGGACAAGATTTTTCACTGTCTCCCACCCCCACCTTTCCCTCCTTGCTTCCTTCCTCTCATTCCTTCCTTCTCCACAAAAACAAATGACATATCTTTGGGACCTCCCTGGCGGTCCAGTGGTTAAGGCTCCACCCTTCCAGTGTAAGGGACTCGGGTCCGATCCCTGGTCAGGAAATTAAGATCCCACGTGCCTTGCAGTTCAGCTTAAAAAACAAAAAAAATACGTATTTAAAAACAACTGATCTGAAAGAAAGAAAAGGTGCCCGTAAAGTGAACTCACCCTGTAGCAGCCCCCTTCCCACGGGCCTGTGTGGTCACTGCCCTGCCCTTTGCAGAGGCCGGACGCAGCGATCCTCGGCCACACCTCTCACTCCTCGTCCCCTAAGAAAGATAGGCAGCTCTCACCCCGCCAAGTCTGTCCAGTGCCTTCTCCCCTGGGGAGGTTTTTGAGGCAGCTGAGGATGGGGGCCTGGAGAAAGCAGAGTGTGTTCATTGCATGTAGGGGCATGGGAATCCCACACCCACCCCACCCCTACCTTGCTAAATAATTGCAATTCTGAGGACTCTGAATGAGATATTCAGGCCGCAGGTTGGCGTGCTCCTGCAGTTTTCAGTTTTTCTGCATGTAGCTCATCCTTATAAAGCATGCCATGTCCCGCAGGGCAGACAGTTCAGACCTGGGAATAACATTTCGCTCGTTCATTTCATTCATTCTTTACTTCTTCATCAATATTTATTAAAGGCTGTTCCCTACCATGATGCTCACTGACATCAGTTTCCACACGGAACTCTGTCAGGCACACAATTTTCCTCGCGCCGCAAATCTGTGACCTCCATCTCTGCGTGTCACTTCAGCCACATGTCAGCTGTCTCTGGGAGTTACCACCCACCGTCTGTGTGATTTCTACAGCTACCTTACCGTATCGAGGAGGTGCTGCTATACCCTTGGGCTGCAAGGACAGAGTCACCCATAAGTGTACCTGTGTTGGGGGTGAGGGCTGACCTGGAAGAGCTTGTCAGATTAGAAAGTGGAGCCCATGACCCCTGGGCAGGGGTAAGTGAGTCTCTCCCTCGGTCAGAATCACAAAGGCCACCAGGGGAGTTTGTGAGTCATCAGAAGGTCCATTCTCCATGGGGACCAATGAGTAGAGAATCTGGTATATTCGTTTGCTACTTTGCCATCTGCCAAGGTACCACAGACTGGGAAACTTAAACGACAGAAGTGCATCATCTCACGTTTCTGGAGGCTGGAAGTCCAAACTCAAGGTGTCGGCAGGGTTGGTTCCTTCTGAATCTGTGAGGGAAGGGTCTGTTCCAGGCTCTCTCCTTGGCGGGCGGATGGCCATCTTCTCCCTGTGTCTCTTCACATCATTTCCTCTGTGCATGTCTATGAGTCCAAATGTCCCCTTTTCATAAGAACTCCTGTCATACTGGATTGGGGATCACCCTCATGATCTCATTTTAACTTGATTATTCCTATAAAGACCCTCTCTCCAAATCATTCTCATTCTGAGGTACTAGGGCTTCCCCATATGAATCTGGGTAGGGGGGATGAAACTCTCCCATAACCCCTGGGCTAGTCTTGGGCAAGGTTGAGGTGAGTGGGCAGTCCCCTGGGGTGGCCCCAGGAAAGGACCGCCTTGAGAAGTGCCGTCTTGCAGGCATGGCTGTGGTTGTGTGTCAAGCAGCCCCATGCAGGCTTCGTGTGATTCTCTCTGGGATGCAATACCCCTGCACGGGGGCTGAGACTCCCTGGCACCACGAGGCTGAGATTTTTTTTTCTCCTCCAGGAAAGCAGGTGGCATTAATAAATAAACGGAGACAATTATCTCCCTTGTCCATAAGCCAAGAATGTTGACCTCCTTGTGCCCCTTCCCAGATAAGGGCTGCAGATCTGGGTCAAGGGAGGACCGGCACTGAGCAACCCCACATGTAAAGTCCCTCTGTTTAGAAAGCATGCCTCCTTGTCTTTCATGTGTCAATAAAAGGATAGGGAAGGAGCTGCCCCCGCCCCACAGCATCCCAAGTGAGGTGAGAGAGCTGTGATTGGCTATCACAGTGAGCCCACAGTTGCCCCGGAGGAAAGCCAGAAAAGCCATGGGCATCTCCCCATCTTGGGTCCAGAGCACCACCATAAGTGTCGGCCACCCCAGGAGTGAGCTCCGCCCACTAGCTCTGATCCCCAGGGCCACCTGGGCAGGTGGTTAAAGAATCCATCTTCCAAGGAACAGAAGCTGCAGGTAACACCCGAACACAGTGGTGTATTCCAACTGGAGGGCACAAAGGACCACAGTCCTCTTGGCCAGTTTCGGACTCACTGAGATTACAAAGGAAGTTCAGCCTTGCCCAGTAGGAGGGAAAGCCCCTACCCTGGCATTCCCGGGGTGCAAGGCGCTGAGGAAGGGTCTTTTCAGATGGCCATCCTGCCCCTGCTGTCCTAGTGGTGACCAGGGGAAAGTTTTCTGGCCACCCTTGGACGGGGCAGCAGGGAAGGGGGACTCCAGGGACAGAGTCAGGACCTCCTGGAGGAATCTTGTTTAGTTTGATGCTGACCTTGGAAGTTCCAGGTTTTCTCTTTCTAAGGATCGTTCTCTACAAACTCTTTCTTCTTCCAAGTTTCAAATCCTGAAATCCTTTCAGCTGCCATAACCTCTTTACCCTCCACCTTCCCTCCCACCCTTTCCTTGGACTTACTTCCCCTCACTGGGGTTCCCCATCTCCCAGCCCCCTCCTTCCTCCAAATCCACCAGGACCCAGTCTTCCAAGCGCCCCTGGGCGAGCTCATCCTGGCAGTACAGTCTGTAAATGAGGATGCTGCTGGTCACAACCTCACCAGTGACCAAAATGTGGTCTGAGCCACCTTACCCTGCCCCTGTTAGTCTTTTTTTTTTTTTTTTGGCTGTGTTGGGTCTTCGTTGCTGCACGCGGGCTTTCTCTTGTTGCGCTGAGCGGGGGCTACTCTTCGTTGCGGTGCGCGGGCTTCTTATTGCGGTGGCTTCTCTTGTCACAGAACACAGGCTTTAGCTGCGCGGGCTTCAGTAGTTGTGGCCCTCAGGCTCAGTAGTTGTGGCTCTCGGGGTCTAGAGCTCAGGCTCAGTAGTTACGGCACACGGGCTTAGTTGCTCCGTGGCATGTGGGATCTTCCCGGACCAGGGCTCGAACCTGTGTCCCCTGCACTGGCAGGCGGATTCTTAACCCCTGCGCCACCAGGGAAGTCCTGTTAGTCTAATCTTAACACAGCTTTGGGAGAATCTGGGTCACCACAGGCACAGTTATCTTTCTGTTGCTTGTGCAACGCTTTAACAAATATTTCTGATGCTCAGGGATGCAGAGGCATGTGAGTGCGGTGGCATTAAACTCTACTAGGACTCTAGGGCCCTCCGTCACTCACCCTAATGCCCCAGACCTCTGGGAACCCAATGGGAATCCTGACACTGTCTGAGGAATGCTGGGGAGCTGCTGATCTCCATTCCCCTGTGCAGGTACCAGAGAGCTCTTTAAGCCACTCCCACTGATTTCATTTCATTCAATAAATATCTATTGAGTTGGCCACCATGTGTAAGGCACAGTCCTATCCTGTCCTATCCTCTCTGCCACCTCTGAGCACAAGTAGAGTCCCAGGTATCCCACGAATCCTGCACAGTAATTTCCTAAACTTATCTGATTGTAGGCATCTTCTGGGGGGTCTTGTGAAAAATGAAAGATACAGGAATTCCCTGGCGGTGCAGTGGTCAGGACTTGGTGTTTTCACTGCCGTGACCCGGGTTCAAGCCCTGGTTGGGGAACTAAGATACCACAAGCCGTGGTGAGGCCAAAAAAACACCCCCAAAATAAAAAAGACAGATTCCCGGTCCCCAGCCCTGGAGAACCCTGATGCAGGAGGTCTGAGGCGGGCCCGGGATCTGTGTTCACAGCCGGCTGGGAACAGGACAAACATCCTTCTGGAATTTTCAAGGGCTCTGTCCATCCACATCCCAGAATATCTCCAGGAGGGCAGAGATCCAGTGGGACTGAGAAGGAGGGTGCGGGGCCCTGGGCCGCCTGTCTGTGCTGATCGCTGTGTCGGATCTGTGACCCCTCCTCCACGCAGGCCACTTGGATTTCTGCCTTGACCTCAGAATCACTTCTACCTTTTAAGGGTAATCTTTTGTGTTTTCCTGTCTTTGTTTCCGTGTTTCCCCCTGAACCACAAACTCCTGGAAAGGAGAATTGTTGTATTTTTATCTTCATGTTCCTGTCTTTGGGCCCAGTTCTTGGTACAGCCCAGATATCCATTAAATATTTGTCAAATAAATGAATAAATGGTGCCTGGGCATAGTGTGCCCCCTGGTGGAGCCAGAGAGTATGGCAGGATCTTGGATCTTGGCTGGAACAGTCGACCTGGAGGGACGTGTCCTGGCCCTCGGGTTCAGGGCAGCCCGTCCAAGTGTGACGTCACGTGGGGCTGGGGTAGAGGTAGGGGTCCATGGACAAAGTCTGAGGGGAAGGGGTGGGCTGCGCCTTTGAAAGATGTGGCTTTCCTAGGATAGGCAGGGCTGGCCAGACAGTGAGACCCAGAGTCTACACTCTTAATCACTCTCAGCATCTATCTATCCATCCATCCATCCATCCATCCATCCATTCATTTTCAGAGCCACCTTTATGGATCTGACCCTGTGGAAGGACTGGGGATGGGACACCAAATCCCCCAGTCACGTCAAGTCCCCCGTTTGAGCCCTCTCCTTCTCAGGAGAGTTTTGGTGGTCTAGGGGTTAGAGAGTGGCTCCCTGAATTGAGTTCCCCGGCAGACTTCTGTGCTTCCTCCACCTGCTCCTGGATGTGTCCAGGGTTTGTCTGAAACCTCTTTTCTCCCCCTGTAGCATTCTCTCTCCTCCCTCTCCCTCAGAGCATGACGCCATGCCAGGGCTCCACCCAGACCCGCTGAGTGTGAATCTCCAGGTGCAGTTGGGTAGGGAAAAGGGGGAGGGAGATGGAGGAAGGACTTAGGCAAGGATGTTTTAAGAAAGCTCCCCAAGGGACTTCCCTGGTGGCGCAGTGGTTCACAATCTGCCTGCCAATGCAGGGGACATGGGTTCGAGCCCTGGTCCGGGAAGATCTCACATGCTTTGGAGCAAGTAAGCCCATGTGCCACAACTACTGAGCTCTCATGACACAACTACCGAAGTCCGCGCACCTAGAGCCTGTGCTCTGCAACAAGAGAAGCCACTGCGATGAGAAACCCACACACCGCAAAGAAGAGTAGCCCCCGCTCGCCACAACTAGAGAAAGCCCGCGCCGCGCACAGCAACGAAGACCCAACACAGCCAAAAATAAATAAATTGGTTAATTTTTTTAAAAAAGCTTGAGGTATAATTGACATAGAACATTATAAAAAAATTTAAAAAGCTCCCCGAGAGATTCTAATATGCATCCAGGGTTAAGACCCCTGCCAGCTTCTGTGTAAACAAATGTGGTGAGCGGAATTGGTAAGCCGTACCAGGATCATGCCTCTTCTGCTTCACCCCACCAGGCCCCCGCAGTGCTGTGCTATGTCTCCTACCCTCTCCCCCACGTACATACAAACATGCACTCTGCCCATGACAAGAGCTGAGCCTCCTGTTATCTAGACCTGGAAACCTCAGCAGCATTTAAGCTTTCATCCTTGAGTCCCTGTGGCCTGAATACATCCTCAGAAAGGGCTTCCTGTCAGCAGGGAGCCTTGGGGTGGTGCAGCCCTGAACCCACATCCTTGCAGTGGAGGACATTACCGGCAGGGGAGGGCGGGGGTGTGTGAGACCCACTTCCCTGTCTCTGCTTCCCAACCGGAGGTGAGGCTGCTCCTCCCCCACACCTGCAGCCTCAGCCCCACCCCTCCTCTAGAACATTCCAAAGGAGGCAGGAATTGGATCAACAGCGTGCCCACATTAATGGGGCAGCTGGACCGTCCCAGGCTGGCCTGAGAGCTGGTGGTCTAGTTGGGCATCTGAGCCCCTCCTGGTCTCACTGGCTGCGAACCAGGAGCCCGAGAGACCCCGGAGCCTGAGCTCTGGCATCTGCCATCCCTCCTGGCCTGCGAGCTGGGCACCGCCCCGTTTCCTTCTCCATCCCTTCCACCCCTTCTGCTTTCATCCCCTCCTTCTCCACCACGGAGGGCCAGCCTGCCTCTCTGAAGGCCCTACATCTTCTTTCTAAGGGACTGGAGCCTTCCTCTTGTTCCTGGTCTACTGGCTGGGGGATCTGGAAGGATCAGTGCCACACACCTGGATACCCGGACAGAAGCCTCTCTACTTCCTGACTTCCAGAGACGGGAACCAAGTTACCTGCCCCAGAAAGCCGGCAGTTCTGGCAATCACCGACAGATGGCGACAGGGGCTGCCCATGGCTGGCCAGTTGCGTCCTTGCCGAGGTTCTAAGGAAAGCAACTTCTCTAGTCCCTGCTGCACTGCTTCTTGGCTGACTGACTGGTATTCCCTGGTTCCGGCCACCTTGGAAATTAGGACCAGGCCTGTTGGACCTCCCAGCACTGCCCCATAACCTGCCTGTTCCAAGGCTAGGTTTGGTCATCTGGTCCACCCCAGTTCCACTGCCCCTACTCACTCCCCTCCCCGTCACCCTGAGTCTCCGGGGGCCCTCGTGTGTCCCCTTGGGGCCAACCAGAGATGGGACAGACAAGCAGAGATGGAGCCAGGTGGGCAGACAGGAGTTGAAACACAGAAGGCACTGGAATTCAGAGTGTGATGGAGCGGGTAGGCATGGTTTGGGCGCAGGGAGGGTGGAGGCCCGGCCAAGGCAGTAAGTAGATCTTGCCTGCAGCTCTACCGACGAACAGCAACCACACCCCTGCACTTAATTCCTGGCTCCCCAGGGAGCGCGAGGTACGGACACTCATCCCCTCTGTTGAAAGTTTTTTGATGACTTCATCTCTGGCACCTTGACAGCCTCTCCTGTTCCCTTTCAGTTTTGCAAGAAGGAGGCAATCAGCTCTTTGATGTTGAACCATTTGATCAGGAAGTGGGGGAGGGGCAGATGAGGGGGGGGGGAACCCAAGGAGAAAGGCAGGCCGGGGTCAAGACGATGGATGGGGTCGGGGTGGGGTAGAGAGAGGACCTTCTGGTTCCCTTCAACTTTGCTTTTTAAAAATTTAGGTAGAACTTACCTTCCATCAAGTTTACTCCTTTTAAATGTATAATTCAATAATTTCTAGTCCATTTACAG
Organism: Aethalodelphis obliquidens; assembly: GCF_003676395.1. Lineage (NCBI taxonomy): Eukaryota > Metazoa > Chordata > Mammalia > Artiodactyla > Delphinidae > Aethalodelphis > Aethalodelphis obliquidens. The sequence continues at coordinate 6,403,269 of NW_020837988.1, forward strand.
AGTTATACAACCATTGCCAGAACCCAATTTCAGAACATTTCCTCAAACTTAATATTGACATTATTTTCAGTGAATTTCTCCTTAAAGGCCCAGAATTTATGGGACTTCCCCTTCTGGGAAGGAGAGAAGGTACCTTTCTCATAACTTGACACCGGGGTCCCGTGACCAGCCCACACCATGAATTAATATTTTTATAAATCTTGCAGCTGTCTAAAGAATAGTCCAATTTCTTGCTCTGTGTGTGTGTGTGTGTGTGTGTGTGTGTGTGTGTCGCATATCAAAAGCGTTGATTTGTTAAATGCTGTCATTTTCATTAATCCTTTTTTGGAATCTCTTCTTTGGGTAGAGTACTAAGAGACTCAGAAAACAGAAGTGGGCTAGACCTCTCGGGTCTCAGGGCAGCACAGGAAAACAGAACGATGAAGGGAACACACAGGACTCAGGGCAAGGTGAATCAGCACTTCTGCTCTCTCTTTCCTAACAGGCAGCACGTATAATACTCGACCTGCTGCCTTGGAACACGAATGCAGAGACGGGCTTTTCTATAGTTAGTGCTCCCCTATAATGAAGTGCTGTTAACGCTTGGCCTGCCTGCAGTGGTCCTTTGAAACACACACATTCTACCAGCTTCTGGAAATGTCTGCGAGAAGGTCGCTGTGGTGTGAGACAGATGAGCAGTGGGGTCAGGATGGTTACAGGGGTGCTGGGGGTGGGAAGGAAGCTTCTGACCTTCCTGAGGCCTTGGGAGCTGGGGTCCTCTTCCGCGTGAAACTCACACGTTCAAGCCCAAGGCCAAGCGTGACCCTCAAGGTCAAATATTAGAAGTTTTTTAATGGACCACCTGCTGTTTCAAGCCCCCCTACTCTTCCTCAGCACAGGGGCAAGGGCCGCCAGGGACAGTTTTGTTTTTGCCTGGGGCGGCCCTTGGGAAGAAGGAGGAAGCAGAAGGTGGTGGTGGTGATGGGGAGGCAGGAGGGGGATGGGTACTCCCTGGCAAGGTCATCAGTTTGGTTCCCGTGGCCTCATCATCCTGTTCACCATTATGCTCCTGGGTCAGCAGTTTGGGCAGCTTCCACTGCCTTCTCGAAGCCATTCTTTCCCTGTCCTGCCCTGCCCTGTGCAGTCACCACCCTTTGAGTCATGGGTCATGGTCTGGTGGACAGAAGTTTGGGGATTACTATGGACAGACGTGGGTTCTTACAAGTAAGTTATCTCATCTTTCTGGGTTGTGAGGAGTAGAAGTGAACACATGTGCATGACGTGTGTTGAGGAAACAGGAGAGTAAGTGATGGACCAGCCCGTTCACGTCTCTGATCTCATTTTAAGCCTACCGTGAAGGGGGCAGGGCGAGGAGTAGTGTTCCCATTTCACAGAAGGGGAAACTGACTGAACAGGGATACCCAAAAAGCCAGAATGCAGCTCAGGGCCGGGACACAAAGGCTGGACCGTCCCCACTGTCCTGTCCCCATTGTCACAGTCAGGGGTCCCCCGGAGGCCGGCTCCCCTCACCCACCCCACACTTTCAGTCCTGCTCCCTGGAGAGATCTCAGATTATTACCTGTGATTCAGCAGAGACGCTGGAAGCCAGCGCTGAGAGAAGGCTGCCCCCTTAGACCCCTGTCCCTCTGTGCATCCCTGGGCAGCTGGGAGGGGGCTGTTTGTCCATGGCGCTGCTGGTGCTTTTCCTTCCAGATGTGCAGACCACTGGCCTCTGCTTGAACCTAGTTTGAGAGGTGACTTAGGTGAAGTGCACGTCTTACATGCTCGGTTGGATGGATTTAACACGCTCGCACCATTTTAAGTTCTATCCCTTTCTTCTCCCTGGGGGTGGAGTTTGGCAAGAGGATGAGAGAGAGACATTGGTGCCCTGGCCTTCTCTGGATTGATCTCCAGTCCGGTTTCCCTTCCCCAGGACGTGCGGTGGGCATGTGAGCATGGGGCGATGGGGGCCCCGTGTGGTCCCTGCTTTCATGAGGTCTCACAGTCTTTCCATGAAAAGGAGGGCACGCGGTGACACCTGGTCATAGGTGATCAAATACAGAAAGAGACATTGCAGGGCACGGAGGTGAAGGAGGGGGCTCAGAGAGGCCAGAGGAAGGAGGGGGTCTTCTGAGAAGATGGCTGAGTATGGCTGTGAAAGGGTGAGTGGCAGGCATGGCGGAGGCTGAGGATGAAGGAATGGCCTTGGGGAGCCGTCCACGCCCCTGCCGCTGTGGGCGCCCCATCCCTGTGATGACCCTGAGGACCTCATGACCATCTCTTCTGCAGCGGAGCCGGGGGCAGCCCCAGGGGGACGCCACCCCACCCCCCGACCACGGCTGCCCGGTGAGCTCTGCAGGTCCCCGGTGCACCGGCTCTCGACCCCGGCTCCTCCTCGAGGGTGGAGACATTCCCTCCAGGTCCAGGTACCTGCGAGGAAGGACAGGGTCTGTGTAGAGCAGGGGCTCTGTGGACAGGAAACCTGGAGGATCCCTCCAAGGGGGGATCAGTGAGGGGTCTCAGGCCCCTGGCTGGCACTGCCAGCCCTCTGCTCACCCACAGCTTCCTCTTCCTCTCCGTCTCAACCACTGCACGTCCAGACCCAAGCAGAACAGCATGGTACGGCCGTCACGCTGGCTGTGGATGGTAGCCCTGGGACTGTGGGATGCCCCGGAACATGGGCTGCTCAAGCCACTTTGGCCCCCAGAGGGTCAGGCCACACTGGGGTAGTTTCCCTAGAGAAGGGCAGGAGGGCGAGGCATGGGCGGTCCCGGGGAGCCCCCCAGAGAGGCAGGTCAGGCCAGGCGGGAGCTTCGGGGTCAGGCCGCGGACGCTGGACTCACCCAGGCTGTGGCGGAAGGGAAACTAGATGCCCCCAATCCTCCATCCGTCCCTCCCCGCTGCCCCGCCCCTGACTGCTTCTCATTTGGAGTCCATACCTTTGCCCTATGCATCTTGCAGTGATGAAACTCCGAGCGGGTGTGTTCCACCACCATGCAAGCACTTGGAGAGTAGCAGGTGCTCAGCGGACACGGCGGGCCCCTCCCGCCATCGCCCACTAGCCCAGCTGTCAGGCTCCCCTTCTCACCACCAGCCACAGGCACCCGCTTCATCCTGCTTCTCAGCCCAGCCTCTTGGCCACAGTCGACCCACTGCAGCGGGTAAGACACTGTGGGTGAGACACTCCCTCCCTGAAGCCCCCCTGGCTTTCCTTCAAGCTCAGGAGGAAGAAGAGGCAGAGCTGACGGGGAGCTGCTGACCTTCCTGGGGCGGCGGCTCTTAGATCGTGCTGCTGCGCGAGGGAGGTTCCGCTGAGCAGCCCCACCCCTCAATCTTTTCTGGCGCCTCCTTACCGTTCTCGGGGCTCAATGCTGCTGCCGCCAGTCTGCCCAGGGAGCCCCCATCCATCACCACGTCACCCTTGCCCGCTGGTCTCTGAGCATGTTCATCCACACGGGGAACAGGACCCCAAGCTTGGTGAGAGGCTCTGTGGTTGCAGGGCCTCCCTCCCCCCACCCCGAGAAAGAGGGTTCAAGCCCGCAGCTGGCAGGTTTCATCTTCCCCCACCTCGTGTGCACTAATGGTCACCAGGGAGCAGTGCGGCAAGTGCCACTTTCTTAATTTTCTGATGTCATGCGGTAAATTTACATCATTCTATTTCTTGCTGGGGCTCGTGGACAGGTTAGGGCGACCAGGAGGCTGTGGCGGGGATCAATTCCTCTGGCCCTTTCCTCTTTGCCGTAGTTCAAGTGTTTCTCTATCTTTTCTTTCTAAAGACAAGTGCACCCCGTGGACTCTTTGTAAAGCATATGTCTCCCTAACAAATCCTATTTTCCTATCGCCTTTCATTGGAGGACAGACTTATTCCGTCGGGAAAAAAACCTGGCTTGAGGATACCATTACCCCATATTCAGGTATTTTTATAATTATGATACTATTTACTCCCTCAAATTAGCTATTATTATTATTTTTAAAAATAAGTTTATTTATTTCATTTATTTATTTTTGGCTGCACTGGGTCTTCGTTGCTGCACGCAGGCTTTCTCTAGCTGCAGCGAGCCGGGGCTACTCTTCGTTGCGGTGTGCGGGCTTCTCAATGCGGCGGCTTCTCTTGTTGCAGAGCACGGGCTCTAGGCGCATGGGCTTCAGTAGTTGTGGCTCACAGACTCTAGAGCGCAGGCTCAGTAGTTGTGGCGAACGGGCTTAGTTGCTCCGCGGCATGTGGGATCTTCCCGGACCGGGGCGCGAACCCGTGTCCCTGCATTGGCAGGCGGATTCTTAACCGCTGCGCCACCAGGGAAGCCCCTAGCTATTATTATTAACATTTTACAGGAGTCACAGGTTTTGGTCAAGGTCACGCCAGCGGTACGTGGACAAGCCACAGCCTAGCTTCCTGCTTCTTCTCAGTCCGGTGCATCTGCCCCTTAACCTTGACATTCAAGACCTTGGCAATGACTTTGGTGGTTGAACTGAAAGATATACATTTCTGGAAACTTTGGAGCCAGAGCAGGAAGGGAAGGGCATTCTAGGGACTCCGGACTGCGGCATTCGGAGTTGCTATCTGCAAGCCCTCAGGTGACACATTAGCCCTCCTCACGCGTTAGGACTAGTTTCCTACGCTCGTGTGGCCATTCTGTGCGAGCTGGGGGCACTTGTCACGAGGAATATGTGTGTGTATATTTAGAGTCTGAGATCCCCGAAGGAGGGGTCCCTGCAGGCTTGCTGAGACCTGCTCTGTACTCAGCCCTGAGCTGGGTCCAGTGGGAACTGCATGGGAAGGAAGGTCACAGCCCTAGTACCTTCAGGCCAAGTGGAGGACATGTGTCCAAGACGAGCAATCATTCAGGGACTCTGGGGTCATCGTGCCAACTTGGAGGTCCAGGCCTTGAGCCGGGGGTGTTCCTGGAAGTGCTGGTCCCCAGGGCAGTCGCTCTGTGGGTGCTGTCCAGGGCCCTTGCTCCTCCCCCAGGGCGCTCACCCTGACCACCCCAACTACGGGGAAACTGAGGGAGTTACTGGCTGGATTAGGAGGGACCTTGACACTGTGGTTTGGGGGGTGGGAGGGAAGAGGAGGTGAGCTGTGGGACTGGGGAGGGTCTCCTTACCGGAAATACGTACAGAACCTGTAACACGGCCGGGGTGTCTCAGGCCCCGGCGGTCGCCTTGCTCCCTCAGCGAAGACCTCCATCTTTTCAGAGCTCCGGGAACAGAACTGAAAAGAAGCTGAACGAGGAAGCAGCGAAGCACGAAGAAAAGCAGAAGTGGGAACCTGGAGGCCTGACACTCCTCCTCGAGGGGGGACTGAAGCCTTGGGGCCAGCTGTGGCCTGGCGCTGTTGCACACGACATCTGTGCTGGAGAGATGGCCTGGTGGTCCCAGGCCACGTGGCTGACCCCGGCTCTGCTGCTTCTCTGGGTCCCAGGTGAGGGGCTGCAGTGGGGTGGGAGGCGGGCAGCGGGAGGAGGGAGGGTGCGAGGGCGAGAGCTGCAGGAGAGGGGTCAGGAGACTCAGGATGGGACGCCCTCTGTCCACCGCATAAGACACGGAGGGGTAGGGCTGAGGGTCTGTCTCCCCTTCTGCAACCATCTGGCCTTAGATGAGCCACAGTGGGGCAAAGATGTGGGCCCGGAGGAGAGGCTTTGCAGGAGGTTTGGGGATGAATTATTACACACCAGAGTGAGTGGCAGAGTGACCACCAAGCGCACCCAGGGACGTGTTTATTGTCAGGAGGCGCCCTGTGGTTCACGGGTCCCAGGGGGTGGAGGAAGTTTGGGGACCGGGCAGGGGCAGGCCTTGGTCTCAGGGTCATGGAGGTGAATGACTGTCCAGGGCGGCTCGAGGGGCAGGGGCCTGAGGACTAGGGGGCCGTGGTCTCCAAGGAAGGGAGATGGGACTCCCATCCCATGGGGAGAGTGGGGCAGAGCAGCTGTGGGACAGAAGGGAGAGGTTTGCTCCGGGCAGAAGAGGGTGTCCTTGCACTTATTCCTCTCCTAAGCCTCCAGGAGCTCTCAGGGCTCTCCTCAGGTTGCTCCTGCAGTCTTGCTAGGTTTATTCCCGGCATTTTTAATTTGGGGGTCGTTTTGCTTATAAATTGATGTTTTCTTCAATTCTATTTGCCAACTAGTTGTCGATAGGAAAGCTGTGAGTTTTTGTGTATTAATTTTGAAACTGGTCATCCTCTCACCACTCATTTTTTTAAAATATTTATTTATTTGGTTGTGCTGTGTCTTAGTTGCGGCTGGTGGGCTCCTTAGTTGCGGTGACCGGCTCCTTAGTTGCGGCACGCAAACTCTTAGTTGCGACACGCAAACTCTTAGCTGCGACATACATGTGGGATCTAGTTCCCTGATCAGGGATCAAACCTGGGCCCTCTGCATTGGGAGTGGGGAGTCTTAACTTCCCCACCAGGGAAGTCCCACCACTCATTCTTCTACTGACCCTCTAAGGTGTTCACGGGATCTGCCTGCATGGAGGGTTCGCTGTTTCTCTGGTTTCCTCTCTCATTGATCACGGGCTGGTTTGGCCAGAATGATGCCCAGGAGAGAGGCAGCAGCAGTCATGCCTGCCTTGTCCCTGACTGGGCTGGTGTCCAGAGTTTCCGTTAAGTGTAAAGAAGGCATCCCCTGTGTTCTTAAAAACAGCAGCATCAGGTGTCGCTCGCCTTTCCATTTTCTATAGAGATGACGACAGGCCACGCCTTATCGTGCTCCATCGATACCGCGGGGGTCTTCTGGTTTGTTTTGGCGTGTTTATTTGTATTATTTTTACAAATTGAATGTTTGTGGCAAAACCTGCATCAAGCAAGTCTATTGGCTCCATTTTTCCAACAGCTTTCGCCCACTACGTGTCTCTGTCCCATTTTGGTAATTCTTGCAATATTTCAAACCCTCCACCAGCAAAAAAGATGACAAGTCACTGAAGGCTCAGATAATGGGGAGCATTTTTTAGCGAAGTATTTCTTAATTAAGGCATGTACATTGTTTTTTTTGTTTTTTTTTTGCAGTACGCGGGCCTCTCAGTGCTGTGGCCTCTCCCGTTGCGGAGCACAGGCTCCGGACGCGCAGGCTCAGCGGCCATGGCTCACGGGCCCAGCCGCTCCACGGCACGTGGGATCTTCCCGGACCGGGGCACGAACCCACGTCCCGCGCATCGGCGGGCGGACTCTCAACCACTGCGCCACCAGGGAAGCCCTGTACATTGTTTTTTTAAGACATAATATTATTGCACACTAACTAGACCATAGTATAGTGTAAACATAACTTTTATAAACCAAAAACTTCACGTGACTTGTTTTATTGTGATACTCACTTTACTATGGTGGTCTGGAACCAAACCTGCAATATTGTCTAAGTATGCCTGTACTTTTTTCTCCTTTGAACTATTCAAGCGGCGAATTATATTAAGATATTTGGCTGGATTTTAGTCTTGATGTATTATACGGACTTCATGATAAGAATTAGGGAGGTTTCCCTGTTTCTTTATCCTCTGCAAATGTTTAAATAAAATTGAGATTGTTTGGTCCTTGAAGGTTTTGAGAGAACTAACTTGTGAAACTGTCTGGGTTTCGCTCCTCTTTTTTTGGAAAGGAAAGAAAAAGGAACTTCTTTTTTTTTTCTTTCCCCCCAGCTTTACTGAGGTATAATTAACAAATAAAGCTTGTGTATATTTATGGTGTATAATCACGGTGATGTTTTGATACCCATATACACTGTGAAATAATTACATCACCTCACATAGTTATCATTGGGAAAGGACCCCTTGATAACACTTACCAGTATTGGTCTACATTAAAAATAATCTTTTCTGGGCTAATACTGGTGATTTATACTTTCCTAGAAAATCACCAGTTTTGCCCAAGTTTACAAGTGTTTTTGTAGAGACTTGCAAATTACCCCGGGCTATTTTCTTTTTAATTGTGTATGCGTGACTTCTCCTTTTTTTTTGATCTAGCTACTCACAAGAATGTCTATTTTGTTGTTTGTTTCTCCCAAACGAAAAATCAGCTTTTCAGTGTACGTACTGGTTCCATGGTTTTCCTCTTCCTAATTCACTAACTTCTGCTCTGGCTTTACTCTTTTCTCCTGGGTTGTGTGCGTAGGCATGTGTTCCTCTCTCGACTTCTTGCGCCGGATGATTCACTCGTTTATCTGGGATCTAGTGGGATGAGACTTTGCACTTCTAAAGTAAAACATTAGGACAAAAAGGAGCATCCTGTTAGAAGAGATAGAGACAGATAGACAGACAGACAGAGAGGGACAGACAGATAGGGAGAGAGAGACAATGAGAGACAGAGACAGAGACCCACAGAGAGACAGAGAAACAGACAGAGACAGAAAAAAAGAGACAGTGAGAGAGACAGATGGAGAGAGAGGAGGACAGACAGAGAGACAGAGACACAGGGAGAGAAACAAAGAGAGACGGAGAGGTAGAGCAAAGGGAAAGTAGACCCTGGAGACAGAGGGTTGGGTACTGTGGGTGGGGGTGATGGGGTGACCCAGACCAGGGAGGGGAGCTGAGAGCCAGGCAGAGAAAGGTGACAATTTACAGTCAAGGAGAGGCAGGGAATCAAGTCTGGATGTGGGGCCAGAGGCAGCATCTTACGTGAAGGAAGGGCTGGGAGAGACATTTATCTTTTAAGCACTTGGTATGTGTCAGTTTTACTGATTTTTGTTTCTCTAGAAAATCACACATTCATCCAGATTTACACATTTATCTGTAGAGAATTTCTGCAAAGGACCGTCTCTGATTCTTTTAATTTTCTCTGTCTCTGTGATTATTTTATCTTTTCGTGTCTTCCTTCAGCTGGACAGAGGATTATCTATTTTTATTAGATTGAATTTTCTGAAATTCCTTTTTTCTTCGTCAAAAATAGTAGAATGTCAGCAATTTCATATGGTTCAACCTAATATTATTTGCCAGGCATTTTACACCCATTATCTCATTCAACACCCCCAAATGTCACGTGAGGCTTACCGATCATCCCCACATAGCAGATTAGGCATCTGAAGCTCAGAGAGGTTAAGTTACTTGCCACCAGAACACACAGCAGATATGTCATAGTACCGACAAAACCCAGGTTCTTCTGCTGCCCTTTCCACTTCACCGTGGCCATGGCTGCAGAAAATCTCAGGAAACGTCACACCTGTGACGGGGCTAGGAAAGGTTTCTCTGAAGGGCGTCTGCCACCCAGGCCAAGAGAGGACGTCCTGATGGGCACCCGGGAGTGGGAGGATGGGAGTTTGCAGTCAGCTTTGGACACCTGTGGACTGAGAGCTGCATGGGGTGGGAGAGGTGCTCACACCCAAGTGTTTGTTGAGGGCCTACTATGTGTCGGGCACTCGTAGACATTGAAGATATAAGAAGGAGGCCCCTGGAGTTTACATTCCAGCGTCTTCATGTGATTTAAGAACCTGAAAAAGCAAGTGAAATTAAAGAGTTCTAACTCTAGCGAAAGAGAGCAAGCCACCCCTCCCCCACCACTCTGGGGGCCTGATCACAGAATTACAGGGGTGTGAGGAGTGGTACCCAGAAGCATCAGGGAGGGGGGCGTGTCCTCGGCTTGGTGGCTAGCATTAACGTCACGTGCATCGTCTTCGTCCCCCAACTCCCCTTAGCTGAGGACTCTCTGGGAAAATGGCAGACATAAAATCTTACAAACAAACCATGAGGTTCCAAAAAAAAGAACAAACGAACACTAGCTTCCCTTGAAAATTAAGTCTACAGGAGCTGCGCAAACGGAAGTAAGACCCAGGATGAAATGAAGGCTTTCATCAGTAAACTTTCTGTGTGTGTGAAGGATTTTTTTTTTTTTTTTTTTTTTGCGGTACGCGGGCCTCACTGTTGCGGCCTCTCCCGCTGCGGGCCACAGGCTCCGGACGCGCAGGCTCAGCGGCCATGGCTCACGGGCCCAGCCGCTCCGCGGCATGTGGGATCCTCCCGGACTGGGGCACGAACCCGCGTCCCCTGCATCGGCAGGCGGACTCTCAACCACTGCGCCACCAGGGAAACCCGGTGTTTTTTTTAATCCACAAAGTTTACCAAGTGTATCCAGTCTTCTTTTGTGAAATATTTAGCAGCCCTTTCTTGGCCTTGGTATATATTCCCTCGGTGGGAACAGATTGCTGTGAGCGCTTCCTCAGGTTACCGAGCTGCTCAGGCCTCAGGGCGAGATGCTGTCCCTCAGGAAGAGCCGGGTGCTTGCAGGCGAGCTCTTATTGTCCAGATAAGTTCGGAAGTGGGAGGTGTCTGGTTGGTGAGGGGTGGGAAGGGCAGAGGAAAGGAGATTGGGATCTGGAGGAAGGAGCTGCTGTGATCAAATCTTAGGGGTGACAGCGTGGACGGGGGAGGACTCTCTGGCTGGTGGGAGGTGGCTGGCATGAGATGGGGGAACACTGGGGGTGACCCCAGCGCGCCCCTGACCCAAGCCCACCTAGTGAACAGCCAGACTCGGTTGTGTTTTCCAGGCTGTTTGTCCCTGTGGGGCCCCAGCAGAGTGACAGGCGTCGTGGGGGGATCCCTGAGCGTGGAGTGTCGGTACACGGAGCAATACAAAGACAATAGCAAATACTGGTGCAAAGCCCCATGTTTGTTACCGTGGAAGACTGTGGAGACCAAAGAGCCAGAGAGAGAAGTGGTGCGGGGCCACGTGTCCATCAGGGACCATCCTGCAAACCTCACCTTCACAGTGACCTTGGAGAGCCTCAGAGAGGACCAAGCAGGAAAGTACGAGTGTGGGATCACGGTCCCATTTTCATTTGATCCCACCGTCCAGGTTGTGGTGTCTGTGTTGCCAGGTGAGCCGTGCACACCCCTTCCCCCTGTACCAGCAACAGGGTTACCTGAAGAGTGTCAGGTCGGATTCGCCAAGGCAGAAATCTGATCAGAGACAAAACTGTGTGTGTGTGTGTGTGTGTGTGTGTGTGTGTGAGAGAGAGAGAGAGAGACACGGAGAGAGTCAGGGCGCTGGCCCCTCTCCTCAGTCTTGAGCGATGGGAAGGTGCCTGTCAGGGAAAGGGGAGGCTGAGAGAGTGAGTGTGCAAAGGAGAGAGGAGGGCGTGCTGGGGGCAGCCCCACAGAAGGTGGGGAGCTGAGTGGAGAGGGGGTGGTGGCCGGGTGCCCAGTGCAGTGGGGGTGCTAACAAGATCTGCAGTCCAAACAGCCGTCTCTGGCAGGCAGCGTGTGGCTGTGACTTGGGGTGGGGGGAGAACGAGCCTGGGAGTGGGAGTGACTGTGGGCCCTCCAGAGGACCCTGACCTCATCAGCAGGATGGAATCGGGGCTGTTGGGGACCTGTGTCCTGTTAGGAAATGCTCACTCAGCCCCGGGAGGGTCCTGGCGAGACTTTGGCTGCAGGGTCCTCCATCCTGCCCTCTTCCTGAGTGAGCATTTCGTGTGAAATCAAACAAAGAAGGTATTGGCGAGTGGTGGGAGAGTCAGAGAGCATTCCCTGGGTCTAATTTGTGTTTCTGCACCAGCATCAGTGCCAACCCACCCTACTGCTGTGGCCAAGTCCTCGACAATCACAATCAGTATTTCAACAATGTCATTCACCGCCCTGGCCATGGCGAGTCCCACCTACAGTGCCAGCAACGAGGAGGAAGCCATGCAGGGGTGGGGGTAAGGCACCTGAGTCCCCATGTCTTGGAGGTGGGCTTCCTCTTGTCCATCTGGGGCCGGGAACCCCATCGCTTTGGCTGGGGACCTCTGGCTCTCTTTGCATCCAGGCTGGAAGCCGGTCTGCATCTCTAGCTTGGGTTGTAGGGGTCAGGGTGAACCTGCCTTGGGCTCTGAGAGAGGGCTCAGGCCGGGCAGAAGCTGGGGGGTGGCTGGAGGGAAAGTAAATTTTTTTTTTTTTTTTTGCGGTACGCGGGCCTCTCACTGTTGTGGCCTCTCCCGTTGCGGAGCACAGGCTCCGGACGCGCAGGCTCAGCGGCCATGGCTCACGGGCCCAGCCGCTCCGCGGCATGTGGGATCCTCCCGGACCGGGGCACGAACCCGTGTCCCCTGCAACGGCAGGCGGACTCCCAACCACTGCGCCACCAGGGAAGCCCGGAAAGTAAATTTAATGAGAGCTGATGATATCCTACCAGGCACGTACTGAATGCCTCACATGAATGTTCTCATTTGTTACTCACAACCTTTACCATTATTACCCTCATTGTACAGACCAGTACACCAAGGCTCTGAGAGGTTAAGTGATTGGCTGGGTCCTGCAGCCACAGAGGCAGGCTAGGCTCCCAAGCCAAGTTTGTGAGATTCCAAAGTCTTAGATTCTTTCTTCTAAATTCGTGATTCTCGATCCTTTTTTTTGGGGGGGGGGAGGCCAAAAACCCCAGGAGAATCTGACAACATTTATAGATTCTCTCCCCAGAAAATACATACTGTCAGAAACCATTTCTGGGGTTCACAGACTCTCTATTCTGACACCACCTGGTGCCCTGCAAGGTGATTCCGGCACTGACCACCTGGAATTAGCACAGACCCCAGCGTCCCATGAGACTCCCTAGGCTCAGTGCCATAAGACGGCCTGACCTCACAAATGCCGGAGCACTTTGGGGATTCCCCAGGTCATCACATTTCTGATCAATTGGATACAAATTTGGGGGTTCCCCTGGGAAGTGCTGTACTTACAGTTTTATCATAAAGGGTAAATGTCAGGACCAGCCAATGGAGAGACACCCAGGGCGAGGTCTGGGAGGATCCGGAATGCCGAGTTTCCGTGCCCTTTCCCAGTGGAGTCAGGGGGCATCACCCTCCCAGGACACTGATGTGTTCACCAGCCAGGAAGTTCCTCCATGCCTTCGTGTTCATCGTTTTTATTTGGGTTTCATGACACAGGCCTGACTGATTGAATCATTTTCCACATGACTGACCTAGATCCCCAGCCCCCCTTCACTTCCCTGAAGGTCAGGCTGGCTCCGAGCCCCAAATCTCTGATTACGTGGTGACCAGCTTCCATCCTGGGTCATGCCATCTCTCAGCAAGAACTCAGGCAGATCTAAGGGGCTCGTGAATAACAAATGTACTCCTATTACTAGGAAAATCCCAAGGATTTAGAGTCTTCCTTCCAGGAGCCAGGGGCAAAGGCCAGTCAGGTTCTTTATTACATGACACCCCCAAGGCCCCTCCACTGGCTTCCTGACAACCCAAGTGACAATCCTAATAACAGGCGAGGTGAAATTCAGCCCCCAAATATGCCACTTCCAGAAGCTGGCTCTGCAGATGCACGCCTGGGGGACAGAGCTGGGTTTTGTATGGCTGAAGCCTATGCAATTTACAGGGGGCAGGGAAGTGCATCTTTAAGAAAAAGACTAGAACGTTACGGATGCAAACTAGACATTAAAGAAGGGGCCCGAGCAAGTGAGGGACCAGAAACCCCAAGTTATGTCAGCGTCCCAGGAACTCAGCTGCTGCTTGGCCAAGTGTGAAATGGTATAGTTACAAGGTGAGTTTTTGCAGCCATGTTTGTAATTGCAATAGACTGGGAGAAATGCCCATAGAGAGGGAAGAGTTAAATAATTTATGGTCCGTCCATGCAATGGAATACTATGCAGCTGTAAAAAAAACAAAACAAAACAAATCAAACACCCTGAAGGACTTCTTCATGTACTGACATGGAAAGCTCTCCAAGATGCATTGTTAAGTAAAAAAACTAGTGTTTATACCCTGCCTCTTTTGTGTGAAAAAAGGACATATATAAAAATAATGTACATTCGTATTTTCTTGTATCTGAATAAAGGGCCTCTGGAAGGTTCTTAGGTATACCGTGTGTGTGTTGGGGGGGGGGATTTAGGTAGATGAGGGATGTGTAGAAAGGAGACCTTATACCATCTACATTTTTTCAATGGGACCTTATCTATCTATTGAACAAGAGCGGGAAGGCGTGATGCCCACCTCACCCTCTCTCCCCTCAGGCTGCAAGTGCTGCTGGCCTTGTTGGCACTTCTGCTGCTTCTGTTGGGGGGCATCTCACTGCTGGCCTGGAGAATGGTTCAGAGACAGATCAAATGTGAGTGAGTTCCTTACACCTGCCGCCCCGGGGTAGGCAGGACCCACCCACAGCCTCTGGTCTCTGAGGCTCTGTGTCCTGGTTCCCAGAATGGTCCTCAGATGCATCCCCTGAGACCATATATCCCGGGTGACCCTAGAGGGCAGACCCCAGAGGCGGTGTCCTGGCAGATCCAGGCTGTGGGAGACGGCTCCCCGAAAAGAGGCGTTTCCCACAGCGGGGCCTGGGGTGCGTGCTTGTGAAGCAGGGTCCCTCTTCTGTCTAAACCCTTCTGTGACCTCCCACACTCTCCAAAGTCCAGGTCCCCACAGGACACTGAAGGCCCTCTGCAACCTGCCCATCCTTACACTCTGGAAGGCAGCTGTTTCCCAACTTCTTCTGCGTTTGCTCTGGGCGCCTGGGGTGCCCCCCTGCCTCTCTGTGGCTCACTCCTGCTGGGCCCTAAGCACTGCTCTCAGATTTCCTTTCCTCTGGGACTTTTCTTGGCCCCCCAAGAGCAGCTTAGGGGCCCTTTCCGGGTGGACCTCGGTTCTTCCACCACGATAGCCCTTTTCACACCAGATTGTCACACCTGCTTCCATGCCTGCCTGCCCACCAGCCCGTGCGACTCCTTAAGATCAGGGACCCTGACTCGAGAAAGTACAGTATTTGTTGAATGAATGTATTATTTAATATCGTCACGTTGGGCACCCCAGGAAGCTCCAGGCATCTTGTGGTCCAGTCACTCTTCTCTGAGCTCAGATTAAAAGAGAGAACGTAGGGGGCACCCAGCATCCTGTCCAGCGCTCAGTAAGTAGGTGCTCAATAAACAGCTGAGCAAATTTAAATAAACAGAAGAACAGAGGAACCAGTGAAGCTGTGGTCTTGTTGCTGGCTGGAGCCCCAACTGCCACCTGGAGGACAGCCAGTTTCTGCCTGAGACGGAATGTGAGCCCTAAGTTTGCTTACTGTGTTGAGAGTTCTTGACTCCATGCGCACAGGGTTCTGGGGGGATGTTCGTGCGTAGTTACCAATGCTGAGCCTTTCAAGCTTGCTCTGCTCCATAGCTGCAGTGCTAACTGGGAGTTGGTACTTTCTGGGGGCCGGGTGGAGGGGACCCTGCATTACTCTCTCACTTCCAGCATCCCCGTGGGGTTCAGCCTCTCCCCCCAGCACAGCTCAGGCCTTTAGGAGAGAAATCAGCGGATGGAAAGAAAACCACTTCCTCTTCCCCATCTGCTGCTTGCATATCATTTTTGGGAACCCTTCCCCTAAACTTCAACCCATACTGCTTACCACATGGGGATTTTCCCAGCCTGGATTGCCTCAGATCTGTGGGTCCCAGCCATCTCCACGGTGCCCTTTCACCTAAAAAGCACCGCCCCACCCCCACCCCCCCGCTTAAAAAAGGGATGTGTGATCACTGTAGAAAACTGGAAAAGTAAGTAAAGCACAAAGAAGGAAATAAATTCACCCTAATAAATAAAAATGGAAGCTCGCACCACCTAGAGAAAACCAACCACGGGCATTTGAGTCACGTCCTTGCAGTCCCTTTTGCACATCTGACTTCTTAAAATGTTTGCATCATACTGTAGTTCCACTTTTAAACCTTAACATATTGTATGATTTTCCCTGCTAACAATGTTCTTCCGAAAATCCCTGACTCAGAGTTGACTTGTGCGGATGGATCACACCTTGTTACGTGATCTTTGTTTAACAGGAGAAAGGTTTTCTGTTCAAGTAGCCTGACTGTCCCTCCCCTGCTTTGCGTCTCAGCTCCTGTCTCCTGGCTGCATCTGGGGTTGTCTACCCAGTGTCCTTGCCCCTCCCGCCTCAGCCTGATGCCTGCCCTACCGCCCACTCATGGTTTTTCCCCTCAGCCCACTCTTGTTCATTCATTCATTCACTCACACAGCAAAGCTGTTTTGAGGACCTATTGTGCACGAGGGCCTGTACCGGGCTCTTGGGGACACTGTCATGACCAGGGTAGACTGGCTCCACCTTCAGGGTGCTTCCCGTCCAGCTGGCTGCCACCCAACTCTTTCAATGCCAGCTTCCCTCCCCCGGAATGGACTCCCATCCCTTCCTCACCAGCCCCCTTCCTCCTTATCATCAAATCACCCATCTCAGCTGAAGGGACGGAGGGTAGTGGGGCACCCGCCTGCAGCATTTGGAACAAAATGTGTTCATATCTCAGAGCGCCTGGTTGCATGTTCTGCTGAGTCAATTGATGGGGCTTAGCAAACACTTCTGTCATACGTGCCCTTGTGTCTCCTGAAGGTGGGTATCTCACCTTTGACTTTGGGGCTCCCTCCCTGAGGCTGGACAGTGTCTCCCCGCAGCGTTCAGTGGACTGGGCTCTGGAGTTGCCTGGCGGTGCACCTAGACCTATAGGGCATTCTGGCTGTGTGTGCATCACCTGTCCCCATCGGCTCCTGCGGCTCCAGGTTGAAAGGGCCAGGGGTGCACAGGGTTTTGCTCGGAGGCAGGACACCTGCAGAGCCACGCTGCAGGAGCCAGAAACAAAAGGTTGTGTGACCTGAGCTGCGATCCCTCAGAGCTGACAGGGCCTCGTGTCTGGGAGGGACGGACGCCCAGGCCAGGGGTCAGAGCAGATGACCCTTGTGACTTTGTGTAGTTTGATGTGGCTCTAGGTCTCCACAAGAACACTGCCTTTTTCCGTTGCGGAGCGCAGGCTCCGGACGCGCAGGCTCAGTGGCCATGGCTCACGGGCCCAGCCGCTCCGCGGCATGTGGGAACTTCCAGGACTGGGGCACGAACCCGCATCCCCTACATCGGCAGGCGGACTCTCAACCTCTGCGCCACCAGGGAAGCCCAAGGACACTGCCTTTTACTTTATTATTTTATTTAAACAAATTTAGGGCTTTGTTAAAACACAGATAGCTGGACTTCATCCTCAACGTAGATAATTTAGTACATCAGCAGTGGGGCCTGCAGATCTGCATTTTTTTTAATTGCGGTAAAAAAATACGTACCATAATTTTTTTTTTTTTTTTTGGCTGAGTTGGGTATTCGTTGCTGTGTGCGGGCTTTCTCTCGTTGCGGTGAACCGGGGCTACTCTTCTTTGCGGTGCGCCAGCTTCTCACTGCGGTGGCTTCTCTTGCTGCGGAGCACGGGCTCTACGTGTGCAGGCTTCATTAGTTGTGGCTCACGGGCTCTAGTGTGCAGGCTCAGTAGTTGTGGTGCACGGGCTTAGTTACTCCGTGGCATGTGGGATCTTCCCCGACCAGGGCTCGAACCCAGTCCCCTGCATTGGCAGGTGGATTCTTAACCACTGCACCACCAGGGAAGCCCCCTACCATAAAATTTGCCATCTTAACCATTTCTAAGTTTACAGTTCAGCAGTGTTATGTATATTTACATTGTTGCAAAAGAGACTTCTAGAACTTTTTCATCATACAGACACTTCCTTTTAAATGAGTGTCCTTCCTTTCTTGCCTCTCCTACCTGGGAACTTTTTTTGTTTGTTTTTGGCCATGCTACACAGCGTGTGGGATCTTAGTTCCCTAACCGGGGATCGAACCCATGCCACCTGCATTGGAAGCGTGGAGTCCTAACCAGGGGACTGCAGGGGAAGTCCCTGGGGAACATTTTTATGCGTGACTGTTTGGAGAACTACCTTTGTTTGGCCCCTCTCCCCAAGCTGGATCCTTCCTGCTCATTTGTTTATTCATTCATGTCCTCATTGACTAATTCACCCATTCAACAAACCCTTGAGTTCCTACCATGCTACCGGCCTGAAGCAGTAGGTCCCCAGGGCTGAAGTCTCTAGGGAAAGGCCTTCCTCCGGTTGGACCGTAGGGATCCCCATCACTACCTTGCGCTGGGATTCGACCTCCTTTCTCTTCTCTTGTCTCTTTAGCTGGCGAGAATCCAGAACCTCCCCAGAACCCCAGTCAGGTAAGAAAGGCTACTGCAGGAGGAGTGTCTGGGTAGCTGCGGGGAGCGCAGAGGATGTTGGAGGCCTGAACTGTCCCATCAGCCAGTGGAGGTCTGTGTGGATCACACATGGGTGGAGTGAGGTGCTCACCCCAAACAGGAAGAACAACGCCTGGGAGATCTGGTCATTGGGTCATCATGAACTCTAGCCAGTCTCTTCCCACCGCAGGGGAAAGTGGAGTGAGGGAGGGTCCTCCCAGCCCAGCTGTTGACCTGACCATTCACATTCTCCCCTGAGAGGACCAGCGTGTGGGAAGGGGGAGGCCGAGTGGGAAGACTGGGACGCTCAGAGCAGAGAGGGAAAGGGGAGATGATTGCAGAGAAGGAGGGACAGAAGGCCCTCTGGGCTGGACCATGCAGGGGCTCTGTGGACACCCACCAAGCCCTCACACCTCCTGCCCACCCTAGGCTGCTGAGCTGAGCGAACCCTGCTATGAGAATCTAGAGCTGCCGATGTGGCCCCTTCTGGAACAGCCCGTGCGACCCACACAGGAGGAGGTGGAGTACAGCAACTTAGTGAGTGCAAGGGCCCAGCTCCCGTCACAGGGACCCCGGGCGACGATAGAGGCATCACCTAGGGGGGTGGCAGCAAGCAGAGAGGGGAGTGAGGGGATCCACGCTGTTTCTCTAGGACAAGGACACGTAGGACACGGGGCAAGTGTAGATTTTGCCAAAGGTGGTTGTCCTTGTAGCTGGGGGTGAGGGGGTGGGGTGGAGATGAAGGAGCTATTGAAATGGCCGGGGATAATCAATATTCAATAAAGTACAGCATTTATCAGGCACTGACCATGTACCATACACCCAATGTCAAAGACTGCGATTTCGCACTGCTTTGGTCCTATGATCTCTTTGGGATGAACTCTGCTTTTCAGATTTTTATCGATGACCCCCTGTGGGTCAGCCCACAGCCATTGTAAAGTAGAATAATGGAAGAGGTTGCCTCCCAACCCCACCCGGCCCAGGGTCGTAAGCCACCCATTAGTGGAACAGTTTAGGCAGAGCCTGAGGGATCGGTTGTTAGAGAAGTTGAGGGGGAGATTTAAGCATCAGACACGTGGCCCCGAGACTAACAACATCCTTGTTTTTCTAACTTGGTGACTAATGACCTCAAAGTAGACCCCAGGGAATCCCCCGGCTCTGAGGCCTGGGACTTTGTGCTGTGTCTTGACCAGGTCGGGTGGAGCAGGTGGGTGGACAGGATTTTGGAGACCAGCCCTTGCAAGAGAAAGAGGCCAGGACAGTGGGGGAGGGTGGGGCCATCGCCCCCCAGTGGAACCTCTCTAAGGCCCTAAGCTGGGGGTTCCTGCTTCCCCTGCCTCTCCTGAGCCTCTGGTCTCTGTCTCTGCAGGGGCTCCCCAGGGAAAACCTTCACTACACCTCAGTGGTATTTGATTCCCAAAGCCAGGATTCTAAGACGGACGGAATTCCCTCCCAGAAGCCCCAGACGCAGCAGCCAGTGTACAGCGTGGTTAAGAAGACATAAGCTTGTGTCTCCAGCCTTGCCAACTGGAGGGCTGTGTGGGTCACAGGAGGCCCAGGGCTCAGCCCCCACCCACGTCTGCCTCCACCTGCTCCCCTTGATGGTGACCGACAAGGCAGCTGGGCTCCCCAGGACTGTCC
This sequence comes from Aethalodelphis obliquidens, assembly GCF_003676395.1. NCBI lineage: Eukaryota > Metazoa > Chordata > Mammalia > Artiodactyla > Delphinidae > Aethalodelphis > Aethalodelphis obliquidens. The sequence goes on from NW_020837988.1 coordinate 6,422,815, forward strand.
CTCTTGTGCCATCAGCCAGGCTGGCTTCATTGAGGATGACCAGGAATGGGGCTCTGGATGGACCTGTGGGAAACCTTCCATCCTACTGGCTCTCAATGCATCCTTCCTGTCTTAGCTCTGTGTGTGGACGGCAGGAGGTCAGCCCCACGTGACTCCAGGAAAAGATGTGGCTCATGTAGGGTGGTACCTTCGAATAGCTTTGTAAATCGCAGCCCCATGGAAATGTCTGGGATTGCTGGCGAGTGGGGAGAACGGATGCAGAGCCAGAAGCATATAAAGGCGCTGCAGGCTGGGTCCCCCTCATCTTACAGACAAGGAGACTAAGACCCAGAGAGAAGAGAGTCTTGCCCGTGGCTCCCGAACTAGTGGCACGTTTCTCTGGACTCTTAGGTTTACTGTTAATATAAGAGATATTAATAAAGTTTAAAGTATCTTAAGAGAGAAGAAAAATTTAAAAGAAAAATCCTTTCTTTTGAAGGCTGAATAGTATTCCATTTATGTATATATCACGTTATGCTTGTCCGTTCATCTGTCAGTAGATACTTGGGGTGCTTCTATGTTTTAGCTCTCGTGAAAAATGCTGTTATGAACATGGTGTACGAGTATCTCTTCGAGACCCTGCTTTCAATTCTTTTGGAAGTGAAATTGCTAAATCATATGATAATCTATTTTTAATTTCTGAGGAACTGCAATACTGTTATCTGCCGCAGATGTACCGTCTTACATTCTCACCAACAGTGCACAAGGGTTTCCAATTTCTCCACATCCTTTTCAACACTTGGTTTTTATTCCTGTTTTTGGTTTGTTTGTTTTTTTAATAGTAGCTATCCTAATGGATGTGAGGTGGTATCTCGTTGCAATTTTGATTTGCATTTCCCGAGTGATTAATGATGTTGAGCACTTTTCATGTGCTTATTGGCCATTTGTATATCTTCTTTGAAGACATGTCTATTCAAGCCTTTTGCCCATTTTCAAATTGATTTTTTTGTAGTTGTTGAGTTTTTGTTGTCTGTGTATCCTGGATGTTAATCCTTGTCAGATACATGATTTGCAAATATTTTCTCTCATTCTGTGGGTTGCCTTTTTACTCTGGTGATGGTGTCTTTAGAGCACAAAACTTTTAAATTTTCATGAAGTCCAATTTGTCCATTTTTTCTTTTGTTGCCTGTGCTTTTTGGGTAATATTCAAGAAATCATTGCCACAGCCATGGTTGTGAAGACTTTGTCACACATTTTCTCCTAAGAGTTTAATGGTTTTAGGCCTGACATTGAGGTCTTTGATCATTTTGAGTCAATTTTGTATATGCTGTTACGTAAGGGACCAACTTAATTCTTTTTTTTTTTTTTTTTTGGTGGTATGCGGGCCTCTCACTGCTGTGGCCTCTCCCGCTGCAGAGCACAGGCTCTGGACGCGCAGGCTCAGCGGCCATGGCTCATGGGCCCAGCCGCTCCGCAGCATGTGTGATCTTCCCGGACCGGGGCACGAACCCGCGTCCCCTGCATCGGCAGGTGGACTCTCAACCACTGCGCCACCAGGGAAGCCCCAACTTAATTCTTTTGCATGTAGATATCCAGTTTTTCCAACACCATTTGTTGAAAAGACTGTCCTTTCTCCATTGAATGGTCTTGACCCCCAAGTCAAAAATCATTTGACTATATATGTGAGGGTTTATTTCTGGACTCTATTTTATTCCATTGGTCTATGTGTTTGACTTTATGCCAGGATCACTCTCTTTTTGAAAATCTATTTATTTATTTATTTATTTTTGGCTGCATAGGGTCTTCGTTGCTGTGCACAGGCTTTCTCTAGTTACAGCGAGTGGGGGCTACTCTTTGCTGCGGTGCGTGGCCTTCCCATTGCAGTGGCTTCTTTTGTTGTGGAGCACGGGCTGTAGGTGCATGGGCTTCAGTAGTTGTGGCACGTGGGCTCAGTAGTTGTGGCTCGCGGGCCCTAGAGCATAGGCTCAGTAGTTGTGGCACACGGGCTTAGTTGCTCCGCGGCATGTGGGATCTTCCCAGACCAGGGCTCGAACCCGTGTTGCCTGCATTGGCAGGCGGATTCTTAACCACTGCACCACCAGGGAGGTCCCCAGGATCACTCTCTTTTAGTTACTGTGGCTTTACAGTGAGTTTGAAACCAGGAAGTGTGAGTCTTTTAATGTTGTTCTTCGTTTTCAAGATTGTATTGGTTATTGGAGGTCCCATGAGATTCCATACGAATTTTAGGATGGGTTTTTCTATTTCTGCAAAAAATGTCATTGGAATTTCGATAGGAATTGCATTGACTCTATAGATCACTTTAGGTAGTATTTTTATCTTAACAACATTAAGTCTTCCAATCCATGAACATGGGATGTGTTTTCATTTATTTACGTCTTCTTTAATTTCTTTCAGCAATGTTTTGTAGTTTTCATTGTACAAGTCTTTCACCTCCTTGCTTAAGTTAATTCCCAAGTATTTTGTTCTTTTTGATGCTATTGTCAATGGAATTGTTTTCATAATTTCCCTTTCAGATTGTTAACTGATAATGTATAGAAATGCAACTGATTTTTGTGTGTTGATTTTGTACCCTGCTACTTTGCCAAATTCATTTATTCATTCTAACAGGGTTTTTTTTTTTTTGTGGAATCTTTTTGGGTTTTCTACATATAAGATCATATCATCAGCAAACAGATAATTTTACTTCTTTCTTCCCAATTTAGATGCCTTCTATTTCTTTTTCTTGCATAATTGCTCTGGCTGGGATTTCCAGCACCATGTTGAATAGAAGAAGCCAAGTGGGCATCCTTAGCTTCTTCTTAATCTTAGAGGAAAAGCCGTCATTCTTTCACAGTTGAGTATGATGTCCACTGTGGGTTTTCTATATATGGCTTTTATAATGTTGAAGTAGTTTCCTTCTATTCCTAGTTTGTTGAGTGTCTTTATCATAAAAGGATGTTGAATTTTGCTAAATGCTTTTTCTGCATCAATTGAAATGATCACATGGGCTTTTCCCTTCACTGTGTTAATATAGTGTACTACGTTGATCAATTTTTATGTTGAATCATCCTTGCATTCCAGGAATAAATCTCACTTGGTCATGGTGTATAATTCTTTTAGTATTTTGCTGAATTCTGCTTGTTAGTATTTTGTTGAGAATTTTTGCATCAGTGTTCATAAGGGAAATTGGTCTTTAGTTTTCTTTTCTTATAGTGTCTGGCTTTGATATCAGAGTGATACTGGCCTCATATAGTGATTCTGGAAGAGTTCCTTTTTTTTCTATTTTTTTGGAAGAGTTTAAGAAGGACTGGTATTAGCGCTTCTTTAAATGTTTGGTGGGATTCACCTGGGAATCCATCTGGTTCTGGGCTTTTCTTTGTGGGGAGGTCTTTGATTACTGATTCAGTCTCCTTATTTTGTTATTAGTCTGTTCAGGCTTTCTATTTCTTCTTGATTCAATCTTGGTAAGTTCTAGAAATTTGCCCATTTTATCTAGGCTGTCTAGTTTGTTGGTGTACAGTTGTTCGTAGTACTCTCATAAACGTTTTTGTTTCTGTGGAATTGGTAGAGATGTCCCCACTTTCCTTTCGAACTTTGGTAATTTCAGTCTTCTGTTTTTCTTAGTCCATCTAGGGAAAGTTTTGTTGATTTTGTTGATCTTTCAAAGAACAAACTTTTGGTTTCGTTGATTTTCTCTCTTTTCCTCTATTCTCTATTTTGTTTAGCTCTGCTCTAATATTTATTATTTCCATCCTTCTGCTAGTTTTGGGTTTATCCTTCTTTTTCCAGTTCCTAAAGTTGTAAAGTTAGGTTTTTTATTTGAGATCTTTGCCCCCCCCCCGTTAATGTAAGCATTTAAATTTCCCACTTAGCACTGCTTTTGTTGTGCCCCATAAGTTTTGGTAGGTTGTGTTTATGTTTTCATTTATCTTTAAGTGTTTTCTAATTCCATTTATGATTTCTTCTTTGATCCATTGGTTGTGTAAGAGTGTGCTGTTTAGTTTCCACAAGTTTGTGAATTTTCCAGTTTTACTTTTTTCCCTTTTCAAGTGTTTATTGAAAGATAAATAAACATAAATTGGTTGGTTATGTGTCAGTGTCAATTCGTTTTTTGAATTCTGTCTCATAATACTGTGTAATCTCTTATAAGAAAAAAAATTTTTTTGAGCATTAAGTAATGCCCTTGCAGTATGATTTGGGCCAACCATCAGATGTGGCTCCTCTCCTGTCTCAATATGAATAAAATGCAGTTAAAAAACAATGAAGAGGGAGGGAGGGAGGCGCAAGAGGGAAGACATATGGGAACATATGTTTATGTATGACTGATTCACTTTGTTATAAAGCAGAAACTAACACACCATTGTAAAGCAATTATACCCCAATAAAGATGTTAAAAAAAAAAAAAAAACAATGAAGAGGGACTTCGCTGGTGGCGCAGTGGGTAAGACTCTGTGCTCCCAATGCAGGGGGCCTGGGTTCGATCCCTGGCCAGGGAACTAGATCCCGCATGTGTACTGCAAATAAAAGTTTAAAAAAAAAAAAAATGAAGAGAATCCAGTTTCACATTTGTTATTTATTTCTAATTTCATCCTGTTGTGGTCAGAGAAGAAACTTTGTGTATCTGTCTTTTTAAACCTATTAAGAGTAAGTTTGTGGCCTCATATATGGTCTATCCTGGAAAATGTCCCATGTGCACTTGAGAAGAATAAGCATATTGTTTTTGGGTAGAGTGTTCTGTATGTATCTGTTAGATCTAGTTGATTTATTGAGTTAAGTTCTCTATTTTCTTACTGATCTTCTGTCTGGTCGTTCTATCCATTATTGAGAGTCGGGTAATGAAGTCTCCAACTACTATTGTAGAACTGTCTATGTCTTCCTTCAATTCTGTCTGCTTTTGCTTCACATATTTTGATGGTCTGTTGTTAGGTCCATAATTATGTATAATTGTTGTATCTTCTTGATCTTATTACCTGTCCACATTTATGTTGTATGAGACAAATAAACCTGAACGTCTTTACGTAACTGTTGGTTGGAGTTTCTGCTGTTTACAGGAAACTACATTCCAAATTGAGGCAGAGCTCTAACCCAGAATCTCTTCCTATTTTGTCAGAGATGTTTGTTAAAACTTCACCATCCACCCAGATGGAGGAGACATCTGTTTGGAGTTCCCCCAGTATGTTCTAATCAAGTCTGTATTCATTCGTTTGCTCATTCACTCATCCATCTACCTAGTCATTGGTTCAACAAAAATTATTTGAACACTCAAAGGTACTATTAAATGCAGCAGTGAAACTATAGCAGCAAATACAGTAGTGAAAAAGATACACCATACCTGTTTTCAGAGAGCTTGCTGTCTAGTGGGAGCAATATTAGATTACAAAATGAAAACAACCAGAGGAATAGCCAGGTGGCCTCATGCATCTGTGAAGCCTGACCATGACACAACGGTAGGTGGAACCCTTCACATACAACACGGTGTTGAGTGGTGTTCCCTGATGCCGTGCAACATGGACTCCTGGCAATGAGGATTTGAAAGGTGGATGTGAAGAGTGTTGAGCGACCCCATAATGTGGACAGGGGCTTAGTCATGTACCTGTGCAGAGTAAGCGCTCAAAAACATTTGTTGACATGAACTGAATTCAGTCCAGTCACATTCCAAGCTTGACCTAAAACGGCCCTTAGAGGTATCCCATTTCTAATCAGAGAGTGACCGCTGCAGGGTGGTTTAAAACATAGAAGGACATGGTAGAAGATAGAATCTAAGACCTAAAAGGTTCTTTGCAGGACTCTGTCTCCTCAAATGGAGTGAATTTTAAGATATTTATTTAGTCTGAATTTTCACGAATTAGAAAGAAATCCTCTGTAAAATGCAAATATCTAGAGTATCAGTCAGGGGAATTGATGTTAGCTGCTGTAACAACCACAACCATGAAACTGGTTGGCATGGCACTGGGGGCCAGATCAAGATGGTATTTCTGTCATAGCTGCATACTGTCCCTACCCACCCGTCCCATGAATCTCTAAGGCATGGCGTAGGGATGTTTCCCAGTGTAAACTGCCCAGCATGGTTGCTACCCCTTGGGAGTCCTTAATGTCACTTCCTGACAGTGGGTCTCAGTTGAGACCATCCCACTTCTCCAGAGGAGGTCTACCAGAGAAAGTGGAGCTGGCTCTCCATCTTCTTTTTGCAGAAGTCTTGTTGCCTTAATCTATACAGATTTGCCCAATTTCCTTTCAGGAAGCTCTGCACACCAAAGGACATTGGGAAAGGCAATCTTTGCAAGCCAGATAGTTTTTTAAGTTCTTCTATAGCTTTCCTCCAGGGCTCCCGGGGGAAGTGTATCGTAACTGCCTCAGGAAGAGCGGCAACCTGGTGACTCTTCCCTGAACAAATATCTGCTCTAGGGTGATTTGTTGAGATGCCTCAACTTACCTTCGACTGGATTTCATATTTTAAGTTGTATTTATTAAAAATTAGGCACCGTATTACCCAATTGAAAACTCAAAATTTATAGGAGAATGTACAGTGAAAATCAGTGCCCTTATTCTTGTCCCTAGTCATCCAGAGATAATGTTAATATTTCTTATGTTTCTTCCCTTTTAATCATATAGCATATATCTATACAGCATATATCTCTAGCTACCTACCTATCTATATATCTATCATCTATTTATCTATGATGTATATGATATATATAGATATATAGTATATATGGTTTGATACATGATATATGACATATATGTGTCTGACCTTCAGTTTTCTTATCTGTAAAATGGGGGAAATAACACTATAAATCTTTGTATGCTTGCAATGAGGATAAAATGATATAGCAGGGTACTTAAATCACATAACACAGTAATAATAAATGCAGCTGATATAAAATACTACCCCTGCCCACAGGGAGTTTACAGCCTGTCCCCCGGCACCTTTCCCTCCCTGGTCCTCCAAGCCAAACCATCATTCCCTAAACTGGCCTCTGCTAATCCTTCTCACATTCAAGCAAGAGATGCTGAAGATGCTGAAAGATCGGAGCCTTGACCTGAAAAGAGGAATCTGTTGACCCTGAATTATCGCCTCCTGGTGGAATTGGAAGAGTTTTGGGGGAAATCCTTTTTCTACTAGGGAGCTGCCCACTGCTCTCCCCACCCCCTGCACCCCACAACACAGAAAACAAAATTAAAGGAAAAAAATACTTTGCTGTATGAAAATAGTTTTGATTCAGTTTTGTAGTTCCTGGTAGTTCCTCCTAATCCATTCAGTCCACTGGGTTTACTGCCCTCACCGTTCAGGGAAGCCAGGGTACCGCAGAAAGCAGCGGATAAAGGTTGCTTGTCTTTGTAGTTCCAAAACTGTCAAGGCTTTGTTGGAAGAGGAAGAAATGTGCACTGACCATAGATTTGAGGGACAAGTGAGGAGCGAGAGAAAGCTTTCCAGCCTCAGACCAGAAAAGAGTAGCCTGGATGGGGGCTGGGGCTGGACCCCAGCTTGGAGCTGCCCAGAGAACCAGCGCTTCTGCTGTTCACACTAAGGCAGCCATGGGACACAGGTGGGTAGTAGCTCTTGAAATGAGCTAGTTCTCAAATAAGATGGGCTGAGTCCAAGAAGACAATGAAAATAAGAGGATTTAGAATATCTCATCAATAATTGAACACAATGATTACCTATTGAAATGATAATATTTTGGATATATTGTAAATAAAATATATTACTAAAATCAATTTCACTTGCTTCTTTCTTTCTTCCTTCCTTCCTTCCTTCTTTCTTTCCTTCCTTCCTTCCTTCCTTCTTTCTTTCTTTCTTTCTTTCTTTCTTTCTTTCTTCCTTCCTTCCTTCCTTCCTTCCTTCCTTCCTTCTTTCTCTTTCTTTCTTTCTTTCTTTCTTTCTTTCTTTCTAGGGGAAGGGGTGAGCTGAGGTTTATTCATACAGTGGAACACTCTACAGCAGTGAAAACAAATTGGATTCTTTGTTTTACAGAAGAAGAGAAACAGGCCAGAGAGGTTACCTGAAACAACCAAAGCCACTCAGATGGGTAACAGAAAATCTGAATCTTGTGTCCAGGACTCCTGGGATCTTAGTGTTTAAAAACCAAATCCATGGGCTTCCCTGGTGGCGCAGTGGTTGAGAGTCCGCCTGCCGATGCAGGGGACACGGGTTCGTGCCCCGGTCCAGGAAGATCCCACGTGCCGTGGAGCGGCTGGGCCCGTGAGCCATGGCTGCTGAGCCTGCGCGTCTGGAGCCTGTGCTCCGCAACGGAAGAGGCCACAACAGTGAGAGGCCCGCGTATTGAAAAAAAAAAAAAAAAACCCAAAGCCTTTTATTATTTTAAAACAATTTCAAATATACAGAAAAATTCTGAAAACAGTAAAAAGCACTCCCATATATCCTTTATCCAGATTCACCTTTTTTAAAAAAACATTTTGCCACATTTGTTTTGTTATTCTGTTTATATCTAAACATAATTTTTTTCTGAGTCATCTATGAATAGATTGCTTATACTGTCTCTATTGGACTAAGCCTGCTACACTTAGATGCCCTCCTGGTGTGTCTTCCAGTGGTGTCTGATAAAGTCCTCCCTGAGTTGTGTCTTTTTTTTTTTTTTTCGGCTGTGCCGGGTCTTAGTTGCAGTACACGGGCTCTTCGTTGCGGCATGTGGGATCTAGTTTCCCAACCAGGGATGGAACCCAGGCCCCCTGCCTTGGGAGTGCGACCACCCACCAGGGAAGTCCCTCCCCCAGGTGTGTCTTGCCTTTGTTTTACAGTCCAGATGCCCTCTCAAAATACAGCACTGTGTTTGCACAGGGCGCCAGCATGATAAATATTTACAGTATTAAATAATGTTAGGTTAATCATGTATTCACAACTGGTCTAAGGAATTGGAAGGTATTTCTAAATTAGCCCGAGTCCTTTAGAAAAATGACCCCGGGCTGCCTTACTCAGGGTTAAGAAAATGACTACAAAACTATGTTTGTTTTTAAACCTTACTACCCAGCAAATGCACTGTTGGGTAAACCGTCAATAAGGCTCAGCCTTGGAACAAGACATAGGGATTGACAACCATGTGTCTCCACCTTGTGGCCATGTCTGTAATCACACACCCTGGATCCCAAGCCCATCTCAGTTGCTCCAGCTGGTCTGTCAATGCAGAAGGAATTCTGTATTTTCCGGGTCAGTGCAGCTGAGAAGGGGAAGGGCCTGAAACAGGGGAAAGGACAGGAAAACTCTGCTCAGCTTTTCAATTCCCCCGTTGCAATTCCCACCCCTTGGCTGTCATTGTGCTGAAAGAAAAAATTCCTCCTCAACCTTGACTTCACTTGTTTGGTGCCCAACTACCTTTTTCCAATTCCTGGATTTTCCCAGCCCGACTTCAGCAGGTCAATGGGAAGGGCAGTCATACCACCTGTGACTGATGTAATGGATTTGGGGTCAGACAGAGCAGGTCCTAAATCTCACCTCTGCCCTTACCAGATCCAGGGTCTGGGGCTGTCATCTGAGGCCACTGAGTCTCTGTTTTCTCATCTAGCGACCACTAGTGGCCCCTCCGTGTTTTCCACCTCGCCAGACTCAGAACCAAGCTCTTCGTAAAAGGCCCTTTCCACTCTGCGCCCCCTGCCGTCCACGCTGTTTGTTGCCTCTGAGATTCCTTCCAGGGGCCCTTGACCTGAATTCTTGGTGTCCGCAAGTTATCTGTTGCCAATTCTCTGATGTAACACTCTTCCCAGATCTTTTGAATCTGACCCTCAGGACTCTTCCCCTTTCCTTATGGGCTGCAAATCTGGGCCACCTGGGGCAAATGAACCCACAACACTTCCCAAAACCCTGGCCAAGGGCAAACCCTGGGTTCCCATGTGTCTGGGGGAAAAGCGTAAGAAGGGCATGACGGTGCTTTCAGGATTGTTGAGAGCCATGGGGATGCACCGAATAGAGGCCTTGAATCAAAAAATATTCTCCGTATATGTGGTGCTTCCCTGCTGGCGCAGTGGTTGAGAGTCCGCCTGCCGATGCAGGGGACGCGGGTCCGTGCCCCGGTCCGGGAGGATCCCACATGCCGCGGAGCGGCAGGGCCCGTGAGCCATGGCCGCTGAGCCTGCACGTCCGGAGCCTGTGCTCCGCAACGGGAGAGGCCACAACAGTGAGAGGCCCTCGTACCGCAAAAAA